>NC_133508.1:123909545-124218522 GCF_049354715.1 Callithrix jacchus
TATTTAGGGAGGGAGTTCATTTTAATTTTCTAACATTTCCTGTAAACTGATTATTGAAGTTGTACTATGAATTTCATGAACACTAGCTATTTCCTAAGGAAAATAGTTTTGAAGTATAGTTTTGAGCTTGGCCTTGATCTCCCATTTATTTCGGCAAGCGTCATGGTGTGTATAAGCTTAGGATGTAAAGATGAATATGGTGTTGCCATTAACTAGCTCCTGTCAGACCCTCCCTGGAGTTCCACCTTGACCAAACAACTCTCTCAAGTGCTTCTGAAATCCTATTTCTTTTACAGAATTCAAACTGTGACAACTTCACCATGTTTCTTAAATTCTGATAAGTAAAACATGTCATATCGGAAAGTCATACATTTTCTTGTTATATGAAAGCTCTGCATGTTTAGTGTTACCTTAGTTGGCATTACTTTAGTAAAGTAGATAGAAGATAGTTTGTTAACCTGATGTTAAAATTTTCACTTATGTACTACATGAGTAAGGTAATTAGAAAATCTATAAAACTTTTCGATTTGTCATATTTCTTGAAAGTATTTTTTAAGGTAATTGCGGAGCTACAGATGATCCTACACTCTTAACCACACCCAATTGATGTGCTTCTAGTTGCTTCGCTACTATATTTTAAATGATTGAACACCTAAGTCAATTACTTTAATATTCTTTGGAGACCAACTTAATGGTAGAACTTCAAAAAAGTTCAGATATTTGAAGCAAAACTCCAGCTTAGTGAGGTAACAATAATAGCAGCTGAAATTCCTAAATGGGCCAAAGAGGAAAGTAATGCAGCATGCACTAAACCAGGTGATACATATTTAAATAATTATGAATGAGTTTAGAACAGTGATTCTCAGCCTTGGCTGCACTTAAAATACTTGGAAATCTTTATAAATGCAAATTCATAAGCTGCACCCCAGTCCAATTAAATTAGAACCTTAGGGATTAGATCAGACATCAGTGTTTTCTAAACCTCCCCAAATAATTTTAAGAGCAGCCAAAATTGAGAACCAATGGAGAAAGATTCACTTTTTGGTTTACTAATACATTATTCAGAGCCTGTGTTATGTATTTTCCAAGAAACTTAGATTACTTTTAGAGTATTACTCTTAACCCAAAGAACTGGTGATTAGAGTTTTCATTAAATAGATGTCTTTGATCACACACCCATTTTACTTGTCTTTTTTTTTCCTAAAAGCAGAGTTTGAAATCCAGGCTCCTTATTTAATAATGTAGGTTATGTGCCTATTCTGTAGTGAAGGAAAGATTACAGTGCCTGATATAATGTAACTGACATAAAGACCATTCTTTCTGTAAAACAATATTTAGAGAAAATATATAAAGGAGAGGGGATTAAACTTTCTGTCTTATGCCACTTTGCCATATTATAAATGAAATATGAAAAAATTATATATCAAATTATATTTTAGAGAAAATTGGGTTTATTAAGATTACTTATTTACAGTCTGCCTTTTATTCTAGGTTGTTTACACAAAAGTTATTAATTATTTAACTATATTGATATGCTTACAGTCAACTAGTTTCTGATTAACACCTGTTATCAAGAGATTACAAAATCAGTAATGATTTTTGACTTGAAGATGTTGAAAACTATAATTTTTATGGTTAATTTAAATTTTTTTGGTAACTAGGAAAGGGATCTTTTTTAAAAAGGAAGAATTAATAGGTCTTTTGTCCTTCTGAAAGGTGCCATTATTATAATTTTGTTTGTGTTAACAACCTAGAATAAAAGGCAGACTGTAAATAAGTAATCTTAATAAACCCAATTTTCTCTAAAATATAATTTGATATATAATTTTTTCATATTTCATTTATAATATGGCAAAGTGGCATAAGACAGAAAGTTTAATCCCCTCTCCTTGTGTTAAGGCAGTATTATCCTAGTAGATCATAAAATCCTTGAGGGCAAGAAGCACATCATATGCTGATCATCTGGCAGTCAGAAGAAAATATATATATAAGCCATAAATATTTTGATTAGTAATTTAAATCTTAATTTAGTTGAGATAGCTCATAATTTCTGTAGTAGATGCATTATTTACAGTGCTTTAGAGAAAATGTGTTAAATACTATATTATTTTGTTAATACACTGTACCTTCTGATTAATTATGGAAAAACCTTTTTGCTTCCACAGTGATAAAATTGTGGGAAATATGTCTTTTACAATTATACATTTAAGTAATAAGATTTTAATTTATAATTTTAATTTTAAAATATGATAGCATTAGCAGAGTCCTTATTGTGTGTCCTCCCCCCTTTTATTCATTCATGATAGGATTTAGTTTACCCTTAATTTGGTGAATAATTATTGAATATCATATAGGAAGCAGAAGTGAACAGGAGGAGAAAGCTGTCCAGAGTGCTGTAAACAGACATAAGGGAAAGGAAGCACAGACTATGATTAAATAATACTAATAGAAATAGAAAATATTAATTTTTAAAATCAGCAAGTATTTACTGGAAGGGTAGCATAGCATAATAAAACTATGACTCAGATGTGAGATTGAATCCTAACACTGACACCTTGGACAAAGTGTTTAATCACTCTGAGCCTCAATTTATTAATCACTGAAATTATGATTCTTACCTGTATTTTAATATTTTTTCAAGTATTTGAGGTAGAATGCACAGCTTGGTTAATGGAATTTTTGAACATACACTAAGCCTTGACACAGAAGTATACGAAAGATGTAAATGGTCTTGTTGAAAAAATAAAACATTTTAAAAAATTAGAAAATAAAACAAAACTATATATAATGTGCTGAAATGTGAAACATAGAAACATTCTTCATGTGACCCTTCCTACAGTACTGCTATTTGCCAAACAGGTTTTCTGTAATCAGACTATCTCACTCATGTGTAAGGGTTCCATATATATTCTGAACTAGAATAGTAAAAAAAAAAAACTACTAATTGTGTGTGTTTATATCAGTTAACATATATTCTTTCTTCCTCAGACTCATACAAATAAATTACTTGGTGCAAATACCCATCTTTGCTCTGTCATACTTTCATACTCTTTTCACTAAAAGAATGTATATTTAATGATATACCTGGGAAGCAGTATCATGAGAGTCACAAAGAAAATATTAAATAATTAAGCAAACAGGCCTTTTTACCTGAAGATTGAAATGCTTTATTTTCCAAATAATTACCTTTCTAATTGCTGATTTTCCTGAAATACTGTCAGGAGAAAACTTGTCCTGAACCCCAATTTGTATTGGATAAACTCAATGACTAATTTATTTTGTATTTATTTATTTTATTATTAATTTATTAATTTGAGATAGGATCTGGCTCTGTCACCCAGGATGAAGTGCAGTGGAGTGCAGCTGAAACTACAGGTGTGCACCACCATACCTGGATAATTTTTTGTATTTTTTTTGTAGAGGCGTATTTTTGCCATGTTGCCTAGGCTGCTCTGGAACTCCTGAGCTCAAGTGATCTGCCTGCCTTAGCCTCCCAAAGTGCTGGAATTACAGGCAGGAGCCCCTGCTCCTGGCCATAAATACTGATTTTAAATTACTGATCTGTTAATTTTTCTATTAACCTGTTCTTGGTTATTAACTATAAAGGATTTCTACAGAGAAATTCATATTTAATATGTGTGAAGGTGATGCCAATGAGCTTATAGAAATTGTGCAACTGGAAGATAAATTATCAGGACTATACTCTTTCCTTAGATTCTAACATAGTTCCTACCATTCAGTTACATACTCAGAGATGCTGTTTCTCTGACTACCCCCATCTCACACTCCTCAAACTCCTGCTCCCCTGTCTAGGCCCAAGTTGCCCATCCCTCCCCCACTGAAGCCTTCCCTGTTTCTCCTGCTTTCCGTCTCCCTGAAGAATGAATTCTTTCTCTGTATTTGGATTTATGTCACTCAGAATCAATAAAACCAACCATATTGGTCCTCTCTTTACTATCTTTGTATCTTTATATCCTTATTATCAAATTATTTATCTATTGTCTGTCTTTGCCATTAAAATTTAAGCTTCCTAAGAACAGAAACCATGTCTATTTTGTTGGCTGCTGAAACCCATGTATTTAGAAGAGTGCCCAACACATTCATAGGTGCTTAATAAGTATTTGTTGAAGGAATAAATGAAATGTACAAACAAATGGACATACTTGCTTATTGAAGGGAAATCTGTGCACTGTGCATGCGGTTTCAATTTTTAAGGTGCTAAGTGAAGAATTTTTTTAGATCATTCTTTATAGATGATGTTCACCTGAGTGAAAGGTAGTTCCTTTCTTCCCTTCCTATTGGTTGCTTTATCTGGGAGTTATTTTAACTAGCTATTGGTGGTAGACCTTGAACATATAAAAGTCTAGTAGGAGGCCTGTTGATTAGAATACCGGGTTCTGTAAAGAATACCAGGTTCTCTTTTAAGAATGAAGTTGCCTGGTTTATCCAGCTGGCCTTGGGATCAGGGTTTGCTTTTGCTCAGTGCCCAATCCTGCAACTACACTGCAAGTTTATGAACTCAGGCAATAGCTTTGGAACTGCTATTTTCAGTTCTACCCATTGGGTCAAGGGCTGGGGCTTTAGACCACTCTCAAAAAGACCCAAGGTTTTACAAAAGCTATTTAAACTGTTATTTCTAGCCCTCAAGCAGGACCCTCAGTGGAGATTGTCACCAGAAGTCTAAGAATAAAATTCTAGAGGACCCTTCAGCTTAAGGTGTTGATAATAACCTGAAAGTATTAAACCAAGAAGGATGCTGAAAGAAACCCTAAAACTCAGAAAATAGAGCCACAAAAGAGATTTTTAAGAAATGAAAGGAGAAAAAGGCAAGGTGAACACTGTTTTGTCAGCTAGAAGTGAGTCATTACTAAGCATAGAATTAGTGCTGATGATATATCTGTGTTAAGATGGGAGAAAGCCACATATTCTAGAGGAAAATGATGCATGATAAACAGCTTGAGTCATCACCTCTAATGCTTAATTAAAAGTACCCAGAAGGCTCTAGATCTAAAAAGAATCTTTTTACCTTTTTATTATTATATAGGCAATGCTATCTTTCCTCAAATATCAGTATATCCAATAATAAAAATGGATTCGTTGAGTATGTTTAACCACGTGTATGACCTTTAAAAGATATCTTCATAGTATGAATAGGATATGTTCCAAAAGTTAGTCTATAAATAAATTGCTGGAACATATCCTCAAAAAACAACTTAAATGACAGGTTTTATGGTATGTTCTGGGAAACTATTTATCTAACTAGGTGTGACTAAAGTGCCAATAATAAAGAAACCACAATAAACATAAACAGCTCTTTTAAAACTTAATAATTACAAGGCACCAAACAAAGTGACTTGCATACACAAGTCTCTCTTTTATAAGAGAGGTACTAAAGAAGAAATATTCAATACCTTGTTCAGGTCACAGAACAAGCAGTGAAGTCAAGATTTGAGTGCAGATCCAACTGACTCAGAGCTCTTACTCCTTATCATTATCCTAGTCTACCTAGGATAGATAGTTGAAAAAGTTGCATGTTTTATATACCAAGTATTCTTAGATTTTCTATAGAATTCACACCATGCATTTTAGCAGAACTAAGGATATGTGATGACTCTAAGGTAAGGTCATCCACAAAAGAGATATGGATAAATTACCATAGGGTCAAAAAAGCATTCATAAACAATGACTTACAAAGCTGGAACACGGTTATTTGTATGTATAGGATTGTTTAGCTTTTAATTTGTTTTGTTTTTTTTTTTTTTACTTAATGATATGATTCCTAAAATTAATTTGCAGTATATTAAATTTTTGTTTTACGATCAATAACAGTTCACAGAAGAAAAGCTTGGCCAGGCTGAGAAGACAGAATTGGATGCTCACTTAGAGAACCTCCTTAGCAAAGCTGAATGTACCAAAATATGGACAGAAAAAATAATGAAACAAACTGAAGTGTTATTGCAGCCAAATCCAAGTAAGAAATTCTACCTCTTATCTACCTTAAGTACTATTAGTGGGTTTTTAAATGTTAAAAAAAAATGTTTTAATGGCTATCTGAAAACATAGGATTTTTTTTTTAATTGTAGCTTCAGGATCTATGGGATTTTTTGTGTGTGCTTTTGTGAAGAGGTGATAAACACTTATGTACTCTAACATATTTTAAAATTACATTTTTCAGTCTTCTGTAGAATCCTCATAAAAATCTCAATTTTAGGCCGGGCACAGTGCCTCACACCTGTAATCTCAGCACTTAGGGAGGCCATGGCAGGCAGATCACAAGGTCAAGAGATCGAGACCATCCTGGCCAACATAGTGAAACCCCATCTCTACTAAAATACAAAAATTAGCTGGGCATGGTGGCACATGCCTGTAGTCCCAACTACTTGGGAGGCTGAGGCAGGAGAATTGCTTGAACCTGGGAGGCAGAGGTTGCAGTGAGCCGAGATTGTGCCACTGCACTCCAGCCTGGCGCCTGGTGACAGAGCAGGAGTCTGTCTCAAAAAAAAAAAATTTCAATTTTAGGCAGTAACTTTGAATTTTAAGAGTTATGAGGAGCTATGTATATAAATATGTTTTTCTTTTTCATCTAGCAAAGAATTGTTCCTAGATAATTAAGACAAAGTTATATAGATGCTTAAATAGGTATCTTTTTTATGTTTAAGTTTTACATTTTCACATAAATTATTTCATTTGATCTTCAGACAACTACAAGATTTTCAGATTAGTCAACTCAATAACCTTGCAGTTAAGGTGCACAATAATTGTTTAGTGAATGAAACTCATGAGTTAGCATCTTGTCCAATATAATAGCATAACCAATTAGAAGTGGAAATTGGACTAGAACCAGGTGTATTAACATCCAGTCTTTTCAGTGTGAGCTTTGCATATCAAAACTGAAGAACAAAGGTACAGTATATGCTTTCCTGTTTGCCCCAGTGTTGCCTGGGACCATGTTGTGATATGCCGTAGACTTACTTTTAGATACTAACTTAAACTCCAAGCACTATACAAATACTAGTAATTCTCTATAATTTTAGTTAAATGGTAGTGACTTTTAAAATAAGGCTTTTGATTGAAAAACTTAACTGTTGGGGTCTATGCTCAGTACCTGGGTGACAGGTCCATGTGTACCCCAAACTTCAGCATCATTCAATACACCCAGGTAACAAACCTGTATGTGTACCCCTTGAATCTAAAATAAAAGTTAAAAATAAATAAGCTTTCTACACTTTGAGTGAGTCCTAATGTCTTTGGACACCATGTAATATTTTTTATTCATTTAAGGCCATCTAAATTATATACTCTGGCACTTTTTAAAAGTAATAGACGTTTTTCCTCTTGTTCTAAATGGTAAATAAGCTCATTCACAACTGGTAAGCAGGGAAATAAAATACAATTCCCTCCTGCCCCTGTTTTGTGTCAGGAAGTAGTAGTAAGAATCGTTTTGTTTTTTGTTTGTACTCTGGTTTTGGTTTTTTGTTTTTGTTTTGTTTTGAGACAGAGTCTCACTCTGTCACCCAGGCTGGAGTGCAGTGGCATGATCTTGGCTCACTGCAACCTCCACCTCCAGGTTCAAGCGACTCTCCTGCTTCAGCCTCCCAAGAGTAGCTGGGATTACAGGTGTCTGCCACCACACCCAGCTAATTTTTGTATTTTTAGTAGAGATGGGGTTTCTCCATCTTGGCCAGGCTGGTCTTGAACTTCTGACCTCAGGTGATCTACCCAACTCGGCCTCTCAAAGTGCTGGAATTACAGTTGTGAACCACCGTGCCCAGTCAGTGCCCTAGTTATTAAGTTACATAGATTTTAAGTAGCCAAGCCCAATCCTCCTTTTCTTGTAATTCCTATGTTGTTTACAGTGTATGATCTTCTGGAAATGGGTTTTTCAAAAACATGTTATGCAGAAATACATATTGCATTGTAGTAGAATTGCATGTATATTTTAAGATTTTATTATAACCTACTGAAATTAAACATTTATTAATATACCAAATATTTTATTAACTGAATGAAGTCAACATAATATTCCATTTTAAACTTTTGACCAGCTAGGTAGAAAAGCAGTCAAAATTAAGAATCAAGGTAAAGAAATGAAGTTTTGGGGGTTTTTTTGTTTTTTTTCTCTGGGGAGGGGAGACAGAGTCTCAGTCTTTCACCCAGGCTGGAATGCAGTGGCGGCACAGTCTCTGCTCACTGCAAGATCCGCCTCATAGATTCAAATGATTGTCCTGCCTGAGATTACAGGCATGTGCTACCACACCTGGCTCTAGTTTGTATTTTTTTTTTAGTAGAGATGGGGTTTCACCATGTCAGCAAGGCTGGTCTCAAACTCCTGACCATAGGTGATCCTCCCACCTCGGCCTCCCAAAGTACTGGGATTACAGGCATGAACCACCATGCCCAGCCAAAAATGAAGTTCTGAAATTTAGTATATTCTAAGTGGTTATGTTTTTAAAAAACTCTTTTTGGTTTTAACTGTTTAAAGGTATTTAATTTCTGCTTTAAAACTTCTGATTTTACACTAGAATCTACCACAAAAGCAAGTATTATTGCCATACTCTATTTTATGTATTATAAGAAGCCTTTTACCAACTCCTGAAGTGTTTTTCTGTTACTGGTTCAGCTCATTTTTGAAATTTTCAGTGCACTGTGTGAAACTTCCTCATGTGTAGGAATCTATGTGAGGTACTTATAGGGACCCTATTGGACTTAGCTTCAATTTATACTTAATCATTGCTTCTGTAAACTTAAGCCATTTTCTCATTTGTTCCTGAAATAGCTGTCTGTTGGACAGCATTGTAAATGTTAATGTCTTTGGTGTTAAACATTTTGCTAACCAAGTGTTTATTCAGTTTTTATTGTTTTTTTCCCCCTTTCCACTTGTTCTAATATTCTATTATTGCATTTAACCTTTGGCGTTTTAAACTTATTTTTAATGGTGAAATCTTTTGAGTGAATGCATAGTCAGAGATAACATATACATACTTGTATACTTTAAAAATAAATTAAAGCTAAGGCATCATATTGCTAATCTGTCTGTAGACTATTCCATGCCTGGATTGTTCTATTGCTTAAGCACCTGTGTCTATATTTAGACACTAGGCAAGAAAAAGAGAGAGCAAATGCTCATGCTAAAGCTCAGATGTAAGTCTTAGGTTCTTCTAGGTACTTTATATTCATATTTTCCTAGCCAGAAATCCTGATTTTTAAATTATGTATGTATATTCAGAACAAAAATTAGAGTTAAACTGCAAAAACAGGGCAAAGACACCTTCAATAAATATTAAGTGAATTAGCTCTTTTCCTTCCGCATGCCACTGAAGATCCTGGTGTCGCTATGGGCCGCCGCCCCGCCCATTGTTACCAATATTGTAAGAACAAGCCGTACCCAAAGTCCCGCTTCTGCCGAGGTGTCCCTGACGCCAAGATTCGCATCTTTGACCTGGGGCCGAAGAAGGCAAAAGTGGATGAGTTTCCACTCTGTGGCCACATGGTATCGGATGAATATGAGCAGCTCTCCTCTGAAGCCCTGGAGGCTGCCCAAATTTGTGCCAATAAGTACATGGTGAAAAGTTGTGACAGATGGCTTTCATATCCGAGTGCGGCTCCATCCTTTCCACGTCATCCGCATCAACAAGATGTTGTCCTGTGCTGGGGCTGACAGGCTCCAAACAGGCATGCAAGGTGCCTTTGGAAAGCCCCAGGGTACTGTGGCCAGGGTTCACATTGGCCAAGTGATCATGTCCATCCGCACCAAGCTGCAGAACAAGGAGCATGTGATTGAGGCCCTGCGCAGGGCCAAGTTCAAGTTCCCTGGCCGCCAGAAGATCCACATCTCAAAGAAGTGGGGCTTCACCAAGTTCAATGCCGATGAATTTGAAGACATGGTGGCTGAGAAGCGGCTCATCCCAGATGGCTGTGGGGTTAAGTACATCCCCAATCGTGGCCCTCTGGACAAGTGGCGGGCCCTTCACTCAAGAGGGCTTCCACTATGCTACCCTCTCCTAATAATGAACCAATAAATTGACTTCCTGTCCAAAAAAAAAAAAAAAAAAATTAAGTGAATTAATCAGTCCTGTTCTAGAACTTAAAATCTTGTAGAATAGTCAAATAAGTTTACTTTTATTTTAAAATGCTTTTGTGCCAAGATATTTTATCAAATTTCCAAACTATAATTTTTTAATTATATAATAGTCTAACAAAATTTAAAATATGTGTTTATTAAGATATGAGCTTGAATGAATGCTAACTTTGTATTTAGCATATAATAGATGGCTGCTGATGGGGAGCAAAACAATCTTTTAATTAGTTTGGCTTTTTAGAAATTGTTGGTAATTTTAACCTTTCTCCTAGATGCCAGGATAGAAGAATTTGTTTATGAGAAACTGGATAGAAAAGCTCCAAGTCGTATAAACAACCCAGAACTTTTGGGACAATATATGATTGATGCAGGGACTGAGTTTGGCCCAGGAACAGCTTATGGTAAGTGAAAAGCAAAAAGTTCTAATAAGGGATATCCTTATGTTTAGATTTATTAGAGCTGTTATTAACATATTAGTAGAATTGATTTTAACTTCAAATTTATTATGTTAAAAATTATTGATGAAGTGAGAAATATAGGCAAATATGTACAGTTAAATTTAATATTTAATATATTTAAGCTTATATTTAGTTATTCAGAGAATTTGCATCTTTTTTAGTTCTAAAAAGTCAAATGAATTCTTCACTTGTACTCCCATTGATCTTAGAATACCTATGTTGTGATAATTGTGATATTGCAATTATTGTTTGTATATTTCTCTTCATTTAAAAAAAAATCTTTCTTAGGGCTTATTTTATATTAAAGGCACCTGGCACATAGTGCTTGAACAAATCATTGCTTTTGTTATAATTTTGCAATAATGTCAGTAACCAAAAAATATTAATGATTGTTATCTCTGGATGTTTGGATTACATTTCATTTCTGTTTTTCTCTTATGTATTTCAAACTTCCTATAGTCGTGGTTTAGTTACAACAGCTTTATTAGTTGCTGCACAGACTTTAAACATCTTTATTGTTACTCTGATCTAATTTTGTCATAACATGAGACCATTACAGATTTCAGTAGTTTTTCCTGTTGTTTATGTCTAATAACTGTATTTATTAATACATCTGCAAGATACTGGTCTTTATTTGGGTATGAAATGGTAGGTATATGTTTCTACACATAGTTCTGATTTACAGAATAGTTTACAAATTTTAGGATTAAATGAATTTTAAATTTCAGTAGTTATCTTTATGTCAGAAGGAAATAACCTAAATACCAATGCCACTAATCTTTTGACAGGCTTTTTTAGATATACAACTTTGAAACTTCTACATTATATTGAAACTTCTACATTATGTTCTTCAAAATCTAATTTTTAAGTCTGAAAATGCTTAAACTTCAAAATAAAATTATTTCTGAATTTAACTGTTAATTTTTAGAAAAACATACCTTAAACATGTTTTATTGCCTACTTGTGCTGGCTCAGTTAGATGCTGGGATCATAAAGGTATGTGAAGGAGACCCAGCAGCCCCTTCCTTCACTAGGCTGAAAAAGATATTAGCAGAGCATAAACATGAGTAAAGGCTTATAGATTTTCTTCCCATTTAAATCTGTTTGTACCTCTAGTAATTCCAGTGAATGTACCCTGGTTATTAGAATTGGGCTTTGTGAACCTATTACCTTATTAGTAATTAATAACTAAAAATTGAGTATCCCAGGCATGGGCTTAGCATTATATAGTATATGTTTTTACATATTACTGAAGTAAATTCTCATTATATTCTGCATTTAAGATAAATTATATTACCTTCATTTTAACGACAGGGAAACAGGTTTGGAAAAGTTAAATAATTAATCCACAATTATATAACTAGAATAGTAATTCAAATGGACATCTGTGTATATCCAGTGACAAAGCTCTTAACTACTATCCATATTACCTTCCTTACCAGTCAGATCCAAGCTTATTCTAACAGGAAGGGATTAAGATCCACAGAGCTAAAGCTTATTAGAAGTAAAACTAGAAGTGGAGCCCTGATATTGGGATTTCCTTTCTTTCTATTCTACTTTCTACCTCTACTTTCCTACTGTACTTGTCTTATTTAAGTATCAGAGTATATATATTGCAAAAGCATGGATTTGTTTTTAACTTATTGGTATGAACTATTACTTACAGATATTTGAGATGATAAGTGCAAGAATATAGAAACAGAGGACAAATTGTGACTTGATCTCTTGTAAGCATTATACTTTTATAACTACAGTCATCCCTCAGTATCCATGGGGGATTGGTTCCAGCGCACCCCCCCACCCTAAGGATACCAAAATCCATGGATACTGAAGTGCCTTGTATAAAATGGCACAGAGTTTGCATATACCTATGCATATCCTCCCTTATACTTTAAATCATCTGAATGTAAATGCTATGTAAATAGTTGTTATGCTACATTTTTTTAGGGAATAATGACAAGGGGGAAAAGTCTATACATGTTCAGTACAGAGGAAACCATCTTTTTTCTTTTCTTTTCCTTCTTTCTTTTTTTTTTAAATAGTAACAGGCCCTGCTGTGTTGCCCAGGCTGGCCTTAAACTCCTGGGCTCAAACGATCCTCCTGCCTCAGCTTCAGAGTAGCTGGGACTACAGTCACATGCCACCACTGTGCCTGGCTCCTTGGCCATCTTTATGTTTTTCTGAATATTTTTTATCTGTGGTTGGTTGAGTCCATGGATGCAGAACCCACAGATACCCAGGGCCGACTGTACACTATTTGAATTGTGACCATAAATATTTTGGGGTGGGCTCCCGCTCTCACAGCCATTGCAGTACATTGAGCTCCATAGAGACAGCGCCGGGGCACGAGAGAGCCAGACGGGCACTGGGCAAGTCTGCGCCTCGCTGAGGAAAAATAACTAAACATGGGAAAAGGAGAGCCTAAGAAGCCGAGAGGCAAAATGTCATCATATGCATTTTTTGTGCAAACTTGTCTGGAGGAGCATTAGAAGAAGCACCCAGATGTTTTAGTCAACTTCTCAGAGTTTTCTAAGAAGTGCTCAGAGAGGTGGAAGACCATGTCTGCTGAAGAAAAAGGAAAATTTGAAGTTATGGCAAAGGCAGATAAGGCCCGTTATGAGAGAGAAATGAAAACCTATATTCCTCCTAAAGGGGAGACAAAAAAGAAGTTCAAGGATCCCAGTGCACCCAAGAGGCCTCCTTCGGCCTTTTTCCTGTTCTGCTCTGAGTATCACCCAAAAATCAAAGGAGAACATCCTGGCTTGTCCACTGGTGATGCTGCGAAGAAACTGGGAGAGATTTGGAATAACACTGTGGCAGATGACAAGCAGCCTTATGAAAAGAAAGCTGCAAAGCTGACGGAAAAATACAAAAAGGATATTGCTGCATATCAAGCCAATGGAAAGCCTGATGCAGCCAAAAAACAAGAAAAAGAAGGAAGAGGAGGAAGATGAGGAAAATGAAGAGGATGAGGAGGAAGAGGAAGATGAAGAAGATGAAGATGAAGAAGATTATGATGATGAATAAGTTGGTTCTAGCGCAGTTTTGTTTTCTTGTCTATAAAGCATTTAACCCCCCTGTACACAACTCACTTCTTTTAAAGAAAAAAATTGAAATGTAAGGCTGTGTAAGATTTGTTTTTAAACTGTACAGTGTCTTTTTTTGTATAGTTAACACACTACTGAATGTGTCTTTAGATAGCCCTGTCCTGGTGGTATTTTCAATAGCCACTAACCTTGCCTGGTACAATATGGGGTTGTAAATTGGCATGGAAATTTAAAGCAGGTTCTTGTTGGGAACAGCACAAATTAGTTATATATGGGGGTGGTAGTTTTTTCATCTTCAGTTGTCTCTGATGCAGCTTATACGAAATAATTGTTGTTCTGTTAACTGAATACCACTCTGTAATTGAAAAAAAAAAAAAAGTTGCAGCTGTTTTGTTGACATTCTGAATGCTTCTAAGTAAATACAATTTTTTTTATTAGTATTGTTGTCCTTTTCATAGGTCTGAAATTTTTCTTCTGGAGGGGAAGCTAGTCTTTTTGCTTTTGCCCATTTTGAATCACATGAATTATTACAGTGTTTATCCTTTCATATAGTTAGCTAATAAAAAGCTTTTGTCTACGCATCCTGCATATCATAATGGGGGTAAAGAAGATGAGATAGTTTTCATCCATAACTAAAAATCCAAAATCTTGATCAGTTAAGAAATTTCACATAGCTCACTTACATTTACAAACTGAAGAGTAATCGATCTACTCACAGCATGGGACTGTTAGAATCAAACATTTTGAAAGTCTGTCCTTAAAGGGCTAATAGAAAAGTATGTTCTAACCTTTACATGAGGACTCTATTCTTTAACTCCCATTACCATGTAATGGTAGTTATATTTTGCAGTTCCCACATTAACGAAGACCTGAGAATGTATCCCCAAAAGCGTGAGCTTAAAATACAAGACTGCCCTATTAAATTTTTTGTTGACATTAGTCTCAGTGAAGACTATGAAAATGCTGGCTATAGATGTGTTTTCCCATCAAATATGGACTGCTCAGGAAACAAGACTTTCCATTAAAAGTATTTTTAATTCATTGGGCCAGCTTTTAAAATGAAGATACCACATTCAGAATAGGGTATATTTTCCTATATTATGGTTTGCCCCTTTATAAATCCAAGTAGATAGGAGGAAAGAACACACTTAAACTTTGCATCTGAGTAGGAATTATTCGATTTATTTGGATGATTTTTCTTTAAAACCCAAACTCATTCATTCGTCATGTTTATCTGCTTACCAGTTTAGGGAACAATTTGGCAATTTTGTGGTTTTTGAGATTATCGTTTTCTTAAAGTGCCAGTGTTTTAAAATAACGTTCTTGTAATTTTACATGCTTTTGTGATGGAGTGCTGTTTTGTTATATAATTTTGACTTGGATTCTTTCTATTTGCATTTGTTTATGTAATTTCAGCAGGAATACGGAACATCTGAGTCCTGGATGATACTAATAAACTAATAATTGCAGAGGTTTAAAAAAAAAATTAGGGGGCATATCTGCCCTTTTTAGTCCCATTGGTAGAATTGGTACAATTACCTATGTTACAATAGGAAGTTCATCTTTGTTTTAGACATTTATACTCTTAAATTTACTTTTAAAATAAAACTACCTTAATTACAGTAATTCTATTTGATTTTACTTAAGCAAATAAGTAACAGTTAACTTTTAAACAGACCAAATTGCTGATTTATCTTCACATGATTTTATTTTATGATACTACCAGACAATGATTTTAAAAAATTATTTTCCTTTGCAGGTAACGCCCTTATTAAATGTGGAGAAACCCAAAAAAGAATTGGAACGGCAGACAGAGAACTGATTCAAACGTCAGCCTTAAATTTTCTTACTCCTTTAAGAAACTTTATAGAAGGAGATTATAAAACAATTGCTGTGAGTTGAAAAATGTCTCCTTTATTTAGTAAAATAATTTAGATAATATATTTATTCTTTTTAATGAATAATTTGGCCTCTTAATGGCTGTGTAGATGTAGTGGATTACAAAATTAAATAATCTGGGTAGGTGCAGGTTCACCAGAACACAAAATTAAACCAAAATAAAGGACTCTGATATATTTACTCTGTTTGTGTATTCTACAGTGTTATTGAGATACTTTTATCCCTTTTCATTCATTACCAACCCTAAAAATCTATAGAGAGGTTCCTGGAATTATTATGAAAATATGGTCTAAAATATCACCATGTGGTGATAGAGAATGAAAATTTTCTAAAGTTTTGCAAAGCTGCTCTTTATTATAAATACTTCAAACTTTAATTTGTAGATTTCTTATTACAATATATTATAGAAACTTTCAATATGTTCACAATGGAGTTGTCTCTACATAAACAAGTATTTGGCTTGAGACAGAAGAATTACCAAGTTAAAGTATAATTTATTTAAAGATATTAGCAGCTGGGCACAGTAGCTCACACCTGTAATCCTAGCACTTTGGGAGGCTGAGGTGAGCAGATCATTTCAGGTCAGGAGTTCGAAAGTAGCCTGGCCAACATAGTGAAACCCCATCTCTACTAAAAATGCAAAAAAATTAGCCGGGCATGGTGGCAGGCACCTGTAATCCCAGATACTCTGGAGGCTGAGGCAGGAGAATCGCTTGAACCCGGGAGGTGGAGATTGCAGTAAGCTGAGATCATGCCAGTGTACTCCAGCCTGGGTGACAGAGTGAGACTCCATTTCAAAAAAATAAAATAAAAATAAAAAAAGATAATAGCTTGTCAGTGGGGTGAAATTAAGCAAACTTAATTATAATAAACTTACATATTATACAGAAGCTTGAAATTCCCTGAAGAATTCTAAGATACTATGCTAATGTTTATTCATTATTCTGCCAATTTTAAATTCTGTTTTGGACTGGTTAGGTTGTATTTGATGCTATGACACATTAAGAGTAGCCTGCCCAATCCCTGAGGTAAAACACCAGGCATCAAGGAACCTTGCCCTAGGCCCATACTTCCTTCTTTATAGGCACTTTCTGGATAATCTGAAACAATATGAAACAGTTTTTCAGTCTGGCTACTAATGACTTTGGGGCTGCATAATTCCTTGTAGAGACAGACTGTCTTGTGGAATGTTTGACAGCATTTCTGACTTCTGGCTAGCAGACACCAATAACATCTCTCCCCCAGTTGGGACAACCAAAATGGTATTGCCAAATATTCCCGAGGCGAGGGTAGGGTTACAAAATATTAAAACTGATGTTCCTTTGTTTCCATCATCACCTGCCATCTTTCCCAGACATTTATGTTTTAGTTATTTTAGAATTTAAAACAGTAACAAGGGTGTGGGGGGACAGATACCTGAATGGTCACTTTATAGCCAATTTGGTAATCATAGATCTTTATCAAATGATACATATGTTTACTAGGGAATAATACTTTAAATGTGTATGCTCTTGCAGGATTTTAGCATCTTAGCCTTTATTTTTTTTTTCTCTATTTACAGAAAGAAAGGAAACTATTGCAAAATAAGAGACTGGATTTGGATGCTGCAAAAACCAGACTAAAAAAGGCAAAAGCTGCAGAAACTAGAAATTCAGTAAGTAAATAGAAAAATATTTTTTATTAATGACTTTAAGATTTGTAAAATACTGGCCAGGCACAGTGTCTCATGCCTGTAATCTCAGCACTTTGGGAGGCCAAGGTGGGTGGATCACAAGATCAGGAGATCGAGACCATCCTGGTTAACACGGTGAAACCTCGTCTCTATTAAAAATAGAAAAAATTAACCGGGCGTGATGGTACGTGCCTGTAGTCCCTCGTACGGCTACTTGAGGGCTGAGGCAGGAGAATCACTTGAACCTGGCAGGTAGAGGTTGCAGTGAGCCGAGATCCTGCCACTGCATTCCAGCCTGGCCAACAGAGCAAGACTGTCTCAAAAAAAAAAAAAATTTGTAATATACCATGAAAGATACATACTATCATTAAGACAAGAACATAACTTTAGGAGCTTGTTTTTGTGCTTCCTAAACAAATTCATCAGAACTTAGTACATCCAAATCATTGTAAAGTAGTCATATCAAAAGATGATATTCATGGCCGGGCACAGTGGCTTATGCCTGTTACTCAACATTTTGAGAGGCTGAGGCAGGCAGATGGCTTGAGCCCAGGAGTTTGAGACCAGCCTGGACAACATGGCAAAGCGCCATCTCTACAAAAAGTACAAAAATGGTGGCGCACACCTGTAGTCCTGGCTACTCAGGAGGCTGAGATGGGAGGATCTTGAGCATGGGAAATGGATGTTGCAGTGGGCTGAGTTTGTGCCACTGCACTCCAACCTGGGTGACAGAGCAAGACCCTGTCTAAAAAAAAAAAAGTAATATTTTGCTATACAGCTGCTGCTAAAAAATAAAAACTGGTAGCTCCTAATGCTGTGTCATGTTTTTTAAATATCCTTGGTGGTAGCAGATATTTTTGGAGACAGATTTATTATAATTGGAAATAAAAAGGATAATAATTAAGATGAGAATCAAGTTTGAAAATACTTGTACGTGGCTTAAAAATTAGATCAGTTTCCTTTTCACATACTACAAACTAACAAAATGTTCACCAAGAATAGTTCCAAAATCATTCAAACAAACAGTGGCAATTTGGACTTTCAGGCAGCAAAGTTGAATGAGAGGAAACTCATTTGGAAAAATAAATTCTAGTTTATGTTTCAGAATATCAACCTCAGAATAGTCTTTTTTTTTTTTTTGAGACAGAGTCTCACTCCATCGCCGGGTGCCAGGCTGGAGTGCAGTGGCACAATCTCGGCTCACTGCAACCTCTGCCTCCCAGATTTAAGCAATTCTCCTGCCTCAGCCTCCCAAATAGCTGGAACTACAGGCACATGCCACCACACCCAGCTAATTTTCATATTTTTAGTAGAGACGAGGTTTCACCATGTTGGCCAGGATGGTCTCGATCTCTTGACCTCATGATCCTCTCACCTCTGCCTCCCAAAGTGCTGGGATTACAGGCATGAGCCACCACGCCCAGCCCAGAATAGTCTTAAAATTGAGTAGGTGTATGTTAAATATAGTAATTAAATTTTTCTTCAAAGATTTATGTATAAGCTTTTTAATCAAAGTTATACTGTCCATATTTTTATTCCAAAATTTGAAAACATTAATCAGATTTGAATTGGTATACCTTTAAAATAATACAAAATAAACCAAGTATGAATTTGTTAGAAGATGCTAACAAGTTGATTCTTAGTTTGACCTATGGCATGATATTACCCCTGTCTTCTGTTTCCAAGTCACTACCACTGCCAAGAATGATTGCCTTAATGAGCATATTACTGCAGTGCTGGTAGAAGTCTTGTAGTTCTCTTGTTTGGGGGATTAAAAGGTTGAAAACTGGTTTAGAGTGAAATTTAAAACTGATTAACTTGGTATTGGGTAGTAATGTCTTATGAACTGCCCCATACCTTGTATGAGCAGAATAAGTTATTTTTTTCTATGTTTTTTTTCTTTTTTGGAGACACTGTATTAGATACTGTTAGAGAAGAGCTATCTTTGATAAGACATTATTTCCAAATTCACTGGCATTTTCACTTCACAGTTTATCATTACATCATCACCACAAACGACAAAACTTCCCTAAACAGACTATCTGCAGCATCCGAACTTTGAAAATGAACACTGTAGATAGCAGGAGACCTTGAATTCTTTTTATTAGTTTCTAGTTGCTAATAATGAATTTGAAAAGTAAATTATAAACTGCTTTTTAAAGATGGTAATTTCATAACCAGGGAAAAAACTTAAGGATCATTTGGAAATAAATATTTTAACTGTGACAGAATCTCTGTATTCAAGATGGCTATATGTGCCCAGTGATGATTGTGGAATAAAAATACTGTTGTCAAGTTTCAGTACAAAACTTTGTGTAATAAGCTTGCAGGAATGACAGTCTGCTTTTCTACCTGGAAAAGTACCAGAAAACACATACAGATTTAACAGTGTACAAAGTCCTTTAATATTTCTAAATTATTTTACCACTGTTCTTAAAATATATAGGACCTAAATATAATAGTAGACCAATTTTGAGATATCTAGAAAAGATCTTGGCAGTTTTTCTCTGTGTAGTTTTGAGGAAAAGATTTTTTCTATGGGAATTTAGGTTTAAAGTAAAAGATGATACAAATGATTTTATTCAGCTCAGCAATTTTATTTATACACAACTCTTCTAGAACTTAATATATTACATAAAGCAAAATTTAACTATGGCTAAACACTAAAGTTTTCGTCTAGACAGAAAGTCTTATTTCCTGATTTTAATTTTATTTTTCCCCTAGATAACCAATTCATTTTTCTTCAAACTTTATAGCAGTAAGTCTGAAATACTTTGGGAAGGGATAGTTCTCTTAGTTTATTATTACATAAAGCCTGGAGGTATGCCTGTATTTGGTGATCCTTTTTTACCCTCTTTATTTCTCTTCCATTTACTTGAAGTACAAAAGAATAGAAATCACTAGGAGTTTGGGTTTGCTTTTTTTTCCTTCTTTGATACATTTCCTGGTTCCTAGTTGGCAACTAGGTGGTTAATCTAACCTTAAACTTACTTTGATTTCACTTCTTTATAAATTTTCATGGATTAATTGTTTTGTAACTAGTTATTCTGATAGCAAAGTTTGGGATCTATCCACATTGGCACTTTTTGAATAGTTTACTTACTTGTGACTTTTTTTTTTAATTCTGTATTTATCGAATGCTAATTTTGTGCAAGATACTCTACTGAGTAGTTCAAGATAAATGATGTAAAATTCTCTGCTGCCCTCAGTTCACAATCTGGTATAACACATCAAACTTTTTGATGATTTAGCTTTATCAGTAAAAAAATTCTGCTTATGTCTAATATTGCTTTTTGTCAGTTAGCATATGAAGAATGGTAAAGCAATGTCAAAGCATTTCTCAAAAATATACCAATTAAGAGAAAAAAGAAATCCTACTTTAAGGTTTCACAATAAACAAAAATACAGTTTTGAAAAAAAGATTGTATATATGATAAAACATACCAGAGAAGCAAGAACAAAAATAACTATAGGTTGAGTATCCCTAATTGAAAAATCCGAAATCTGAAATGCTCTAAAATATGCAGTTCTTTGAGTGCCTATATGACTCCAAAGAAATGCTTATTGGAGCTTTTCACATTAGGGTTGCTCAGCCAGTGCTGGTAGAAGTCTTGTAGTTCTCTTGTTTGGGGGATAAAAAGGTATAATGCAAATATTCCAAAACCAGAAATCTGAATCACTTCTGGTCCCAGGCATTTTGCCTAAAGGATACACAGCTGTAATGCATTTCAATGATAAGGCACCTACATTTTCTAATTTTAATCTAATGTAAACTTAAAAAATATTTTATAGTTTTAGTAATGCTAAAGATAAAAATCAGCTGGTTTCAGAGCTCCGCAGTATTTAGTGGTTTAGAGTTATTTTGGGATATCCAAATTTGATGGAAAATATTTCTTCAAGTGACATATAGCAAACTTAAGCTTTTCCATAGTAGTCTAAATCTTTAATCTGTAAACTCAATAAATATAGAGCATCTTCATATAACCTTTAAGTACACATTTGAATTTAAAGTTTATTAGAAATACAAAGATTGACATGCCTTAAATATTTCTTCAGAGTATGCCAAGACCTGGCTGAGGCTGATTAAAAGAGAATGTAGCTGAAAGCATCATAAATTCATAAAATAGAAATGATCTTTGAATAGGAAAATTTGGGGTAGGCAGAAGGACTTTTTTAGTAAAAATTTAATAAAAATTTTAGGTAATTGTCAGTTTTAAAAATGATAAATTTTCCCTAAATGATTCTTATTTAAAGTCAAGCATCAACATATTTTGTTTTGAAAATTTGAATTTGGGGGAAAAATGAATAGGCGCCACTATATGCATGCAGTTTCATAGAACAATAATTATAGTGGGGCTTTTTTAGTAGAAAAAATATTTTATTGGCTCTTTTGATTGTTTAATGTGTTCTTTATTATGTAGAAGTAATTTGTTTCACTGTGTTCATTGGTATAATATGTTCTTTGTCTCTTACTTACGCACTTAAGCAACTAAACTCAGCTCGCCTTGAAGGAGATAACATTATGGTAAATTTCTCTTACGTGCTCAACTTCCTGCATGTAAAATGGCTGAAGGTTTGTTGGCCTACTGTGTTTTCTACATCTTGAATCAAAGTGCCTTCTCTTGCTATTAACTGCATGTAAAATTGTAAAATAATTAGAACCATGTATTCATTATTTCTAATAACAAAAATACAAGGAAAAATACTAGCCAAAGTGATACTGGAACTTCAAAAGAAACTGTATGTTCTAATTGCCAAATATGTTGTTTAAACCAAATACAGATTTTGAAATATGAATTTATACATAAATATATAGTGCCTTTTTGCACTGAGTAAGAGATGCTAATTTAAGCTGGCATTTCATATTTTCACTTTTGGCAAAGAAAATTAACAAAATATACTTAAAGAAAAGTGTAAGGTAAATACATTGACTTTGCTGCTCAGTACCTTCATGATTTACCTTATTTTCACCCAAACTCAACATAGAATTAATTTCTTCTTCCATTTCAGGTCAAGACAGACCCCAGTAGGTTAGGTACTCCTATAATGGTCAGGCTCATTCTCCATCCAGTGCTAACTCACTTTAAGAAAGTTTTGAATAGTGATAGCCTTGAGAAAGAATCGAGAATGCAAATTGTTTTATGGCATCCAGTGTATATGTTGAGCTTAGTTTGAGAAAATTTTTGAGCTATTAGAAGTTTCTTATTTTAGTAAAATTGAAAGTTGTAAAATCTGAACATAGCCAACAATTTGTGCACATTAGCCAATAATAATGTGTAGATATAGTGTGTTTTATTATATTTCTAGATATATTACTTCATTAGAACTGACAAGGGACCTGCAGTACAGCTAATAATAAATTGGCAATTAATTGGCTGCTTTCATTCACTAGCATTAAACTAAAAGCAGGAAAGTAATAGGAAAGATTATTGTACAGAATATATAAAATGCATTTTTGTTTTTGGTTTTTTTTAAACTAATTATTGAAGTCCTGGCTGAATTAGGGCTTACCTTAGATAGCAAGAGAAAGCATTAATGTGTTTCCATTGTCTTATCTATAGGTAAATGAAAAGGTGAAAATATTTCAGTCATTGCTAATTTAGCATATAAAGCATAGGTTTTCTTTTTGTCTCAGATAAAAACATAATTCTAAACAATTAACAAGACTGTTTCATGAATATTTGTTTTTACAATTAATGTAATCTGCTTACAGTAAAATATATTTACTGCTGGTAATTTTATATTTATTATATGTCCAGCTTACTGTTTCCCTCCAAAAAGGCTGCATTAGCATTCAGTGTCCATTAATCCTTGCTTTGCTTCATTTCCTAAAATTTTAGAATTTATACATAAATGAGAAATTTGAAATCATTTAGTCCAAATCTCTAATTTTCCAGATGAGAATACTGGAGCTAAGAAAGATTAGGTATTCCAAATTTTAGAAAAACTGTTAATTTATAGACTTAGCATAAGATTTTTAAATTGATAGTAATGACACATATAGAAGTCGTATTTTCACAGTATGTTTAGTTACTACTGTGTTTAATCTATTAATATTATTCTGAAAAAGAGTATGCCATTTATACAAATATTTATATTTTTCTATACTAAGTGGTACAAAATAAATTCCAACTTTGATGCTCTGTATTTTTCTCTAATTTTTAATGCTGGCTAGATTTGGGCAGAGGAAGTGACAAAAGTAAGTAAATTATTAAACTACAAAACTGTGAAACAAGAATTTAATTATTTTTGATTTAGTAAATATTTATTGGGCAACAGCCATGGGTCCAGTCACAGCCTGTGTTACTGTATCTTATAAAAATCTGAAAATGATGGATATGTTCAGGTCTCTTTAGCTAATAGAAGCTTTACCAAGCAGTTGAATGATCCTGCAGAGATGTGGTTTGCACACACACTGATAAATCTTAGATATTTGTTATGCTAAGCGGTAATCTTACAGTACCTTGCTATAGAAAGCAAGTGAAATGCTTGTTAATGGTTTTTAAAATGTAAAATATAGTTAACACTGTGTCCTGTATCTTCAGATAGTTGGAACTATCATATTTCATACAAATGAATTTTTTTTTGAGGCGGAGTTTCACTGTTGTCATCCAGGCTGGAGTGCAATTGTACTATCTCGGTTCACTGCAACCTACATCTCCTGGGTTCAAGTAATTCTTGTGCCTCAGCCTCCCAAGTAGCTGGGATTACAGGTGCCCACCACGATGCCTGGCTAATTTTTTGTATTTTTTGCAGAGATGGGGTTCCATCATATTGGCCAGGCTGTTCTCAAAGTCCTGACCTCAGGTGATCCACCCACCCACCTTGGTCTCCCAAAGCATTAAATGCAGGATAGCAAATATTTGATTTTACTACAGTTAAGGTCATTATTATGAATACTTACTATTATACTGTTAGCGATTGGATTTGTTGTTTTACAACTATGTTGTCTCTTCCCTCAGTATCAGACTATTGCTTCTAGAAGCTGTCTATATGATTGCTGCTAGCAGGTCTTCTGTCTGTGTTACCATTTCTAATCTTCTGTGGGCTCAGAAATCAAATAAGCAAGAATTTAAGGAATAAAATTATAAACTATATTATATGCAGACTTGTTTCAAATGTTTTTTTAAGTCTTAAGAAGCATTTTTCATTTACTTTTTATGTTCAGGCCCACTAAACTCTGACCTCCACATGAGGATAACACTGGAGACTGAGGACAGGTGGTGATTGTGAACCCTGACAATTAATAGCTTTATAAACTTTAACTTTTATTTTCTGGCTTTGTAGGATTGATTATACAGTCTGTTTTACGCCTAGGTTATAGAGCTATTGATTCTATGACTTGGATATCCAGTATGAAATTTTTGCCTTATGCTTTTATCCCCTTTGTGGAGTCTGTTCATCTATTTAGTTACAATTCCACACTGGCTTCTGATTTCTCCCTAAAGTTCTAGCGTGAAAAAAGGCAGAGTAACACAGGAGAGAATATAGGTTGAGCAAAAAAAAAAAAAACAGAATGTCTTCCTCCTTGGCGTAAAGGTACACTAGAAAACCTCTGATTTGATTTTGTAATCTCTGTAACTTTAGGAAATACTTTAACACAATACATGGGAAGAAACTCATGAAACAAATGTTCATATTATATACATATACATAAAAATCTGAAGAAACATATCAAAATGGATTTGAGGGTTATTTTTTCTTCTACACATCTCACTTCTGACATTTTTATAATTAAAAATGTATAAATGGCCAGGTGCAGTGGCTCACACCTGTAATCCCACCACTTTGGGAGGCTGAGGTCGGCAGATCACCTGAGGCCAGGAGTTCGAGACCAGCCTGACCAACATGGTGAAACCCCATCTCTACTAAAAATACAAGCTTAGCTGGGCATAGTATCTCAGCTACTTGGGAGGCTGAGGCAGGAGAATTGCTTGAACCGAGAAGGTGGAGGTTGCAGTGAGCCAAGATCAGCTATTGCACTCCCCAGCCTAGGCAACAAGAGCAAAACTCCATCTCAAAAAATAAATAAAATAAAAATGTATAAATGTTAAAACTGTATTCCTGGAGTATTTTAAGATTTTAAGCCATATGTATATTAAGCAACACTGATCAAGATAATCACAGCAAATGCCTCAGAAGCATTACCAAATTTTTAAAATTGATTTATTAATCTTTAAATTCTGGGGTACATGTATGGCTTACAGATACCCAATCCTGACATCATGGGCCAACAGATTCTTGCCTGTCTTGCAGTTACATTAAAACAAAAAAACTCTTCTGGCTTACCTAACCCATGTTATGCTATCATGTAGTCTAGATCAGTTAGTCTAGTAGCAGTTATTTTTAGCAGTAGATGGTCTTTTCCCTGGGGATTTGTTTACAGGACAGAATATTAGCCCTTTTTTATATCTATCTTTGTAATGTGGATCATTTTCTTCCAAAGTAAATTGATTATGCTGAACCTAATTTAGCCTCTCAGATCAATTGCTATGATCAGTTATATATGTCAGAAGTATAGATGATTTGGGACATTTGACTTTGTTTGAAGCCACCCAAACATGCACTGAAACTTGTTCAGGAAATGAGATGCCTTTTTCCCTATCATCTACCTTCTCTAAATAAAGTCTATATATCGTACAGAAGGACATCCTAAGCTTTGTAACATGGTGCCTTTCTTCATTATTAAATATAACTCAAACCTAGAAGACTGATCCCTCATCCTTCATTTAATATTTTTTATTCAATGTACTTAGCATGAAAACATTATTTTCACCTTAGTCTCAAACTTCCTTGTCACCTTAATCTGCTACCTAGTTTACTTGCTTACACCCTACCCAGAAATAATGTCAATTAGTAGGATTTTCTGCCATTTCTTGGCCATTAAATGAAACTGTACTTTCATGATCAAAGACCTACATGGACTAGCCTAGTTTACTTCTGAGGTGCATTTATTTTTGGTTTGTTGTAGTTACTAATGTTACTCAAAGCCATTTTGTATTCAACCAAGCAGAACAGTAAATAGTGCAAATGTAACATTGATGTAATTGGTTTTCCTTAATGCTCTCCTTAGGAAGAACATTGCTTCTTTTTTTCTCCTGGGACTTTTCTCTACTTCATACTAGCTTCCAGATGAAGCTTACTTTAGCCCTGCTATGAAAACACCATGGGCTCTGGGTTTAGTAAAGTAAATTTAATTTCTACTTTTGATTTACTAAGTAAGCTTATTTCCGTAAGTCCAAGCTAGAGATAAATTCTTAGTCCTCTGCCAGGTTTGTTGCCAATGGGATGTCACAATAACTGATTACCTACTTTGCTGCTACTTCCTTGTAGACTGGCTCACTAGGTTAACTGATTATCTACTTTCCTGCTCCTTCCTTGTTGACTGCCTCAATGAGTTAAACTATTGCCTCCAAAAAGGGTGAGGAAAGGAAAAAGTTCATACCTTGTTTGTTTTTTCACTTTTGTTATATCTTGGAAATGTCATAAATCATTCGCATAGGTAGAAAAAGCTGTTTGTGCTGGAGAGGTAGTCAAAGGTAGTATTATAATGACAGTGTTACCAATGGTAATTCTCAATAGAAGATAAGCAAACTATTCTGAGTAAGCTGTGAGGTTTTATTTCTCTTTCCCACTTAATAACAACCAACTCTGACTAAAGGTTTGAGATGTTTTTGCCACTATTTGCCTTTTTTAGATCTTGTTGATTTTTCAGTGAACTGTTTTGTTGCAGCAGTAAGCCTCCTTTATCAGATGGCTGAATCCAGTAGTGGCATACTATTATTTACATCTCTTCCCAACTCCACAGTCTACGACTTCATCTTAGTATCTGGAAATCAGCCATGGTGGGAGTATTTATATCATGAAAATCTGGATATGAGAGCTTTTTTCTATTTCTTGGAGAAGAATTTAACAGCACACCAGAGTTGATTGAAGTTCAATCATAACTTAAATAACTTTTTAAAACCCTAGTATATCTTAATAAGTTATATTTCTGCTTAAGGCATTTTTTTATGCATAGTTTGAAAAGAAACCTTAAAAGACATTTAAAATGTAGGACAAAGAATCCTTTGAATGAACCTAAAAACTGGTGATAGCAACAGGTGTTTGGCAGCTAAACATGAGGTAAAAATCCTGTCGCTTCACTCTAAAGTCTTGCATTTGAGACTGAAGACTATCTTTAATATCAAAGTAAAAACTATAGTAGTAATTGAGAATTTTATACTTGTAAAACCGGTCATCTTGAAATTTTATAAAATATTAAAATGTAGCAAAATTGATACTAGAAAATTTATGAAAATATCTTGACTTTCCCATAGTAGTTCTTCTAGGCTCTTAAGAGTGGATCTTTTTTTTTTTTTTTTTGGGGGGGGGCGGGGAGGAAGGCAGGAAGGGAGGGAAGAAGGACGGTAGGGAGGAAGGAAGGAAGGAAGGGAGAGAGGGAGGGAAGGGAAGGAAGGAAATCAAGCAATGAGAGAGACATTGCCAACCTGGATCTAGAGGTTTACAAGTTGATTTCTTTTTTTTGAGAGAAGGAAAAAAGAAAAGAAAAAATAAGTAAAGGAGAGGAAGAAAGAGGAAGAGAAAGAGGAAGAGTAAATGGAAATAATTGCTTTATTTTGAAAAAAATTGGGTATTAATGATGGCCAATCAATGTTTCATTTAAGCTTATGGGTAGGTGTGATGTGGTATTGACAAGAATGTATATTTTGTGTATTTGAAGTGGAGAGCTCTATAAATATTTATTAAGTTTACTTGTTCCAGATCTGAGTTCGAGTCCTTGATATCCTTATTAATTTTCTGTCTCATTGAATCTAAGTCTCATATCTGGGTGTTAGGATCGTTAGCTCTTGTTGTTGCATTGATCCTTTTACCACTATATCTTTGTTGCTTTAAAATCTATTTTATCCGATACAAGAATTGCAACTCCTGCTTTTTGTTTATTTATTATTTATTTTTGCTCTCCATTTGGTTGGTAAATCTTTCTCCATCCCTTTGTTTTGAGTCTTTGTGTATCCTTGCATGTGAAATAGGTCTGGATATAACATGCCGTTGGGTTTTGGCTGTGTCTTTTGATTGGGGGATTTAGTCAATTTAAATTTAGGGTTACTGCCATTTGATGTTGACTGGTTGTTTTATCCATTCGTTGGTGTAAATTCTTCTTTATGTTGGTGCTCTTTACTTTTTGGTGTATTTTTAGAAAGGCTAATACTGGTTGTTTCTTTCTGTGTGTAATGCTTCTTTCAGAAGCTCTTGTAAAGCAGGCCTGGTGGTAATAAAATCTCTGAGTTCTTGCTTGTTCATAAAAGATTTTATTTTTCCTTCAGTTGTGAAGCTTAGTTTTGCTGGATATGAAATTCTGGGCTGAAGGTTCTGTTCTTTGAGGATGTTGAATATTGGCCCCCACTCTCTTCTGGCTTGTAGAGTTTCTGCTGAGACATCTGCTGTAAGTCTGATAGGCTTCCCTTTGTAATTAACCTGACCTTTCTCTCTAGCTGCTCTTAGTATTTTCTCCTTCATTTCAACCCTGGTGAATCTAACGATTATGTGCCTTGGGGTTGCTCTTCTTGAGGAATATCTTTGTGGTGTTCTCTGTATTACCTGGGGTTGAATGTTGACCTGCTTTGCTAGTTTAGGAAAATTTTCCTGAATAATATCCTGAAGGGTATTTTCCAGCTTGGATTCATTCTCTCGGTCACATTCAGGTACAGCTATCAAACGTAAATTTGGTCTTTTCACATAGTCCCACATTTCTTGGAGACTTTGCTCATTCCTTTTTATCCTTTTTTCTCTAATCTTTTCTTCATGTTTTATTTCATTAAGTTGGACTTTGACCTCTGATATCCCTTATTCTGCTTGAACAATTCGAGTGTTTAAACCTGTGCATACTTCTCGGAGTTCCTGTATTGTATTCTTCAGTTCCATTAATTCACTCATACTCCTCTCTAAGTTGTCTATTCTCATAGGATTTCATCAAACCTTTTTTCAAAGTTCCTAGTTTCTTTACGTTGGGCTACAACATGATCTTTTAACTCACCGAAGTTTGTTATTATCCATTCCTTGAAGAGTGATTCTGTCATCAGGATGCGCTCGTTTTCCATCAAGCCTTTTTCCATTGTTGATGTGGAACTGTGATCATCTTTAGAGGGAGAGGCGTTCTGACTTTGAGTATTCTCAGCTTTTTTATGCTGGTTTCTTCCCGTCATTGTAAATTTATCCTCCTGTCGTCTTTGAAATTACCAACTTTCAGATTAGGTCTCTTGAGTGGATGTCCAGGTTGTTAGTTCCCAGGGCCAGAGCAGCGGTGTTAAAACTGATGGTGCTTTTCTGCCCAGGATTCTCCTGTCTGGCTTCCTTCTTGTGTCCGTCGTAGGCGACTCTGCCTCCCTGGGGCTCCAAACCTCAGTCAGAAGGGGAACCTGTCCCGTTTGCTCTGCGCAGAGCGCTGCTGCGCTGGGCTCTTGTGTCCTGCTGGGGACCCGTGCGGGTCCTCTGAACCTGTTTACTCTGCTCAGAGAGCTGCTGCGCCGAGGTGCCGGCGGAACCGCTGCGCCGGCCACAAGAGTCGCGCTGGCCACCCGTGTGTTTCCTCCACTGGGGGATCTTCTGCTCCGTGAGCGACCAGAATTTGTCTGAAAGTGTGGCGTCCTCTAGTTCTCCGCACCTTCCCTGAGAGCTGCAATCCCGGGATGTTAGTGATCGGCCATCTTGGATCATTCCTTCAAGAGTGGATCATTAAGCTTTAGTATAACAGATTCTTTTGAGTCAAGTACTGGAATCAGTTGTCCAGTTGAGTAATACAGAAAAGCTAAGGTCTAGAAATCAGGGGACCATTTTAGATAACAAAGCAGAATTGGGGAATTCCAATTATAACTTGAGGTTATGATTAGATTTTTACTTGAGGTTTGTTTGGGGAATCTTTCAACTGTCCAAAATAAATGTATATAAGATGGACTGAGTCTTCTAAAGAGATTCTAAAAGCATATTATAATTTAAGTCTGAACAGGAATTAAGAATAACTCAAAGTGAATTTGATCGTCAAGCAGAGATTACCAGACTTCTGCTAGAGGGAATCAGCAGTACACATGTGAGTATTCATTCATTGGAAATTCATTTGGAATAAGACTTTGGTAGTCCTACGGCAATTTTCGGAGGAAAAACTCAACTTTTCAGTCATTTATCAAGGAAATTTAAGTTGTATTACTTTCCAATATATCTAAAGAAATATTTTAAATGTTTGTTTACATCTTTTCACCTAGTTCTCCCACCCTCATTGCATGCTGGTATTTATTGGCTAAGCAGAGTTTGCTAGTGACTGTTCACCAAGGTCAATCTTAATAAACCTTGTAGTAAGATGTTAGATACTGGTGATTCTACCTCAGTACCATATTGTGATCTGTCTCCCCTTTGCATTGACCATTGAAGTTGATTATAGAGCTAAGAACTATTAACTTTCCTTCACAGGCCCATCATCTTCGCTGTCTGAATGACTTTGTAGAAGCCCAAATGACTTACTATGCACAGTGTTACCAGTATATGTTGGACCTCCAGAAACAACTGGGAAGGTGATAATTTGCTTTTCATGTGTAAAGAGGAAAAATTCAGATTTTTGCATACGAAGTAATAGTAGGGATGAAAATTAGAGGAATTAAAGGTTCTTATTAGCTTTCTTAGAAATAGTTTCTTTTTTTAGAAAAGTAGTTATCAGATTTCTGAGTTAACAAAATATTTCGAGCCCTTCTGGCACAGAGGGATGTTAACAGGGATGGAAAAGAAAAGTGAATACCTTCTCAGTACTATAAGGTTAAAGTATTTCAGGTTAACTTTTCTCCTGCCACCGAATAATTTTTGCTATTAGTTGAGGAAGATATAATTACATTTATAGTTAACCTTAAAAATAAACTAGTTTATACTTACTCATTACTCACTTGTTTACTATATTAAAAAAAGAAAAGTTTTAGATCATTTTGTAAGACATCATATCTACTGATGTGATTATTTTGAGTATGATAACATACTTTAAAGCAGAATGATAGTATGTAAAACATAGCTCAATCACTCATTCATTTATTGATTATCTGCCATGTGCCAAACACTGTTATATATTCTGGGGTAATACCAGCAAATAAAACAGGCAAAGATGCTTGCCTTTATGGAGCTTACATTATAAGGTGACACTGAAAATAAAATAATGTATAGAGCAAACATGGTCTCTGCTCTCACAACACTTAGTCTAAGTAGAAATACAAAGTAAGCCATTGGTAGACAGGCTATGTGGTAAGTAGAAAAGTAGAAGGTGCCTGGCATTGTGAAGGCATCTAACTGTGAGTAAGGTATATCTAGCAGAGTTTCCCAGGCAAAGTTATCTTGGTAGGAATAATATAGATGAAGAAAGGGACACGGATAAACATTCTAAACAAGGAAGGATATGTATATAAAAAAGCCAGAAGAAAGAGAGAGTAGGGCAAGTTCAGGGAACTAACGGTAGTCAATTCAGGCTGGAGCATGGTGTTCAAGAATGGAATGGTAGATCAATCTAGAGGAGTTAAGCAGAGTCATACCATGAATGGCCTTTAAAGTAAGTTGTTGTAAGGAGTTTGGAATATATATAATGAACCATTAAAGCAGGGGAGTGATATGTAGCATCTGAAGGAAGAATATCAAAAAAATCATTTCAAGGAATAAGGTAAATAAAAAAGTCACTTTGGTGTTTCTTTCTGCATATTAACACTTCAGAACTTGGCCTGGAACGAAATTGGGCACATCCGTGAAACCAATTTTGGACCTCAAAAAATGAATTTCAGCGTAATAATCATTAGTTAATCTAACAGAATTTACAGGAGCATTTACATATCTATATGTTTGAGGTTTTATTAGTGGTTTTAATATCTCAAGGCAGAGCACCACTTTATCTTTATGTAATTACAAATATTTTAAGCCCAAGAAGCCTTAGTACTTTTTTCCACTTTATCCTGAAACTCTAGAAGTGCAGTATAGGGGTTGCTTATTACCGTTTATACTTGCATTCTGCTTAAAGCCACACTATGCTTAGGACTTGGCCATTTAAATAAAATACAGTTATTACATTATTACTGCACTTTGAAATAAGCTCCAGCAGTACAAAGTAAAAGCAGTACTATTATTGTAGAAAAGATTTAGGTAAATCTTTCAATATAATTGAGGGTAGCTCGTCTCTCTACCCTCAATTATATTATTGCTAATGACCAAGGAACATTGTGGGAAGTTTTATCTCTTTAATTTGTTGCAGGTTATGCTTTTTAAGATAGTACATAGAAATATTCAAATATAGAACTTCATAAATCATCCAGATCCACACTAATAAATTCAAAAGCTATTTATGAAGAATAGAACCAGATTATATTGTTAATAGTTGTAATAACAGTACCAAAAGGTAGTAGTAACTGAATAACAGCAATCACTTTGGTTGAGCTTAAGTTGTATGCAGGTGCTCTTCCAAACACCTCGTGTGTATTATTAACTGTATAATCCTCACCACCAAATGAGATAGGTACTTTTATTATCCGTATTTTAAAGATAAGAAAGCAGAAGTACTAGTAACAAGAATAGCCATTTTTTTAATAGTTGGAAGGCTTTTACATATCAAGCTCCAGTGGCTTGACATTTGTATAGTAATTGCTATGATTTTTTTAATATATCAATAAAAGTTTTTAAAAGGTGAAAATGGCCTTTCAGTTCATTTTTTAAGTCTCTAACTCTGCACAATTGACATAGGTAGACTTTAGTGGCCAAACAAAGGCTAAAATCTTACTAGTAGATTTGAAAGTAAAATATCATGGTTAGAGAACTAAAAAAGCCATGTGTATATACATATTCCTATTAATAGAGCTTTTTCTTATCTTCAGAAATGTATGTGTTTAATCACTGCTGAGGAGCTGAGTTCCCTGAGGAAGGGATACTAGGAGCAGTAGTCTTAATTTTAGAGAGAAAAAGCTATAATTAAAACTGTTTCTTCTTATTAAAACCATTTATCCATCAGAGGAACATATGGTTTTCATTTTTAAAATGCACTCTTCTAGATGTGGAGGATATAGTATATAAATAAAATAATCCAAATTCCTGCCTTCTTGGAATCTACATTCTATATAGGACAGAAGGGAGCAGAAAAGCAATATGTATGTAAATTATATAGTATATTAGAAGGTGATAAATGGTGTACAGAAAAATATAGCAGGGAAGTACCTTGGTGAGAGTAGGGAAAGATGTAAGAAAGCAAAGCATGCAGGCATCTGAGAAAAGAAGCTCCAGGAAGAGGGTGTAGCAAGTACAAAAACCCTGAGGGAGTGACATAGCTGGCATGGTCAAGGAACAGCAAGGAGGGCTTGGCTAGGGATGAATAGAGGAAATGGGGAGTCAAAACATACAAGGCTTTGAAAGCTACTATTTAGACTTTGGTCTTTACTCAGAGATGTGGAGCCTTTGGAAATTTTGAGCTGAGGAGTGACATAATTTTAGGCTTTAACAGAATCATTCTGGCTGCCACGTTGAGGATAGGTGTTAGTATGGGTTGAAGCTGACAAATCTGTTTCAAACTTGCTGCAATAATGTAGTCAGTAATTCAGTTAGACGATGGTGGTCACTTGGATCAGGGTAATTGTGGTTGATATGATGGAAGTGGTCAGGTCCTGGGTGTATTTTACAGTTAAAGGTAGCAAGATTTACTTGACAGACTATATGTATATTGGACATAAAGATGTCAGTAATTATTGCAAGTTTTTGACCTAAACAACTGAAAGAATGGGGAGTTAGCCCGGTGCAATGGCTCACGCCTGTAATCCCTGGGATTAGCCAGACCATTCTGGCTAACATGGTGAAACCCTGTCTCTACTAAAAATAGAAAAATTAGCTGGGCATGGTGGTGCACATCTGTAATCCCAGTGACTTGGGAGGCTGAGGCAGTAGAATTGCTAGAACCCGGGAGGCAGAGGTTGTAAGTGAGCCGAGATCGCGCCACTGCACTTCAACCTGGCAATAGAGCGAGGCTCCATCTCAAAAAAAAGAAAGAAAAGAATGGGGAGTTGTTAGTTAAAATGGGGAATGCCAGAGGAGACAAAGATTTCAGGGATGGAGTTGTGGAGGGAGTATGTCAGTTATATTAGAAGCCCAATCTTAAATATGTTAAGTTCAAGATGTCTATTTAACATTTAAGTGGAGATATCCAGTTTTAGGATATGCAGGTCTAGACTTGGAATGGGGGCAGGGTAGAGAGATAAATTAGAGAGTTGTCAGTACGTCAAGGATATTTAAATCTGTAAGACTAGATAAACCGCCAAAGAAGTAAGTCTAGAGAAAAGAAGAGGATCAAGGACTGATCCCTGAAGTACTCTAGCATGGAGAGTTGAGGAATGAGGCTAGGAGGATGATAAGGAGTGAAGCAGTGAGGTGAAATGGAAACCAGGAGTATGGCCTGGAAGTTAAGTCAGCAACATGTGTGAAAGTGGGAGAAAATGGTCACTGCATAGGTCAAGTGAGAGGATTGAGGAACATTAAAGTCATTGCAGACCTTGACAAGTAGTTTTGGTAAAACAGTAGGAGCAAAGTAATGTTTATAATGTAAGAGACTGGGAGGAAAGGAATTGTGACTGTAAGTTTAGGTAAATCTTTCTAGGAGTTTTATAGTGACGAGGAAGAGAGGAAGGAGGCAGTAGCCAGAGGAGAAAGTGAGGTCTAGTAATTTTTTGTTTTTTAAGTTAGGAGAAATAAGGGCATGTTTGTAAGCTGATGGGAATGATACAATAGATGGAGAAAATATGATAATGTGGGAAGGAAAGGGAAGAATTGCTAGAATGATATGAGAGGCAAAAGAGATGAGATTTTGTGCACATGTGGAGAAATTTTCATCAGGAGCATAGACAGCTCATTCAAGAGTTTCCTGGCCCAGTGTAGTGGCTCATGCGTAGAATCCCAGCACTTTGGGAGGCCAAGGTGGGTGATCACTTGAGCTAGGAGTTTGAGATCAGTCCAGGCAATACGCAAAACCCTGTCTCTACAAAATATACAAAAATTAACCAGGTGTGGTGGTGCGTGCTCGTAGTCCAGCTACTCAGGAGGCTGAAGCAAGAGAATTGCTTGAGCGCAGGAGGTAGAGGTTGCAGTGAGCCGAGATTGCACCACTGCACTACAGCCTGGACAAAAGGAGTGAAATCCTGTACCAAAAAAAAAAGTTTCCTGATTGTTCTTTTTCCTCTCAGCTGAGTGTAATGGTTATGGGAAGAATTGCTGAAATTTTGAGGATGGGCGAGAGGGTATGAAATAGTCATCAGGGGAATGGAAAGTGAAAGTTAATGGACTAGAGAAATGTAGTATCATTGCCAGGTAGCATGTGAGGTTCCTAGTCATAAATTGAAGATAAAACAGCAAGCTTTTCTGTGTTTCTCCTGTCACAGTCGATGCATGGATACTGAGTAGGTAAATAGGGAGGTTTTTACCAAATCAGTACAATGAAGTGAGAGGCATAAGAAATGAGAGCTTATGTAAGGGATTATTATAATAATTAACTATGGACATGAAGAAGGTGTCGGTAGGATCAGAGATCCTGGTAGGCTTGTTGATGTGAGAGTACTTGAAAGAAAAAGGTGATGGTTAGAGAAAGGGATGGTGAAAACAATTATTATTGGAAGGGTTGTGGTTACTGGAATTGGTAAGATCTAGATGTGACTGTGGGAATGGGTGGCTGAACTAGGATCAGGTATAAAGTCTCTAGAAAAGTTCAAGGATCTAAGAGGCTAAAGTGTTGGAAGAATTGTCCATATGGATATTCAAGTCACCAAAAATTAAGTAAGATACAATGTCAGTGAGCCAGGCGCTAAAATCTTCTAGAGATGAAAATAAGAGAATGAGGCATCTGTAGGTGACTGCAACAAGAGATACTGGTAGTGTATATAGTCAAATCGCAGCAAGTTGAAGGATTGGGTAGAACTGTTGAGGGAAAAGAGTCTAAAAATGGTAATGAAGAACGTAAGACTCCATTGACCTCTAGGTTCAGTGATAAAAGAGGAGTATAGGAGACAAGCACTAGCACAGGAGGATGAAGGGAAGGTTTAGAGAAGGGGTTAAGGTTCCAGAGAATTTTGCTGATGACTGAATGATTTCCAGATGGCATAGTGGTCATGAAAAGAAAAGGGGACTTTTCTAGTTTAATGGATTTATTAAAACTTAAATATGAATTGTCATAGATAATTTTTCAGCTTAGAAATGGTTGAATTAGAGTTATGTCAGACCAGTGTTTTGTACTGTTTTCTATTTAGTATTATTGGGGAAACAGTAGCCTTAAACCAAAAATTCTAATTATCTTCAAGTTATTTATGAGCACATTAGTCAAAAAATATCATTGATTTCTAATAGATTTTTTTAATAGAACAAATAAACTTGTGAAATTTGTCCTATTCTACCATTGAGTCTTCAATTTCATTGAGATAATTTGCAATCATAATATATTATTTGAATGTCTATCTTCTCACTGTGTGTATGTCCTTAAGGGAATAGTATCATTTCGTTTTGTGTCTTCTGCTTCTCATAGTAATGCTGAATGTATAGATACAAATAAATGATATTGACAATACAAATGACAATAAATATTTTATTTGAATAGGAAAATGTGATTGGACCAGTTTATGAAAAAAGGGTGTAGTTATTCAAATACTTCTCAAATAATTAAATTGAGAAAGCCTCATATTTGTAGTATCTGATATATAAGTAGTTTTTCATCAGTATTTTTATTTAATAATTCATTAAGATAACATTCTAATGGAAGCTTTTTGGCAGTGCTTTAAAAATAAACCATCTATTTTTTCTGGGGGGGAAAAAGCCATTAATTTTAAGTTAATATTATGAGGACAGTTTTGAAACAGACTTTCAAGGATTTATATTTGAATACCACCTGAATTGTCTCTAGTATAATTGGCCCAAGAGGGAAAAGGAAGATAGATAAAAGTATTATTAATATCTGTAAATCTTTTCCAACGTGAACATTGGTAGAAAGTAAACAGTGCCACCGAGTGGTGGCATTTAGGAACTTTAGTCACTTGGAAATAGATAATTCGCCATTTTCTTTTCAACAGTTTTCCATCCAATTATCTTAGTAACAACAATCAGACTTCTCTGACACCTGTACCATCAGTTTTACCAAATGCGATTGGTTCTTCTGCCATGGCTTCAACAAGTGGCCTAGCAATCACCTCTCCTTCCAACCTCAGTGACCTTAAGGAGTGTAGTGGCAGCAGGAAGGCCAGGGTTCTCTATGATTATGATGCAGCCAACAGTACTGAATTATCCCTTCTGGCAGATGAGGTGAGTATTGTGGGTATGAGAAGAAAAATATATCACGAATGAACATACCTTCTAATATTATAAGAAAATGCAAATTCCCCATTAGTTATTTGGAAACAGTTTCATAGATTTCAGATGATTATATTAACATAAAATTGTAATTACTATTCTTTAATGTAATAGAATATCACAGAAATATTTAAAAGTTTTAACTGCCAAATAACTTGAAGATGTATAAAACTCCCTCCAATAAAATCCTTCATTTAGGCCAGGCATGGTGGCTCACACCTGTAATCTCAGTACTTTTGGGAGGCCAAGGCAGGAGGATCACTTGAGGCCAAGGGTTCAAGACCAGCCTGGGCAACATAGCGAGACCTCATCACTACAAAAAAATATCAAAAAATAGCTGAGCGTAATGGCATGCACCTGTAGTCCCAGGTACTCAGGAGTCTAAGATTGTTTGAGCATGGGAGGTCAAGGCTGCAGTGAGCCATGATCATGCCACTGCACTAGAGCCTGGGCAACAGAGTGAGACCGTGTCTCAAAAAAATAATAATAATAAATAAATTCTTTATTTTTCAGCACAATTGATAATAATGTTTAAATTCCTTTTGGTAAATAATTTAAACAAATTAAATATAAATCTGATTGGTTTTTTTACGTGTTTATTTTTTAATGTAGTTAATAACTGGAAGTATTTTATTTTGCAGGTGATCACTGTGTTCAGTGTTGTTGGAATGGATTCAGACTGGCTAATGGGGGAAAGGGGAAACCAGAAGGGCAAGGTGCCAATTACCTACTTAGAACTGCTCAATTAAATAGGTGGACTATGGAAAGGTTACCCATCATGACATTGTATTTATATACAATTAAGTCTAAATAAAGCAGGTTAAGTATCTTCCATGTTAATATGTTAAGAGACTGAAAAGAAAATACCAGCCACCAGAAACAGGCCTTTCTGCCAGTAAAGTTGCATGGTAAATATTTCATTACAGAATTTATGTTAGAGCTTTCATGCCAAGAATGTTTTCTTAAAAATTCTCTTTTATATTGAGGTTTCACTAATAAGCAGCTTCTACTTTTGAGCCTCAACTTAAAGCAGAACTGTTTTCTACTGAATTTTTCATTAACAGCAAGCTTTTTCTTTTATGTAAAATAAATCTATTGTGAATTAATATCAATGACTCATTTATTAGGTATAATTAATAGCCAAAGAATAAAATTAAAATTTGTTTTAAACTTTCAGTTTTAAAAAGAGCTATAGGATATAAACCTCTTTTGTGAAAAGTAGAATTTTCTGAATGTTTTCATAGACAAAAATACAGTTATACCATGTTTACCTGGTTTTCCAAGATAAATCAAATGATTTCTATGTTTTAATGGGTTATTTTGAGAGTCTTTTGGGTTTTTTAAATACTACAGAATGGTTTCTTTTAAAGTTAAGAACAACTAGTTTTTGAAAAGCAATACCATATTTCTCTGATAAATTTGTAGTTAAGGTTCTAGAAAATTGAGGACAAATTTACTTCATTTAACAAAAAGTTTTTAAGATTATTCAGTTGGCACAATTTAATGCATAATTGGGATTGGATCCATTAATAACATACTGTGGTACAGTAAAAAGAATTTGTTCTTATTGAACAACAAATTTGTATAAAAGTGTGGAATAATGCAACTACATTATTGAGTAAATTGTATACAAACAAATTTGGGGTGACTCTGAGCTTATATTAAAACATTGAAAATTTATTAATGAATACAGGCTATCTTGATAAGGCTCTCTGGTTATGAAACACATACTAATGAAATTATGAGTGACACATTGGAAGCCAGAAAATTGCTGTTTGGGCCATAACTATAAGTCAGCAAATTGGCAGATTGTTTCCATATTAAGACTTCTGTTCTCATTCATTCATTCGACAAACATTTGTTGAAGGCCAAATATGTGCTGGTCAACTGGGGATACTATCCTGAACAATATGCACACAGTTCTTGCACATGAAGAGCTTAAAGACCAGTAAAGGATACAGAAAATTAAACAAGCAATTGTCCTATAACAGGACCAGTGTTGTGATGGGGAAAATACAGGGTACTGTATTTGGGAGTCACCTAACTCCAATTTTGGGAGTGAGAGACGGTTTGGGAGAGAATTGTTCCAGATAAAAAGATGGATAACTAAGACAGCATAGCACATTCTGACAACTAAAGTAATTTACTCTAACTTAAGCATGAAGTACAAATGTGTAGTTCATTTATTGAGGGAATGTTAAGCTACTAAAATAATACTTTTGGTACTTTAAAAAAATGAATTCTTAAACATCATATACCATTCTAAAATTGTGTGTTAAGAGCTCCTAGTAAGAGCTTGGTAAACATGTTGACAATTTAACTCACAGTCTAAACTTTAAAAGTAGTTGTTACCCTTTTATTTCTGTGCCATGAGACTAATTTTTCTGCAGTTTTATAGTTATACAAGATGTTTTGACTCACTCTGAATTGCCATATTCTTAAACCCTCAAAAGCTGCTGAGGCTGGTCAGTTTTCTATAAAACCAAATAAATGAAACTTTCTCTTCCCTCAGAAAGGAAGTTTTACAGCCTAGAGTGCCATCTATTATGTTTTATAAGTCCAAATGTAGGCTTTGAAAGATCATACCAAAACTTCAGGTCCACTTAAACAGCAACTATAAATTAGGTTTATGGGAAATAGAGTAATACAGGGGAAAGAGTATCACTAATGGAGTGAAATGGTCCTGGGTTCAAATCCGGTGTTCCTCACACACTGTGCTCTTTAAGCTTCAACTCAGATGTATAACAACAGCCTTTTCTTTACCAGTAAAATGAGGACAATAATTATGACATCCTAGGGTGGTTGTGAGGATTAAATAGCAAATGTTATCTTGTATTTCAGGTGCTTTTTAGGGAAAGCCTTGGCACACAGTAAACGCATCCTGTAAATATCCGTTTCTCCTTGTTAGCCCCTGTAGCATCCTGACCTACCAAGTCTGTAGGCCTTGCATATCACTGTGCACCAGAGATACCTCTTTTATATCCAGGCTCTGTTTACTCTCTGTCAGTCCTCTCCTCCACCCTCTTTAAATCAGACCCCAGTCCAGGTTTAACCTTACCACAGTCAGTATAAATCCTTTTTTAGAACTTTCAGCTTTACATCAAGTGAAAGTTGATTTTAGTAACCCAGTAATGTACGGAAGACTTCAATACTGTTAAACTTCAAAGACTACTGGTACATTTGTCTACTACAGAACCACCACAATATGTATGCTTGTTCTTAGGTTTATTGCTTTTTATTTTAATAGGGTTTAGTTGTTTGGATTTTTTTTTTTGGTTTTGGCTTATTTTAAAGTCAAGTTTAGTTTTTACTCAGGTAAAGGCCTGTGAAGTTTCTTAGGCGTGGAAGAAAAAACTTGGGAAGCCTATTAATTCATGGTGCAATTCAAAATTGTTTAAATAAGCTCTGTGCCACTGAGCTTAATCTAAAATTATAGTCACATGTGAAGGATGCATATATGAAAGAAAAACTAAAATAATTGTAGGCTCTTCTACAAATGGAAAAAAAAAAGTAATTGGATTATGTCTGCCTTTTTCCTCAAAGTAATCTAACCTAAAAGGTCACAGTATTAAAACTTTTTTATGGTGCTAATCAGAAAAATTCATCTTGTAAGAAATGAACCCAAAAATGGGAATGTGCCTCCTCACTCTGCTTCACATGGGAAATAAATCCTGAGGCCAGGATCACAAGTAGGGTAGAGCCATCTTCATAGTCTCTTGTTATCCTCTCCCTCAATAAAGAACCAAGTGAGACTGGGAAGCTAGTATTGGGAAAACATTTCTGGGATAAGTTGTGGAGTGCAGAAGATGATGGATGGCAAGGCAAAAACCCATAGACTTGTTTACCCATAGAGGCCCCACTTGCCTCCATGCTGACAGGATTCCAGAAAAATTCCTTCCCTATCTCCCAAACACCTGAAATTTTGAAATACATTGCCCTACTATATAGCACTTTAAGCTTCGATGAGGTGCCGTAATGGAGAGATAGCTTCATAGTTTAGCCTATAGCCACCTTTGCCTCGAGATTTCCAGTTAAGAAGTGGCTTTTACCTCACATGAGTCTCAAAAGCTGGAGAGGAAGTTCCACCACCACCCCTGCCCTTTCTCCCATATTATGCTAATTAGCAAGTCTAACCAAGGCTGGGCGCAGTGGCTGATGCCTATAATCCCAGCACTTTAGAGGCTGAGGCAGGCGCATCACCTGAGGTCAGGAGTTCAAGACCAGCCTGGCCAACATGGGGGTCTCTACTAACAATACAAAAATTAGCTGGGCATGGTGATGTGCACCTGTAATTCCAGCTACTCAGGAGGCTGAGGCAGGAGAATCACTTGAATCCCAGAGGCAGAGGCTGCATGAGCCAGGATTGCACCACTGCACTCCAGCCTGGACAGCAGAGCAAGACTCTCAAGGAAAAAAAAACATCTACTCAGTAGAGCAGTGATTCACAAAGTGTGAGACCCTAGACTGGCAATATTTGCATCTCCTGGAGACTTGTTTAAAATGCTAGTTACTACTTTCAAGAACTTTGTACCTTCATTTGTACTTATTTTTTTGTTTTCAAGGGCCCATGGAATTAGTCTTCCATGTGACAGCTTTTTAAATATTTTAAGACAAAAACTGCATCTTCTAATCTTTATTGTGTTCTAGCACTAGTCATTGTAATTACATAGTTATTTTTATAATTTATTTGTTTAGTATATATCTGTCACTCTAGAATGTAGACTCCCTGAGATAAAGACTGTAATTCTTTTGATGGCTATTAAATTCCCAACTCTTAGCACAAGACCTAGCGCATAGTATGAACTCAGTAAATATTTGTTGAATAAAAGAAAAACGCAGATTTGTAGGCCTTTTCAGAGACCTGCTGACTCAGACTCTGAGAGTGGAGCCCAGCAATCTGTTGTAAAAGCCATTTGAGTAATACTGATGCACTCTAAAGCTTGAGAGCCACTGCAATAGAACTAAGAGTACATGCATTTCACCTTCAGGCCTACTCTCTGACATCACTTGAAAAACTCTCTCTGCCTTCTGTAACCCTTACCAAAAACATTGCCCCATCCATGTAGGGGAAACTTCTGGGCCATATTATAAGTGGTTATGAAGGTATAAGGACATGCATAGTGGGAAGTATTGCTTAGAATGCCAGTACTTGGTTGCTGTGGAAAGTTTCTAGGAATAGATTGCTAAGTCTAAAGAATTAGAGTAAGCACTACCATCATCCACATTTTCACTCAACATAGTGCCTTTTAATTGGTGACTAACATCAAAACACCCTGACAAACCATTAAAACGTGTACATCCCTGTGCCTCTTAGGGTGCTAAGTTCTGCTCTCATGCCTACTTCAAAGGAGACTTTTTAAAAAATTGTTAATGCTTTTTTATAATAGAAGTCATAGCCATGTCGGCAAAAAGAAAAACGATTCAGTGAGAAAGATAAAAATCACTGATAATTCCATCATACAGAGAGAACCACTGTTATTTAAGTATATGGCCTTCCAGACTTTTCTGTGCATTTACAGATTTTTTTAATGGGATCAAATTGTACATACTGTTTTGTAACTTTTTTTCACTCAAAAATACCATGACTGTCTTGTTGTATCAAGTATATTTCTACATCTCTTTTAATGGCTGCATGATATTCCATCATATGTGCCACATTTTATTAAACTACTGTTGAATTTTTAGGTTTCCAACTTTTCATTAATAAAGTGCTTTAAAGGACATTGTGTTGCCAAATCTTGTATGTGTTAATATTTTCTGAAGATAAATCCTTTAAGTGGAATTGCTAGTGAAGAAGGTATGCCAGTTTTTCAAAGCTTTTGTTACTGCCATGTTGCCCCCTAGGAAACTTTAAGCAGTTTATACTTTTACTAGCAGTTTATGAAAGAATACTGTTTCTTTTGAGGGCTTCCAACTAGAAAGTTCTTGGAGTCTTTCAAAAAGATCCTGCAAAATTAAAGATTAGTCTCAAATTTTTCTTAAATCATGACATCATGTACTGTTCTCCCCACTTTCTCTATCATATATTTTGTGATACTTTGAAATTCAATGTTTGTAGTACTTGCTCCCTCTTGCTTTTATTTAGTCTCCTGGAAGCATTATCACCTTTCTGACTTTTGCAGAGATAGTGGAAGAACAATCTTAAGTAGACTTGAATCTTGTGATATTTTTGACGCAGGCTTACTGTTGATGGATTTAGGAAATGTAGCCACCCACAATGGGGAAAGTAGGACTTTGGAAGGTAGGCAGAACAGTGGCTCTCCCACTTGTTTGCCAGGCCTTTCGTCAGTCATTAAACCTCTTTGAGCCTGCTTACTCATCTCTAGAATGAGAATAATATAAACTGCTTTGTAGCATTGAAAGGATTAATCATATTATGAAGAGCGTCTGGCACCTAGTGGGAGAGGCAGGCTACTCATATGGGAGAAGCATTCGTAAAGAGAGCAGTGAGACATCAACACCAAAGCAGAGTTAAGAGGCCAGCGTTCCGGCACTGATTCAGGGATTGCGTTTTATATGACTGCGGCATTGAAGTTTTCATCAAACTGAGAGTATAAATGAACACAAAATTATTCACATTAACACCCTGAAATACAGTGTTGCTGAGTCTTGGCCTGTCAGATTATCAGGAAGTGGAGGATTCCCCTCCCCTATGTATGTTTTAGAATCTCCAGAGATACATCCACAAGTCAATCCTCTTCTTTCTACTTGCTAGTGAAGAAGGGTCTTCAATCCTAGCTCACACTCCTACCCTAATTGCCTCAAAAACTTTCTGTGGTCACTGCCAGTGAATCTGAGGTTTAGCATGCTGAAAATTGGTAAAATTGGAACGTCACCGCTGGCATCTGATAGAGCATTCTACAGAAGCAGGTATGGAGTGCCGTTTTAATTCATATAGTTTAATTGGAGGCAAGAAGCTTGCTCATCAAGATTCAAAAGCTTACCTAAGTTACTTGATAGAATTTTCCTCACTGATACAACAGGGGCCCACTGCCTAGGCAACCGTATGGTGACAAGGATGTTATCCAGCTGTTGTTCTTCTTGCTGACCTCTAACCCACTCCCTTCTTCAATCCTACCTATTAGCACATGGTGCTTGTCTCACTTCTGTGTCAGAGAGGAAAGTCAGAGCTCTGTGCCATCATGAGAGCCATTTCTTCCCTATTACGCTCAATCGCAGGCTTCCCAGAAAGCACAGCTCTCTAAGTGCAAGGGCTCTTTAAATTTACACCTACAAAGCCAGTTCTCCCAGGAGAAAGCCCTCACCAAATTGGTGAAGATAAATTGCACTGTTGGACACTTTGCAGTCCTGGAACCAAGCTCCCCTTTGTCCCATAGCTCCCTTTGGTGTCAGGGAGCCGCTCACCTGTCTATTTAAACCTTCATGATAAAGTCCCTCTTAAGGTCCATATTACTTTATCTTACACTCTGGCATTGATTAGTACCATCTCATGACATCCTTTAATATATTTGGACCTCACTGTTAGGAGTAATAGAGTTCTGCTCTATTCCTAAGCTATAAAATATTACTATTACTATTCATCCCAGACAGAATGTTTCATTACAAAACCACCTAGCACAGAAATTGACTATAGACTTTGGAATCAAAGAAGCAAATTTCCAAATCCCAACTCTACCACCTTATTGGTTATGTGTCCAGCAAGTGATACGATGACCTGTTTCTTCATCTACAAAATACGGATTGAAATGCTTACCTCCTAGGTGTGTAGCAAACAATACTTCTCACATCAGCAGCATCAGCATCACCTAGAAATGTATTAGAACATGCACACTCTCGGGCTGCTACTGAATCAGAAACCCTAAGGATGAGACAATGCAATTTGTGTTTTAACAAGCCCTCGGGTGACTCGATGCATCCCAAAGTTGGTGAAACACCAGTTGCCAGGATTAAAACAAAATGCACATAAGGGCTGAACTCAGGCATATAGTAAATACTTAACAATTTCTAACTATTCTTATTGTCACTATTAGAATTTCTAAAGTAGTGAATGAACTACACACTTTTCGGAGAAAGTTTCATATATATTTCTCATAACAAAGCTTTTCATAGACATCTGGCAGCTGAAGGCTGGAGGCTAAGGTCTCAAGAATATAGAGTACAAATCCTTATGCTTTAACCAATCATGTAAAAAATGAGTTTAAATTCTTTTCACCAAAAACTAAGTAGAAAGTCACTCCACTTCTGATAAAAACAGAAAGAGTACTTGGAGAAAGGGTCAAGATTTTTCTCAGAATCTAAAAGTCAGGGTTTGCTTCTACCCATGGAAAAATGGGACAATTGAAGCTTCAGTAATGGAGCTGCCAGCCCTATTATTGCCACAGCTATTGCCACATCATAGAATATCACCATGATCTTATTCACCTGAAGTTTTTCAAAGCATATGCTTCCAATTGCATGGTGTGATTATAAAACAATTTCTATCATACTCTCATAAAATGGCCAGCTTTATTTCATTTAACTTCTGATGAATGCCTCAAGATAAATTTATTTTATAATAACCCTAGGAAACTAAATGAATTTACCCTCTACCCAGGCTGTTTGAATATATATCAATTACATGTTACAGAAGACTAAAATAATTGTGGTTTTATAATCGTCCACAAGCCATTCTTTCTAAGAGCATTTACCTAGCAAGTCCAGTAGAAATTAAATTTGTGGTTTGTATACCTTCAGGCAAATTATTCACTTAACTCCTCAGGCCCACAGATTTTTCTATTTGTAAAATAAAAGGATTAAACCAGATGATCTCTAAGGTCCTTCTAGCTCTTGCATTCTAACATGTTCTAAACAAGCCAAAGTTGTTCATGTTTTTGTAGTAACTAATGTTAAACCCACAATTATGAATTAACTTGAATACCATGCACAGTTCTACTGGCAGGTCGGTAATGGGGTTGTTTACTTTATATTTTAGAATATAAAGCTATTCAGTCTGATCTTTCTAGAAAAGGCTGAATAACACCTTGTGAGAAATTCCTTTAGAAATCCCTCTCTACCTGGACTGACTTATATCTCAAAAGGACCAACTTTGTGATCAGACTTTCTAGTGAATTCTAATGAGTCTATGTGAACAGTGGCACTCACAGTCTTAGGCATTATTGGGCTTTTACTTCCTCTTGGAATAAACTGCTAACACTCATTGAGCACTTTATGTGCTTTACCTTCTTTAAACATGGAAAGAAAGTAGACTTTCTCCCATTCTACAGATGAAAAAGCAGAATTTAGAGAGCTGCACAGCTAAAAAAATGGCAAAGCTAAGTCTCATTGCTTGCCTTCCCAACTGCAAAGCCCAAGCTCTGAATTAGTGTGTAACACAGACACCTATTTTTGGAATGTGCCCCCCAAATATAGTCAATGGCCCATTATTTTCTGCACTCTTCCCAGGTTAGTAACTTTTCTTTGGGCAGAAAAAGTATTGCTCTTAACATAAACTAGCTATAAACTGCTGCTTAACCAACTAAAGTAACCTACAAACATCATCAAGCCAAGCGGAGAACTACCAGCCCATCACTGCCACAGCTGAAAGTGCAGAGAAATCAGTGTTGGCGTAAGTCAGGGCTTCTCAAAGTGCAGGCCCTGGAATCTGTGGGGGATGGGACTCTGCCATCTTGTGTTTCAATAAGCTCTCCAGGTGATTCTAATGCACATGTTTGAGAGCCACTCTTTTACATGTAGCAGAGAAACCACCTCTCACCTCAAAGCTGACTCACCTGCAGAAACAATGAAAAAGGATAATGACAGGCCTTCAAAAATTACTCCAACCTATCAAATTAAACTGTAATATTTTACTGGCTCTATCCAATAAATAGAACATTCATTAATGACTGATTTGGTAAGCACGTGAACATGCTTAGGATTTAATTTTTCCAGGAACAGGGAAAAGAGTCCATGGATTAAAAGTTTATTTTGAAATTCAGCTGTAAGAGAATATGTTCTATGTATCTGTCTTTTTTTCAGGTAAGAAAGCAATATAATTTTATTGTTTCTTTCTAGCCAGTGTCTCAGTTTCCACTGGGGGGCTTATATATCCTATTTGGCAGGACAAGAGCACTATTTTAAAAAATAGATGCCAATCATTGGCATTTACCACATGCCAGTCACTGGGTGCTTTACACATTCTCTAATTTCATGTTTGCAACAATGCTGTGAGCTAGAGATTGTTGTCCTCACTCTGCAGATGAAAAAGCCAAAGTTTATACATGGAAACATAAGTGTAAATCTGCTAAGCTCATTTCAAGGCTCCTGAGTCTCTAGAGACTAGATTTCCTGAGTTACGGCTCCCTTGCTTCTTTCTCTTGATGTTAATGCATCATTCCTTTACCCCAAGACTGTCAGGCAAAGGAAGCCAGTGCTCTAGGCCTTCCTTCATGGCCCATTCCCACTTTTCCTTTGACACCCAGCATGATGCCCACTCTCGCTAATTTTAAAACCATTTTCTGCAAAGTTGAGCTCCCCAACACCCAGACAGCTGAGCTAGGTGGATTGCTGAAACTCAAGGACCTGCAGGGCCTGGGGAAAAAGAATGCCGCTGGAGGGAAAATGAAGAAAGTCAGTAGGTAGCAGAAGGCGTGAGTTGGATGTGGGAAATGTGTCCACAGTGATTCTGAACATGAACACACTCAAAAACTAGCAAAGAGAACAGCTGAAAATATGACTGGTCAATGGAGGAACTAAGGAAAATAGAGTCATTTTTGTAAATAGTTCATCATTTCTGCTTCACTGCCATACAGCACAACAACTAGGGTGCATATTATTAAATGGGTTGGATTAACTTTGAGTTCGAATTATTTTGCTGGAAGAGTGACTTCTTTACTACTGTGACAATGCTATACTACAGAGTTTGCTGACCACACAGCACAGCTCTCTGTTCACCACTTCAGAACTGGAGAAACCACTGGTCGTGTCTATACTTCCCTAGTATGGAGAACATGCATCCACCAATGGTGCATACATTCCAATGCAAAAATGCAAAAACAAGGATCTGAGTTTGGTAATAGACACAGAAACTTGTTATCAGCCATGTATCTACATTAAAAACCACCTGGCTGCAGTTGAAAGGTCACCTTCTATTTGTGGTCATTCGCTATATTTGCGGTAGCTTCATGCCACCGATCACGGGAGCTACAGTAATGGGCAGCGTGGCTGAGCAGGGATTCCTTTGCCTATTTTCCCTAGTCTGTTCCCCAGTTCCTCTCTCCCAAAAGTCTTATCAACAGAGACCTTGCAAATTTAGGGAGAAAAATGAAAGAACAATAGCTGCAGTAACTTAAGTACTTGCCGCATACCAGGCACTGTGCTTAAAGTGATTGCAGTTCCTTATCTCATTGTAACGACCTGAGAGGTGGGTATGACTCTTAATTGTGTTTTACAAAAGGGGAAGTGAAGGCTCTTAAACCACATAGCCTGTAGAGGTGGTAGAGTCTGTGCTTTGACCCAGGGTTCCCTAATTCCAAAAGACTTGCCTTCAATGTCTACAGAGGACTCCCCGATGCACTATTATACCATTTAACTTGGCCAATGGCCAGTGTTTAGAATGGATAGGAGCAGAGACTTACCCTTTTTATAACCAAGGTAGAGTGCAGCCTCTGAAATACCGCTGAGCAAACAACTCAAGCACACTTTGATATTCCTGCCCAGTGGGTGCTATTCCAGGAACTGATATTCCTTCCCTTACGTTCCTTAAACCCATGTGGCACCAACTATTATGGTACTCACAATGGGCCAAGAACCCCCTTCTCAGTGTAAGCAAGGATTCTTTCTAGCCTCATCCCTGGTATAGGAAAGTAGCACCTCTTCTATTCTGTCTCTAGTCTACTCAGCTCATATCAGTAATTATCCAAAGATTCTGTGGCAAGTCAGTTGATTAAAACACAGAGCACATTTTATGTGATATAAATGGTGATTGAGGCTCTTAGGTCAATGCACCAAAGCCGACGTAATCTGTAATGTGCCTGAAAACTGATGGTGCAGCCGAACCCAGAACAGTGCAGAGTTGCTGAAGACCCCTAAATTTCTCCAAGCCCAGGCTTTTTTTTTCCCTCCGCCTTCCCCAACGCCCGGGCTTTTTTATGCTCCTCTAGTCCCAGGGCAGTAACCAGCATGTAGTAGGAAATAATAGCTCATGTTTTTTGAGCACCTACCATGTGCTTGATGGCTCTGTATACGCATGATCTCATTGAACCCCCACAGCAGCTCTAGGCAGTAAGCACAATTATTAGCCTCAAGTAACTGAGGCATACAGAAGTTAAGTGACTTCCCAAGGTCACAGAGGTGACAAGTGATAGAAGCAGGATTAGAACCCAGGCAGTCTGGATCCAAAGTCAGTGTGACCAACTGCCAATGGGAAAGTTGAGAAGAGGGCCCAAGGCTGGGCAGAGGCTCTGCTATGTAGGCAGCTCCCACAATGCACACGTGGAAATCACACACACAAGCCGGTGGGGACTGGGCTGGACAGGAGCTCTAGTGAATCCCTCCACAAAGGTGAGGGAGAGTATGACAGAGACATCCACACAAGCTTCGGTGCCTCTAGAAGAGAAAGAGGTCCATGTACAGAAGTGTCCATGGGGTGGGCCAGGGAGATGACAGAGCTGCTCAGACTGGAGAGCAGCTTGCTCCATTCTCCACAGTTTCTACAGCTGCTCTGAGGCATGACCTTGGGCAAGTTTGTTCCTTTCTCTGTAAAGGAAGGGCCATAATAATTCCCACCTCTAGAATCTTGGTGGGGATTGGGATAATTCACTTTGCACAGTGCCTGGTGCCCACTCACTGAGGACATCCTCTTGTGATTATGACCATTATCATTACACCAGAATGTCATTAACACACCCAAAGCCCATGAAAAAGCCCTTTGCAATTGGCCTTGCTAAGACAGGTTGAGGGGAAGGAGGTTTGCCCCTACACTAGGATGTAGCGCTGAACGGCAGCCGCAGGACCCCTCCTCCCGTGCCTCTGCTGATGAGGACCGCAGTTCAGTCTTCTTTCCCCGCCAAGCTCTTACCAGCACGACCAAGAGGCGTAATGAGCTGGCTTGAGTCCCACCTCTTCATTTCCACTTCTCTGCTCTCAGAGGTTAGGGTTAAGAAGCTGTGAAATGTAGGAATGCCGGTTAGCAAGAGGAAAATGATCGCCAAGCCAAGCGCCCTGAATAGTCAGGCTGGAGAACTGGCCATCATTTACTGTAAAACAGTCTCTACTGGTGATGGGGCCTGGGGCAAGAACAGAGGAGGGAAAACAGATGCCCCTTGAAGTTTTTCACCAAAAATCTAATGAGCCATGACTTATGAATGCAACGGTGTTTTGCAATCCACGCTGCAATTCTTTACAATGTCTAGGTCCAGCGCCAGCCCTCTCTACTGAGAGGAGAACTGCTATCTTAACCACCCACTGGCAAAACAGAAAGAAACAAAAGTAAAGGCAAGGTGGTTGGATTCTAAACTTAACACTTGTTTTCCCATTTCTGTTATATATTAGCTGAGGAGGCTTTTGGAAGGCCCAACAAAGACATTGTATGTAAATCAATAACAATTTTTGTTTTATGTTCAAACCATGAACACTGATTAGCTCATTTTCATGGCATCCCAATAAGTGAGTTTTATGATCCTGCTTCAGTTCAATTCTTCTTCAACACTGTAATCAGCTTAGGTGAATTTTAATGTATTTCTATAAAATGATTTTTGCCAGCACCTTACATTTTCATCAGATTTTCTTGTCATAGCTGGATACGGCTGGCACAGGCAGTTAACTGTTGCGGAATGGAGCAGATAGACAAGGCTGGAGAATCAAACAAGGCATTGGCATGGGCCAACTTGGAGGGCTGCAGGGGGTGGGCAAGGGGGCACAACCCTGCTAGAAGTGCCTAGGAGAACAACCTAGTGGGTGGCAGCACAATCTAAAAAAGCAATAGCATAGATTAAAAAGCAGGAGCCCAGGCAAAGGTCTTACTAGCTGAGGATATAGAACATTCCACCACTGTAGAGGATTGTCCCTAAAAAGTGGGTAGACAAACCACTTACTCTTACCTCTATGAGAGGAGTGTCCTCCACTGCCTGTTGATGGTGTGCTCGGCCACATGCCTTGCTTGGTCCTATGGGATGTTAGTAGGTATGATAAGCAGAGGCCTAGGATGTGTTCCACAGTTGGGCTTGCCCTCTTGGGCTTCTGCCAGCACCACAAGAAATGTCTGCCCTGGTAGCACTAGTTCAAACAGGATGAGAGACCTGTGGAGCAGACCTGGACCACACCTACAGCTCACAGCAAGCCCAGGTAAACACATTTATCAAGCATATTACACAGAGCAAGTTCTTTTTGGCTTCAAGGTTTTCACAAGCAAGGTTTCCTTGGCCTAAAATACTCTTCCCTGTATTCTTCCCAAGGCTAATGCTTTCTCATCCTTCTAGTCACAACTTACATTTCACTGTCTCAGAGATCCCTGCCTTGACTCTCCTCCAGGCTAAATTATGCCCCCGTGTTAATTGTGTTTCAATGAAAGAAAAGAATTAATTAGAAAGAATTATTTGCTTATATGTTTATCTCTTCCATTAGATTACATTCCTTGAAAGCAAGGAGCATATCTTAGACTTCAATGAACTCTAGCACAGTCTCTATGATATATTAGGCACTTGGTAAGTATTTGTAGAATGAAATGTAGCAAGCACTCTTGGGGGATGAGGCCACAGCTACTACAGTGGTGACAGAGCTCTTCTCTCAAGGACCAGACCATCAGCCACTGCACAGTGATAGGGCAGAGTTACTTAAATTCTTTCTTGAAAGACTGAGACAAGCTTTCCAGTGAGCTATTGCCATAGAACAAATTATGACAAAATTTAGTAGCTTCAAAGAACAATTACTTTTACTATCTCTCAAGGTTTTGTGGATTAGGAATTTGGAAAGATCTTGGCTGGACCATTCTGGTTCAGGGTTTCTCATGAGGTTGCAGTCAGGTGGCAGCTGGAGAAGCTGAAGGCTGGCCACATATCTCCTTATTCCTGTAATCTCAAGGCTACTTCCTGTGGTCTCTCTGCACAGGTGAGTTGGGCTTCCTCCTAGCTTGGCAGCTTTAGGGTAGTTGGACCACTTTCATGGTGGCTCAGGACTCAAGCGCAGGTTTTACAACAAGCATAGTGGAAGTTGTATCACCTCTTTCTTTTTAATGTGGTTAAAAGCATAACATTATCTGAGCATGGTGGCTCATGCCTGTAATCCCAGCACTTTGGGAAGCCAAAGTGGGCAGATCACCTGAGGTCAGGAGTTCAAGGACAGCCTGGCCAACATGGTGAAACCTGTCTCTACTAAAAATAGAAAAACCAGCCGGGCATGGTGAAGGTTGCCTGTAATCCCAACTCTTCAGAAGACTGAGGCAGGAGAATCACTTGAACCCAGGAGGCAGAAGTTGTCATAAGCCAAGATCATGCCAGCCTGACCAACATGGAGAAACCCCATCTCTTTTAAAAATACAAAATTAGCCAGGTGTGGTAGCGCATGTCTGTAATCCCAGCTACTCGAGAGACTGAGGCAGGAGAATCGCTTAAACTGGGGAGGCGAGGTTGTGGTGTGCCAAGATCATGCCATTGCACTCCAACTTGGGCAACAAGAGCAAAACTCCATCTCAAAAAAAAAAGAAGGGAAAAGGGTGGGTAGCAAGGTAGCTGATGCAGAAACTCATCATCAGTATAGTCACAGCCAACAGAAACTTGGGGTCAAGTGATAGAATACTGAACAAGGGACCTCTCAGAATCTGTGAGATCTTGAGGTGAGACTCCACCTCAAAACAGACAAAAAAATAACATAAAATCTTCTATCTTAACCATTTTTGAGTGTATAATTCACTAGTCTTATGTACATTCACATTGTTATGCATCCAATTTCCAGAAATTTTACATCTTGCAAAACTGAAATTTTATGTCCTTTAAACAACAACTCCCCATTTTTCTCTCTCCCAGGCCCCTGGAAACCACTGTTCTACTTTCTGTTTTTATGAATTTGACTACTTTAGATACGTCATAGAATAGGAATCACACAGCATCTGTCCTTCAGTGACTGGTCCACTTCATCCAGCACAGTGTCCCTGAGGTTCACCCATGCTGCAGCACACAACACAATATCCTTCCTTTTTAAGGCTGAATAGTATTCCATTGTATGCATACGCAATATGGACATCTGGGGTGCTTCCACCTGTTGACTATTGTGAATAATACTGCTGAGAATATAGGTGTGCAAATATCTGTTCAATTCTTTGCTTGCTGCATCATTTTTTATGACTTAGCCTGGGAAGTCACAAAATAGTACTTCTTTCAATGTCAGAAACCACTCATATTTAAAGTGAGAGAGCATAGGTCCCACCTTTTGAGGACAGGAGCATCAAAACCACATTATAAGAGGAGCATATGGAGTAGGAAATATTTTTACAGCCATATTTGGAAAATACAACCTTCCACGCAAGGATCCAGCTAGAAATAGAGAGGAGTGGTGGAAGGGATTAGGGAAGTGTTGTCAACCTTCAGAGGTTGGCATTCAGACATCTTCCCTACCAATGAAGGTCATGGGCAAAGACCTTGCTGGCCACCAGCCTGCATCCTATACAAAATAGCACTCCACCACTCTCTACCTCCTTACCCTGCTTTATTCTTCATAGCACTTACGTTCCCCTCATTACTTAATTATTCAATTGCTTGTTATATGTCCTTCTCCACTACAATATAAATTCCAAAAGAACAGGGACTTTATCTTTTTGTTTGCTGCCACATACTAGAGTCTAGCATGGCCGCTGACACAGGGTAGACACTCAGTAAAAATTCATCGAATGAATGAATGGGTTCAAGAAGGATGGCAATTTGATTTGAGTTCTGTGTTATAAAGTGGAATCAGGGTCGTCTGGTGTAGTCAGACAAACCTGCACGCAACTCCAAGTCTCACCCCTTACTGTCTGTGTGGCCTTCAATAAACTATTTAAGAAGGAAAAGGGTGTGTAGCAAGGTAGCTGATGCTGAAACTCATCATCAGGATAGTCACGGCCAACAGAAACTTAGGGTCAAGTGATAGAATATTGACCAAGGGACCCCTCAGAACATGTGAACTCCACTTCCCTCATTCAGCAGAGGAGAAAGCTGAATTCAGCAGAGGAGAAAGCCTAGGGAAGTGAAGAGTCCTACCCAAGACCACACAGAGGCAAGAGTAAAACTTGGGATCCCAAGTCCTCTGACTCATCAAACTACTGAGTCCATCAGAACTTGAGGTTGCAAGTGATAGAAATGTATCCCAACAGCCAGCCTAGGCACAAGGAGAAGTCTCACCCCACCCATGTTTTCTCATGTGTGGCAGATGCCCTTGTTGCCCTGCATCTCAGCCCCTCAGCCACACCTGTAGCTGTGATGGATGGTGTCACCTCAAGGGAACCCAGCCTCTGTTCTTCCACCACAAGACATTCTCAAAAACCACAGGAGCACACTCAGCCCACACACATGTTCAGCCATGAAGACAGAGTAGTCAAAGACCCCAGGAACAATTCTCAACCAAAGAAGAATGGGAGCTATTAGATGCAAATGCGCCAACCTTTCCTTCCTATGGGTGGACAATTCTGGAGGTTTCAATGGTTCCCTGCAGAGTTGAGCCCCTTTAGCCTAAAGTAGTGACCTTGACAATGCACACGTGATTGACTGTTTCCTTTTCCTTGTGCACTCTCCCTGTCCCTTCGCACATGCTTGCTGAGATCACCTTACAAATAACTGCCTCCCTCTGTAATCCCTTGACTTGGGCTCTGCTTTAGGAGAAACCTAAACTAAGAGGTCAATCTGTTGGTGATGTGGCAAAACAATGAATGTGTCTTAGTTATCCAGACATTGATCATTAGGGATAGGTACAGAAGGGGTTGACTGAGATAGCATAAATAGTGCCTAGCCCCAAATGCCCAACCATCACAGATGCTTACTCAATTTTACCATAGTTTATTTTAAGACACACCCTACATACACATTTCAATATTTCTATAAACAAGATATGTCTTAAAGTCAGTGCTATCTTATAACTATCATTGGCAGTATTTTTTTCTTTATTGGGGATATGTAAATATTGGATGCATCTTGCAATGTTTGCCATTTTAGAGTCTTAGATATTTCATAGTTCTCACTCAGTTTCTTCTACATTGTGAGTCAGGAAAAGGAATGAATTGTCAAAGTACAAAGGCAATATGTGGAACAGAGCTAGTCAAGAAACCCGTATTTCCCTAAAGCATGATAAACCTGAAAATCCCACAGCTAAGAGGGAAAGAGACTTGGGGAGTCTGAAGGTCATCAGGTAGATGTTAAGATTCCACTTTAACCAAATCAGCAGAGATTGTGCTTCATTTATCCTTAGCAGCTGGCTCAAGGTAGAGTCTGGAAAATGTTTGTATACAGAATTAAAGTGAGTGGGATGCCTATGTGAGCTTCTGGGATGGGTGGTCTGTCCTGCCCATCCCAGAAGCTCACATAGGAGGTGAAGCAGGTAGGGGGCATCTTTGGAACATCAGGAATATCAATGTGCTGGTCCAACTAAAGAGAGTGAACCACCCCTTCAGTGTGGCCTCTCACACGTGGGAGAGGCTCTCACTTTAGTGGGTACATGCCATGGGCTACAGACCCCACAGGGCATAGATAACTCGCGTTTGCTACATCACCTGCCCTTTTATCTCACTTCATATAGTTCTGGGGACTGCCTACGCAAGGAACCCAGTGTCTGTTTTTCCTCCTGGTTTGCAGCCTTTTCCCTGCACAGGTTTATCTGACTACCACAAGCATGTTAGGGCCTGGTCTTTCACCTCTTTTTTTCTTCCATTGATACTTAGTCGCTCTGTGTCCCATCTCTTTAGGCTAAGACCACTCTATAACAAACCCGATGGATGCATCGGCATTCAGAGTTGATAATGAGTTATCCCTGTTAAGAACCTTTATATCGAAGGGACTTTCTATGCCTTAAGTTTATAACAACAAGCATATGCTAAGTGTTCCGTAGTGAACTCACAGGGGCACTGCGGGACATTTTAAATGTTTTCAAGGGAAGTCCAGAAACATCTATCAGACCCTAAAAAAAATACTACTATTAGTCATTTGGACTTAATAAGCAGAAGTGTTGGATATTTCTTTTGGCTCTTTTCATGAAAAAAAGTATTGAGACACTAAATGTGCTGTAAAATAAAAAAAGTTTGAGAGTCTTTCTTTCTTTCACTCTTTCTCTTTCTCCTTTCTTCCTTTCTTCCTTTCTTTTTTACAAGATAGAGTCTCACTCTGCTGCCCAGGCTGGAGTACAGTGGCATAATCATAACTCATTGCAGCCTCCATCTCCCAGGCTCAAGTGATCCTCCCACCTCAGCCTCCCAAGTAGCTGGGACTACAGACATGCACCACCATTCCTGGCTAATTTTTTATTTTTCTCTTTCGGAGAGATGGGGTCTTGCTTATGTTGCCCAGGCCAATCTCAGACTCCTAGGCTCAAACAATCCTCAAACCTCAGCAACCCAAACTGCTTGGATTACAAGTGTGAGACACTGTGTCTGGACAGGTTTGGGAACTTCCACCTTAAACCAAAAGAGTAAGTAAGGGTAGCATTTGGAGCACCATAAAAGGCACTGGGAAAAGAATCTATGGGCCAAAGGACGCCTTCAGGAGGCCTAACTCACCCCATGTAGGTAGGTGTCCACTATTCCTGTGGGTCAAGCTCCCCAGACTTGTCACCAAGTCCCTAGTCCCATCTGAGATGACGCCTGACTCCAGGACTGTCTGTCCCTGAAAGTGCAGCCTGACCATAATACCATGAACAAAAAGCCATTTGCTTAGGGATTATGCATTTCAGTGGTCAGAGTTGGGAAGAGCCTGCCCTTTCAGCCCTTCTCATTACAGGAAGGAGCAGAAAGCAGCCAGGTCCAAGATCCATTTCTATATGGCCTGGCCTTCCCAGACCATGTTAAATGGCCTCCCCTTCCCTTCTACTATGCAAATCCCATCTTTTCTTCAAGATCCAGGTACATATTATTATGTTTATTCTGAATCTGAATTCTTCAATAAAATGTAAGCTCCATGAAGGAAGGGACTTCATTTGTTCACAACTGTATAACCACTATCTATAACAATGCCTGCCACAAAGTAGGCACTCAGTGAATATACTGAATAAATGAACTAGAGTCCATGAAAGAATTAATGTCCCAGTTATTCACTGTGTAAATTAACTTTTCTACTATGCTTCATGAATGGCACTAGCTATGCACCATTCTTGGAAGAATTGAGAAAATAGTCATTCAAATCCATTTCTGTGTGCTGTGGTTCAGGTGAGGAACCATTGTTGAGAAAGCCTGAGTTCATGAGCAAATTAATGGATAAAAAGTCCATCTTCCTCCAAGTACCCTCCTCTGACCAGCCCATCTGCATGATGTTGTAACTCTCCCTGCATCTATAAATATGTCTTGGATTGGAAATGGTTAAGAGTGAATGGCTCCTGCTTAATGACCAGTGCACACTTAGGGATGCTCAACCATCACTGTAGTGACTTTTGGGACCCCACAGTTAATGGCTCTGTAAGCAGATCCAGGCTTTTAAAGGTTTCACAAAAGAACACTCCCACAATTGAGGCTGCAGTCTGAGTACTGTCTGGTACTGATAAGGCTGCCTGGGAATGCCCTGTCCTATCTCTTCCCCAAATCAAAAGCTCTTTGAAAGGCAGCCAAGCATTTGAAACCAACCAAGCAGTACTAAGTGCATTATCTTGTCTGAGCAAAGCATGAGAAGTAAATTAAGATCCCTGCTGACCTCACTGACTTAAAAAAAAAAAAAAAAAAACTCTGCTTTTACCTAATGTATGGTCATAGCCTTAAAGAGAATCTCCTCCTTTCCATTAAAATTGTATGTAACCTAAAGAGATTCAGCACCTTCTCAAGTGTTATTTTATTTCTTTTTTAGTAATTCCAACTTTTATTTTACTTAGATGTGGGGAACATGTGCAAGTGTGTTACATGGGTACATCATGTGACACTGAGGTTTGTGATACAAATGATCCTGTCACCCAGATACTGAACATAACACCCAACAGTTAGTTTTCAACCCTTTCTCCCTCTCTTCCCCTCTATTAGTCTCCAGTGTCTATTATTGCCATCTTTATGTACTCAAAATTTAGCTCCCACTAATAAGTAAGAACATGTTACATTTGGTTTTCTGTTCTGTTGTTAATTTGCTTAGGATAATGGCCTCCAGCTCCATCCATGTTGCTGCAAAGGACATGATCTCATTCTTTTTCTATGACTGCATAGTATTCCATAGTGTATACACGTCACATTTTCTTTATTCAGTCCACTGCTGATGGGCATCTAGGTTGGTTCCCTGTCTCTGCTGTTGTGAATAGTGCTGTGATGAACACACAAGTGCCTGTGCCTTTTGGCAGAATCATTGGTTTTCTTTCGGATATATACCCAGTAATGGCATTCCTGGGTTGAATGGTAGTTCTGTTTTAAGTTCTTCAAGAAATCTCCAAACTGCTTTCCACAGTGGTTGAACCAATTTACATTCCCACCAACAATATATAAGCATTCCTTTTTCTCCATGGCCTTACCAGTATCTATTGTTGTTTTGACTTTTTAGTAATAGTCATTCCAACAGGTGTGAGATGAAATCTCATTGTGGTTTTGATTTGCATTTCTCTAAGGACTAATGATGTTGACCTTTTTTTTTTATTTTTATGTCTTCTTCAGAAAAGCGATTGTTCATGTCTTTTGCCCACTTTTTAATGGGGTTGTTTAGTTTAGTTTAGTTTTGCTTTTTTGCCTGTTTAATTGCTTAAATTCCTTATAGATTCTGGATATTATACCTTTGTCGGCTGCACAGCTTGTGAATATTTTCCCCATTCTATAAGTTGTCTATTTACTCTGTTGATAGTTTCTTTTGTTGCTCAGAAGCTCTTTCATTTAACTAGGTCACACCTGTCAATTTTTTGTTTTGCTGCAATTACTTTTGAGACCTTAGTCATAAATTCTTTCCCAAGGCTGATGTCCAGAATGGTGTTTCCTAGGCTTCCTTCTAGAATTCTAGAATATAGAATCTATAAAATGTAGATTGAGGTCTTACATTTAAATCTTTAATCCATCTTGAGTTAATGTTTGTATATGGTAAGATGTAGCGTTCCAGTTTCATTCTTCCGCATAACTGGCCAGGTAGTCCGAGAACCATTTATTGAATAGGGAATTATTTTCCCATTGCTTATTTTTGAAAAGAGAAAGTGAGAGAGAGCAAATTCATCTTTCTTCTACCTTTTTGTTCTTTCTGAACCCTCGGCTGATTGGATGGTACTCACCTATATTGGGTGGGGGTGGATCTTCCTTACTCAGTCCACTGATTCAAATGCCAATCTCTTCCAGAAACACCCTCACCGACATACACAGAAAGAATGCTTTGCCAGCTATCTGGATATGCCTTAATCATAAGCCACTAATGAATTGTGAACTACAGTCAATAGACAATAAAGTAAAACTCCTATGTACTTTAGAACTAAACCCGCTTTAGAAATGACTTCACAATCCACTACTTATACAAATTTAGGCATCATCTCCTCAGCTTTCAGACTACAACAGTGATTCCTACCCCATAGGTGAGAATTAGCTTGATGACTAGAAGTCCTTGATACCTAAAACTACATAGCAGTGTTAGTCCTTTTTTTTCTAGTTTGTCCCTCTTCACCTTTCTTTTGGATTTCTTTTGCTCATTTCTTCATTCATTAATGAATAACTCATTAAGATTCCATGACTTGAGGGAAAATGTGCTAGGCACTGGGGATACAAAATAAGAAATAATCCAGGTTTTTGAAAAATTTACAGACTAGTAGAAGAGATCAGTGTGTAAACAAATGAATAGCAAAAGAATAGCAATGAATAGAAATGACTTTATGGGGATTCAGAGGAAGAACAACACACCCTGACTAGAGAAGATGAGAGAGATTAACATTGATTAAACTCTGATTTGTTCATGTGGCTTAAAATCTAGATTTTTTAATGGGGCTTTTTAAAGCTTTTTCTAACCTGCCTATTGCCTATTCACCTGCTCAATCTGCCCTTTTTCTACTCCCCAGCAAGAGAGATATTAAATTTTTGCAGGCTAAGACGGTTGACCAGCGTTATTATTCCTGCCATTCCAATGGTTGTCCTGACACTAAGCTGGTCACATTACCATCTCTTCACTGGACATGTTTGGTACAACTTCGAAGTCCTTGCATATATCTGTTGACACTGAATAAATAACTAGACAGCCTTTTTCTGCCTTTTCACTTTGAACCATATTACCATCCTCTACAACCCAGCTCAGTTCTAGCACTTCAAGAAACCTCCTCAGATTGCTCCAGCCTAGACTAAGAATCCCTAATGCAGTTGTCAAATGTTCTTGCATATTTCCTTAAACATTTTTTGAAAAATAATGTATGTTCACTCTACACAATTTTACACTGAAAAACCAAAATGTTAATTATAAGCTTAATTCCCAAAATGTTCCATGATGTATACAAGCTCTGAATATATATTTTTTTGTCAAAATCTTGGAACTGTATACTAAGATCAATTTATAGGCACTATCCACCATAAAACTTGGCAAACCTAGTCACTGTCAAATCATCTAAATCAGACTTACTTTCTGTAAGAAAAAGTCTTACTTCATTTTTCAATTCAAATAGGCATATTCATGCCCATCCCTGGGACAATCATCTCACTTTTAAGCTCTAATTCAAAGATAGATGGGTGGATAGATGGATGGATGGGTGGGTGGGTGGATGGATGGATGGATGGATGGATGGATACATAAGCCCTCAAAGCCATGCCAAGAGTTTCTCTCTTGGATAGTAATGAAAAGTTCCATTCAATATTTCCTTCTGGCACCCATGGGACTCCTCTCAGGAGCAAGACATCCTGGAATTGGCCCTTTGCTTAGTGCCCTGGGAAATCCACATTAATAGAATTTAGGATGGATGAGAGGTTTGGCTCTCATTAGTAAAAAAGGGAATTTTTAAAAGGAGGTTGGGAAGAATCGACCAATCACAGACTTGGCAGATCAATCATAGGAAAGAGCACAGTTGGAAACTGAGAATATGAAATTCAAAGTAATTTAAGGGCCTCATGGAAAGTCATTTGTTCTTCTCCAAAGGGTGGGCATTCCCTTTGGTTTGAAGACTGCTGCCCAGACGTCCTCACAGAGAGTCCCAAAGTCTAATACCACACATGGACTTGGGTGAGTCTAAGCATTAGAGCTTGCCTGCTTTCTGGCCCACTTCTTAGTTTTAGGAGACTCCTTCAAGGTCATGTACTCAATTCCTCTCAGCTTTGTGTCATCTGTTCGTTGTGGTCTAGTTTCATTTTGTTTCCTTAGTAAAGTTTTAAATTTCTCCTTTTTTTCAAATTAAATAACCACTTTCATGGTAGTTTTCTGTGATTATGTAATTGTAGTTTAGTTTACATAATCATTTTTTAATTTTTGTACATATTTATGAGGTACATGTGATATTTTGTTACATGCATGCAATGTGTCATAATTAAATTACAGTATTTAGGATATCCATCACCTCAAACATTTATCAATTCTTTGTGTTGGGAACACTTCACAACTCTTCTAGCTATTTTGAAATCAACAATATATTATCATTAACTATGGTCACGCTACTGTGAACACTATTGTGAATGGCTATCAAATACTAGAACTTATGCCTTCTATCTAACCTCAATTTCTTGAATGAAGAGGCTGTGAAAACCTATTTTATCTTCTCTCCTCTTTCCCTCTTAAAAAATTTCCTGAACTGGGCATCTTTTTCCTGGCTGAAAAATGTCTAGATAACCACCTCGGTAGTTTTGGGGTGGGCTGGTGAACACAGAAGCTGGATTTGGAGTTGGATAGTCTGACATAACTACTTGGTTCAGCTGTGGAAATGCCTGAGTAGCTTTTCCTGCCCCCACAAGGACCTCACACCCCTCGATAGAGAAAGGAGCATTTTTGGTAAACTAAGCTTCTAGTTGCAGGGTAGTTTTCAGCCTGCCATTCTATGAAGTCCTACTAGACTTGCTGGAAACGTGGAAAATGCTGTATCTGCTCCAGTCTACAGCAGTGGGATGCCAAGCAGTCCACTGAGTTCAGTTCAGTTCAGTTCTGCCATAGTCTGTGCACTTTGTACACCTACTAAACAAAAGAAAAACACAGGATTTCTGCCCTTGAAGAGTTCACAGATGACAGGTAAAGTCAGGTATATACACATAATTGCAGTTACCATGGCTGCCAGGCTAACCACCTTGCCGGTGATGCCGGCTGCTGAAAGTCTTAGAAAAGGACTATAAAAATCTCCTAAAATCTAAAAGTGGCTAAAAGAGGTATTAGGAGTTGACCACTTGGCTCCACTCTCTGGGTCTTGCCCAGTTCTTACCCAACCTTAGCCGCCACGACAAGCATCCAAGTTAAATTCTCACTTCAAAATCTAATAACTGCCTGAAGAACTTCCCAGTTGCCTCTCAGCTTTGCTTCGTGGCATATTCCTGGTAAATCAAAATTCTAGACAAATTTATCCTGATGACAAGGGACCATTTACCACTCCAAAAATCAACCCAGATTTTTCATCCTGCTCTACTACATATGATGAGTGAAGTATTCTAAGTGACCTTTGAAGCATTTTCTCTCTTTCTTGAGAGAGGCAGCTTTGGGGCATGATTCCAAATCTCCTGGGGCAGGCAGGTGCTCCCAGACTTTGATTTTTATGTAGCGATGGTAGCTGTGGTCTTCACTGCCCTACAGGCCAGCCGACAGGGAGGCTGCTCTCCTTCCAACTTGGGGCTCTTGGTTATCCTCGAAGGAGAGGAAGTGAAATCTGCTTATTTTAATGACCTAATCAGAGGAGCTGAATCAAAATACCATTTGGCAAAACCTTGGTAGATGATACTCCAAGGCTCACAAGAAAGTTTTGAAGAAATGGGTAAAAGTTTGTACTTTCTATCTAAATAAACATTTTCTGAAGTCACAGCACAAAGAGTAGACTACAAGTCCCAATGACAATGGATATCATATACAAAACAAGATTAGTACCTGAGCTCAAGAGGGAATACTTGTACTTAAAACAACTGAAACATCAAATGAATGAGTCAGAACTTTGGCCTTCATTCTATCTTCCTTTTTCAATCATGTGTCAGTCTTCTCAGGGTAAACTTGATCTCATTCAAAGTGGAAAAACAAGGTATGTCCTGGCCAAGATCTTCACCTTCTTTCAGATATAAACAATCTGAAAGGAAAAATGGAATTTTCCCCATTTTAAGAGAATAAACGTGTGTCTGAGGGGTAAAGAAAATGAAAATGTTCTATCAACCAGCACAGCAAGGCTGAGGAAGAGCCAGGTGCAAGCTCAGGGCAACAAGACAAGTTTTCTCATTCTCCTTCACTGCCATCGTCCTTTCCCAATCCCTGCACCCACTCTGTCCCCCTCCATCCCCATTAAAACAACAACAAACTGCTATGATTAATGACTAAAGAATAAGAGCAGGTGCACAATCTTTATACATTTTAGATTTGGATCAAATTCACTCTTCTCAATTCCTCTTCCTAAAGCCCCACAGATAATCCTTTGCCATCTGCCCCTCCACCCCTTTCCTTTCTGCGGCTGCTAATGAACGTGCCATGGGCAGAACTGAGGAAGAACTTGTGCTGGCCCTCTCTGATGGACCCTTAGCTATCTCGTGCCCCCACTTCCTGCTGGCAGAAAGCAATGCAAAGCGACTGCTGTAGGAGCAGCTGCTGAAGCTTATTTCCCTCCCGTAATGCCTGTCACATTCTTGGGCAATATTTCAGAAGCTTACTCATCCTGCCACTCACTTCCCCCACCCCCATACCCCTGCCCGCAAACAAGACATTAGGAAGGAAACATCAGAGATTTTATTTTAGCCTAATTGAGCAATCGCCCTTACTTCATCTTGAGTAAGATAAATGGGCTGTCCAACTTCATTTCTCACTTTATCTGTAATGAGGTTTCTCTCTCAACTGTTTACTAAAGTATTAAAAAGCACTTTGTAGCGCCTGCTGGTATATTCCATCAAAGAGAGTCAATAGAACAGATGAAGACATATGAGAAAGTCGGGAGATAAGTTACCTTTTATAAAGTTCAGATTCCAGACCCATTAAAAAGAACCACTTCCCCCTCACCACTTCCCCCTCTGTGAGTTCAGTGACCAAAAAAACAATCTTTTCCTCTTTGGCAGTAAGGTGGTTTCTCATAGGGCAGGACAGTTTTTACCTGGCGAGTTTTCCCAGTCTGACCAAGGTGAACAACTAAGTGTAGTCATTAATGTCCAGGTGGCAAGAAATTGCCAGAATTGTAAGATCCTAATAGGCCATTAGCATCTTCATTCTGGATGCACTTTTGTGGACCCTTCCTCTCACCAGCAGCGATGAAACACTGTTCTGTGTTGCTCAGGCTCTGTCTTCAGCTGTTCTGGAAGAGTCGGTCACATTCTGATGTTGAAAGGTACAAGATTGGGGTCCAAGGAGCAGCTCCTGCTCAGGATTTTGACACTAAATGCTGTGTGTCCTTACATAACTATATAATTTCTTCCCTTACAAAGTAAGGAGGAACTATCTCTGCTCATAAATGTTTTAGTAGGAGGAATGAATAACCATCTGTTTGATACATTGAGATTTTTACCTAAGAATTAAGTATGGATACTTTGCTGCATTATAGCCTCTGTCCTGTTTGTAGCTGTTGTTCAACAATGTGAGGGCCTACTAGGCCTGTACATGTGGTAGGGAGGAAGACAAAACACATAAACCTGAAAAGTGAAATAAAAGGGACAGCCCTATTGGAATGGGAAGCCAAATTTCTACTCCTCATTCAAAATCCCATGAAATATCTCTCCATGACTGCCTCCCCAAGTATCTTGGCAAACAGTGCATTATACAGCAGATCAGACACTTTATCACCTTGTGCAGTCATCTGTCTTTTCAACCTTCTCTGCCATCCTGTTATCATCCCAAAGAAAGGACGGTGACCTGTTCACTTCCTTATTCCCCCATCCCTAGCATAGTTCCTGAAATATGGTAGACATGTAACATTTCTACATAAGTAAGCAGATGGAGTGAATGAATGAATGCCAAATACAGACCATAAGATCCAGAGGAGAGGCAGCCATGATGGACAAAGCCCTGGAAAAGGAGCCAGAAGACCAGGGTACAAATCACCAACCTATTATTCCATGAGGTTTAAGAAAGGTTTCCTGAAATAAATGCAGTCTCATCTGAGGCCTGAATGATGAGTAGGCGTAAGGTCTGTGGAGGTTGAGTGCATGTGAGAGACAGAATGTTGAGGGCTGTGGAGGCAAGTGCAGAGTGGAAAAAAGAGGTGGCAGAGAACAGTACATGCATGGGATCCATCAGACTGTAAATTGAGCCCATAGTTGCCACATCTCAGGGCTGGCTCCATTCCCAGATCTTACTAAAACGCTTGTCAGGATAAAGGGTGGGAAGTTTATCAATAAGAAGAAACTTAAGGCTTTTAGCCTCTGTCTTATCTCAATGTCTCCTACTCCTTCTCCTTCTCGCTTTCTCAGCAACATACAATGGGAAGAGCCCCAAACTCCAAAGGTAACACTGGACTGATGCTCTGGCTCCATTTCCCGTACCCACGACCCTGGGTATTCCACCTCTTCTCTAGGCCTCAGATTCTTCTCTGTAAAAAGTGGTAACAATTCTTACCTCAAGTGTTCATAAAATGCAAAAGTTGCATAAACCTACTCTGGTTGAATCCTCAACTTTGTTATTGTGTGACCTAGAGTAAAATACTTAACCATTTTGAACCTCAGTTTTCTCATCTGTAAAATGAAAATGATAAGAATAATATCTCCTAGGACTTACCTCCCCAACTTTTTATTTTGAAAATAAGTTTATAAAAAGTTTAAGGAATACCTTTATAACCTTCAGATAGATTCACCAACTGTTGACATTTTGTCATATATTTGTTCACCCTCTGTACATGTATATGTGTATTATGACATTGTGACATTTCCACCCTAAATATTCCAGAACACATCTCCTAAAAACAAGGAAATTCTTCTACATATCTACCATACAATTATCACACCTGAGACATTTACCATTATTTAAAAATACCATCTAACAAGCAGCATATATCCACAGTTACTCAATTATCTTCAAAATGACTTTTATGGCATTTTAAAAACACTCAGAATCTAATCAATCTTCATTAACTACATTACCTATTATATCTCTTTTGACTCATTTAACACTTTCCCTGTATTTTTGGAGGGACGGGTATTCATGACATTGATATTTTTTAAGGATTTATGCTAGCTGTCTTCGAATTGTCCCCAGATTTGTATAACAATTTCCTCATTATTAGATTTAGGTAAAATGTTCTTGGCACGAAGACTGCATAGGTGATGGAGTGACAGCAGCAAGATTGTAGAATAGGAAGCCCAAACCTTACTCCCCCATGGAGACATTGATTTAATCACAACCTACTGTCCAAAGCCTTTATGAAAACTCCAGAAACAGTTCAGAAGTTGCAATATCCCAGGCAAGCTCAAAAACAAAAACACCACATCCAAATGGTTAAAAAGAATCATTTCATTTCAATTGCATCAACCTTTCCCCCAAGTTGGCACAGCGTGTTGTAATTGGGAAAAAGTATCCAGCTTACAACTTCTCCCTTGGGAGAGACAGAGAAGACTGGAACATGCATCCAACATTCTGGCTATCTGGATGGCAGGCCTAGGGTCTGATTTCTATGTACCTGACCCAGAGCACTGACCGAATAAGCATATTTTGGGTACCTGAAGGCCACAGGGAACAAAGGAGAGATCATCAGCGTGATACAAAGCCAGACAGTCTGCAGTATTTTAGACAACCACCAGAGAGAAAAAGATATTACTAACTCCTTTTTAAAAAATGAGCAAATATGGAAAATTATACACACAAGCTGAGAGAAGATATATCACCACAAAAGGTTTCAGAGACCCCAGAATTGCTAGCCAGGCTGATTGGTAAGAGTCTTCCCTTGTATGAAACCATTCTATAGAGACCAGGAGAGGTGGCTGTGTTTTCAATTGCACAAGTCACAATTCCCAGCACCCCTGCCAGCTCTTACTCCAAAAAAAAAGGTACACAGAGAAATAGGAAAACATGGTGCAATATATATAATATATATATGTATATATAAATAATATACAATAAATAAATAAATATCCAGAAACTGAACCTAAAGAAATGGAGATTTATGAGTTAACTGACAAATAATTCAAAATAATCTTTAAGAAGCTCAATGCTCAAGAGAACACAGATAGACAACTAAATAAAATCAGGAAAACTACACATGAACAAAATGAGAAACTCGACAAAGAGATAGAAACTATAAACAGGAACCAAACAGAAATTCTGGTGCTGAAAAATACAATAATAGAGTTGAAAATTCAATCAACAGATGACTCGATCAAGCAGAAAGAAGAATCAGTGAATTCAAAGACAGATCACTTGAAACTATCAAGTCAAAGGAGCAAAAAGAAAAATGAATGGAAAAAAGTGAAGAAGGCCAGGCGCAGTGGCTAATGCCTGTATTCCTAGCCTTTTGGGAGGCTGCGGTAGGTGGATCATGAGGTCAGAAGATAGAGACCATCCTGGCTAACACAGTGAAGCCCTGTCTCTACTAAAAGTACAAAAAAATTAGCTGGTGGTACACCCAGCTAATTTTTTTTTGTGGTACCTACTTGGGAGGCTGAGGCAAGAGAATCACTTGAACCCAGGAGGCAGAGGTTGCAGTGAGTCAAGATCATGCCACTGCACTCCAGCCTGGGTAACAGAGCAAGACTCCATCTCAAAAAAAAAAGGGAAGAAAGCCTGAATAGCCTATACAACACCATTAAGTGAACTAATATACACATTTTAAGAGTCTCAATAAAAGAGATAGAGAAAAATGTGGATAGCTTATTTGAAGAAATAATTGCTGAAAACTTCCCACATTTGAGGAAGGAAATAGACATGCAAATTCAAGGAGCTCAAATAATTTCAAATAAGTAGAATATAAAGAGGCCCACACTACATGACATTGTAATAAAACTGTCAAAATTCAAACTCAAAGAGAGACTCTTGAAAGCAGCAAGAGAAAAGCAACTGGTCAGGTACATGGGACCTCTCATAAGATTTTCAGCAACTTTATCAGCAGAAACATTGCAAGCCAGAAGTGAATGAAATAATATATTCAAAGCTGAAAAAGACTGGGCATGGTGGCTCATGCCTATAATCCCAGCACTTTGGAGACCAAGGCAGGAGGATTGCTTGAGCCCAGAAGTCTGAGACTAAGCTAGACAACATGGTGAGATCCTGTCTCTACAAAAAAATATAAAAAATTGCTGGGCATGTTGGCACATTTTAATATTAAACAATATTGTTAATAACAATATCAATATTAAATGTGATGAATGAGTTCTCTGGCTTCACACAAGATATAGTTGTTTAAAAGCATGTGGCACCTCCCCACTCTCTCACTCCTGCTTTTGCCATGTGACACTGCCTGCTCCTCCTTGACTTTCCACCATGATTATAAGCTTTCTAAGGCCTTCACCAGAAGCAGATGCCAGCACCACACTTCCTGTATGGTCTGCAGAACCATGAGCCAATAAATCTCTTTTCTCTATAAATTACCTACCCTTAGGTATTCCTTTATAATAACACAAAATTGACTAATACACTTTACACTATATATAAAAATTAACTCAAAATGTATTAAAGACCTACAAGTAAGATCTGAAACTATAAAACTCCTAGAAGAAAAAAAAATAAGGAACAAGATTTATGACATTGGATTTGATAAAAATTTCTTGGATGTTATACCAAAAGCATAAGCAACAAAAGCAAGAATAGACAGATGGAACTACATCAAACTTGAAAAATCTGGCAACAAAGAAAACAATCAATGAAGTGAAAAGTCAACCAACAGAATGGAAGAAAATATTTTCAAGCCATATGTTGGACAGAGTATTAACAGCCAGAATATATAAAGCACTCCTTCAACTCAATGACAACAAAAAAAAACAACGAATAATCCAATCTTAAGATGGACAAAGGACTTGAATAGATATTTCTCCAAAATAGACACAAATGGCCAAGAAGTATATGAAAAGGTGCTCAATATCACTAATCATCAGGAAAATGCAAATCAAAATTACAATGAGATATCTCGCACCCACTAGAATGTTCACTATTACAAAAACAGAAAATAACACATGTTGGCAAGGATGTGGAGAAATTGGAACACTTGTGCACTGCTGGTGGGAATTCAAAATGTTGCAACTGTTATAGGAAACAGTGTGAAGGTTCATCACAAACTTGAAATTAGAATTACTACATGATCTGGTAATTCCACTTCTGGGTATATGTCAAAAAAGAATTGAAAATAGGATGTCAAAGAGTTATTTGCACATCCATGTTCATGGCAGCATTATTCACAATAGCCAAGACGTGGGAACAACCTAAATGCCCATCACTGACAGATTAATGAATAAAGAAAATGTGGTATATACATGCAATGGAAAATTATTCCGCCTTAAAAAGAAAGGTGAATTTATCATACGCTGCAGCATGGATGAGACATTCTGTTGGGTGAAGTGGGCCAACTGCAAGACAGATACTGCAGGTTCCACCACTTAGGTGAGGTATCTAGAGCAGTCAAACTCTTAGAAACATACAGTAGAATGGTTGCTAAGGATTGAGAAGAGGGAAAAGAGGGAAGTTGTTTGTAAATATACAGGTTGGTTTTGCAAGATAAAAAGTTCTAAAGATCTGTTGCACAACAACGTACATATAGTTGATGCTATTGTACTGTACACTTGGGAGTGGTTGAGATGGTAAATTTGTGTTGTGTATTGTTTACCATTATGAAAAAGAAATACTGCATGGGTGATGTGTATATCCCTTTGAACCACATCAGAAACCATATGATGCCAGTTTACCCTGTTATTGGTGGTTCATTCTTTATTTAGCTTGTTTTTAGGATTGAGTGAATTAATGAAGGGAAAGAACAGTAGAGTGACAGTCAACCATGCAATAAGGGACAGCTGTTACAATGATGATGATTTCTTTTGAATGGCCTTCCCTGTGTGAAACCCTTTATTTCTTTTTTTCTGTCACTGTGGTAAAGTCTTTTCAGGAGAAATGCCCACAATCTTGTGGTTGTATCTGTCAAAGTCCCTAGTTTTTAGTCTGCGCCTAGAGCTTTGAATCATTCCAGTAACAAGATAACAGCATGTTCCCAGAATAAAGATCTCTGAACTATCTTTGGAGTTAGTCTGACCATTTCCCTGTGAGAATAATTGATCTAGTAATGTCCTCATTTATCTGAATGCTGTGTAATTATTTTTTCACATGAAGCAATCAGTCTTTCTTAGCCATCTAAATTTAGAATCAAAGACTTCATCAGGGCTAGGAGATTTCTTCATTCCTTCACTCAGCAAACGTATCAAGAACTGACTGGGTGCTGGCACTAAGACATAGCCCTTACCCCAGAAGCTTGCAGTCTGATGAGGGAGACAGGCCTCCAAGCCGCCCTCACAGAGGAGTGCAAAGCTGAGGACAGTTCCGTGTGCATGGCATGCAAAAGCTGCGGTACTGGGGCGGGGGACACAAGAATGCTTTGTGCCCAAGTCAAGAAGCATTGTTCATACCACTATGCTCAGATTTGGTCCTTGTGTTGCCTTCTTTCTATCTCCTATTTAAGTAAATAGATTCACATAGGAAATAGACTAAAGTAAATAATATCCAGTTAGCTAAAAGACCACTCACAGAAGTGAAAGAGTTGAATTATGCAGGTGCCATGAAAATTGGCAGTAGAGAATGGGGAAAGAAGAACACAGACCCTGAAGTCAACGGAACTGTCTGGCTTTACTGCCCTCTTAACCTTTCTGTGCTTCAGTTTCCTCAACCATAAAATGAGACAAGAACGGTACCCACTCACAGGGTTGTTGGGGGGTTACGTGAGGTTCTGTAATAAAACACCTCCCCCTAGCAAGCATAAGCACTAGCAGTGTTAGGTGATATTTTCATTATTTGGGTATAGACATAGTCTTTTTTTTTTTTCTTGTCAACCAGACTGGAGTACAGAGGTGCAGCCCTGGCTCACTGCAGCCTCATCCTCCTGAGCCCAAGCAATCCTCCCACCTCAGCCTCCCAAGTAGCTGGGACTACAGGAACACACCACCATGCCTGGCTAATTTTGTTCTATTTTTTTAAGAGATGAGTTCTTGCTATGTTGCCCAGGCTGGTCTTGAACTCCTGGGCTCAAGTGATCCTCTTGCCTTGGCCTCCCAAAATTCTGGGAGTATAGGTGTGAGCCCAGCCTAGACATGGTCTTTAATTTATATGTAATTTGAAATATAGTAGTAAGCCTCTGGCTTCCTATGGAGGCAGCTGGAGAATTTCTCCTGCTACAGTGCAGAGGCAGCCAACGCCTGCGTAGAGCCATGGTTCACTCCTTCCCCAATGGCAGAATTCGAGTATTTTATCCCTGATTCATGGACGATTTGGACCTAATTTGCTGGTCTTTATTATCCCCAGTGGTTGAAGACAAAATTACTTTCCCCGTACACCCTAGAAACCCAATTCAGTGGCTTTATTCCCTCTGGAGTTGCATTTACCAAAATCTCGCCACCATACTTTTCTAATTTAGTACAGATTTCCTTGTGATACTGTAATTTTGCTTTGTCAAATTTTGCTTGAAATAAGTAGACATGCACCAGAACCTGGGTATCTTTTAGCTAATTGACTGTCATGGTAATGAGGTTTGACCAGAAAAGAACTTGCCAGGCCAGATTTGAAAATCACAGATGTTACAAAATTATGGTGTGGAGAAAAAAAAGTAAACTACTTTTTAAAAGAATTTTTAAAATCACAGATCCAAGAAGGCACTTAAAATTATGTCAAGTCGTCAGGCACAGTAGCTCACACCTGTAATCCCAGCACTTTGGGAGGCCGAGGTGGGTGGGTCATTAGATCAGGAGTTCAAAACCACTCTGGCCAAGATGGTGAAACCCTGTCCCTACTAAAAATACAAAAATTAGCAGGGCATGGAGGCAAGTGCCTGTAATCCCAGCTACTCAGGAGGCTGAGGCAGAGAATTGCTTGAACCTGGGAGGCAGAGGTTGCAGTGAGCCAAGATCAAGCCACTGCACTCCAGCCTGGGTGACAAAGAGAGACTCTGTCTCAAGAAAAAAAAAAATATGTCAAGTCCATCACATTGCCTAAATGGTGCTGTCATCTTTTAGAAATTTTATCAGAAAAGCTAATAAATTGGACTTCATCAAAATTAAGAATTTCTGATCTTCAAAAGACACTATGAAGAGAATGAAAAAATAAGACACAGACCGAAATATTTGTATAACATACTGTATCTTATAGAGAACTTATATTCAGAATATATAAAGAAATATATAAAAAATGAATAACGTAGCTTTTGAAATGGGCAAAAGATTTATATATACACACAAAATATACACAAATGTATACAAATACATATACACACACATACAAATGGCAAATAAGCATAGAAAAAGATGATCATCTGTAATCATTAGGAAAATTCAAATTAAAACCCAACATACTCCTACTACATGTCTATCAGAATGTCCTAAAGTAAAAAGAGTGACCATATCTACTGTTGATGAGGGGGTAAACTGGAAGCCTCATACACTGCTGGTGAGAATATAAAATAGTACAATCCCTTTGGAAAGCAGTTTGGCTATTTCTTTTAAAATTTAATATATTCCAGGCCAGGCACAGTGGCTCATGCCTGTAGTCCCAGCATTTTGGGAGGGAGAGGCAGGTGGATCACTTGAAGCCAGGAGTTTGAGACCACCTGGCCAATATGGCTAAACCCCATCTCTACAAAAAACAGAAAAAGTAGGCAGGCATGGTGGTGCAGGCCTGTAATCCTAGCTACTTGGGAGGCTGAGGCACTAGAACGGCTTGAACCTGGGAGACGGAAGTTGCAGTGAGCCAAGATTGTGCCACTACACTCCAGCGTGGGCACAATAATTATATAGTCCTGCCATATGATCCAGCCGTTCATTCCTGGGTATTTACTCAAGAGATCTGAAGGTGTATGTCCATACAAAGACTTGTACACGAATATTTACAATAACTTATAATAATCAAAACCCCAAATAACACAATGCCTATTAACAGGTAAATAGACAAATCATGGAATAGCCATAAACCTACACTGACATACCATTATGGTGTAGAAGTGTATACATATGTCAAAGCTTTTCAAATTCTATACTTTAACCACATGCAATTCATTATATGGCATTTGTATTCCACAAATGACATATTATTCAGCAGTAAAAAGAATAAACTACTGATAATCACAACAGCATCTTCTAAAAAAAGTCAGACAAAAAAAGAGTACAGGATGTATGGTTTCATTTATACAAAACTCTAGGAAATATCACTAGTCTTTAGCGACAAAAAGCCATTCAGTGGTCCCCTGGGGATGGGGAAAAGTGAGTGTGGGAAGAACTGGCCCTGGAGAGAAAAGATTACAAAGTGTCAGAAGGAAACTTAACAATGATAATCCTGATTGTGGTGATGAGTTTTTTACAAATCTTTTTTTACGTAGACTTTCTTTTTAGAATAGTTTTGTGTTCACAGCAAAATTGAAATTGAGAGGAAGGTAGAGAGAGTTCCTATACCACCTACACACACACATGCATATCCTCCCAGACCATTAATCTCCCCCTACAAGAGCGGTGCATTTGTTACAACTGATAACCCTACATGGACACGTCATTATGGTGACGGACTTTTCACAAGTGTATACATATGTCAAACCTTCTCCAACTGTATACTTTAACCATGTGCAATTCATTATATGGCAATTACACCTCAATAAAGCTGTTTTTAAGAAGAAAACTTATCAGAGGGCTTACACTATTTCAATTAGAGAACAGGCTTCACTGTGTTTTCCTTAATACTCAGCCTCTTTCACCTAATATCTAATTTGCTATGCACCACAAATAGAAATAAACTCATTGCATATTTTTCTCTTCTTTATATTTCTGGTTTTGCCCTCAGCAGTTAGTAACCACAGTTCTAGAAATCTGTTTCCACCCTGAGAATACATCTCAACAGCTGCCAGTGGGGGGAGGCTATCTGAGCCCCATAGCAACTGCTCAAACAGCTGAGGGAAGCTTTGGGGTGGAGAGTGGGGCCAGGCAGGAGCCGGTGAGAGCTGCAGGCAGGGAGAGTGGCGGCACGCACCTGCCACAGGACACCTGGCTGACACACACCCGGGGGTCAGGTAGGGAGGACTTAACACACACAAAAACTCATCTCTTGGCATTTCAGCTCCTTCTCTTTCCTGTCCTATTGACCTCTTAGACTTTGTACCTTTTGGGAGCTGGTTGTATTTATCTGCCTGCCATGCCTGAGACTTGTTCACAGATTAGGGCTGGTTAGCAAGCCTGTCCCTTTGTTCCTAAGAGGCAAGGAAAGAATCTTTGACCCTGGTTTCTAAACACAGTAAACAAAGGCCTTCTTGGCTGCCAGTAAGCTCAAAGTGCTCATTAAGCAAGAAGGTTTCTGGCCAGTGGTTGAAATGACATCATGCTTCCTCCTGGAATCCAACTAGAGATAAAAATCAGGTCATTCCATTTACAAAGAGAATGCTCCCTTCTGCTGCCAGCATTCAGGGGCTGCTGGCTTTCAAAGAGATCAAGGGAAAGAAGAGCCTATTTGAATCCAGGCTTTAAGATGGTCTCTGAAACTACCTCCACTTAATTCCCCACCATATGCAAAGAAATTCCACTCCAAATGTCCTCATATCAGAGAGCAGCTTATCTTTGCTGATTTTTCAAATTGAGTGTTTAACCAGAAGTGGCAGTGTGCAGGTAGGTCTTATTAGCTGATAATGGAATAGCCTTTCAGGCCCTCTAAATACAAGAGGATGGAAAAAATTTTTTATCTTCATCTTTTGACACCACTGATCAAAATTTGAAGTGGAGAAGAAAAAGGTATTGTGGTCTTAAAGATGTCCACTGAGATTCTTTCAAGAAAAAAAAATTTGGCCTGGTGCATTGGCTCACACCTGTAATCTAAGCACTTTGGGAAGCCAAGGCAGATGGATCACAAGGTCAGGAGTTCAAGACCAGCCTGGCCAACATGGTGAAACCCCGTCTCTACTAAAATACAAAAATTAGCTGGGCGTGGTGGTAGGTTCTTGTAATCTCAGTTACTCGGGAGGCTGAGGCAGAGAATTGAACCCAGGAGATGGAGGTTGCAGTGAGCTGAGATTGCATCACTGCACTCCAGCCTGGGGGACAGAGCAAGACTCTGTCTCAAAAAAAAAAAAAATTAATAAAAAGAAAAAATATTTAAGTACATTTTTCAGAGGACAGTGATCTATGTCTTCTTCCCTTCCCTCCCTCCCTTCTTTTCTTCTTTCCTTCCTTCCCTCCCTCCCTTTTTTCCTTCCTTCCTTCCTTTGTAAGACCACTGTGGGGCTAGTTGAAACAACCAATAATCAGCAATTTTTTAAAAACTGAAATGAATCAGCCAGGCGGGGTGGCTCACACCTGTAATCCTGCATTTTGGAAGGCCAAGGCAGGTGGATCACCTGAGGTCAGGAGTTGAGACTGGCCTGACCAACATGGCAAAACCTCATCTCTACTAAAAATACAAAAATTGGCTGGACATGGTGGCAGACACCTGTAATCCCAGCTACTCGGGAGGCTGAGGCAGGAAAATCACTTGTACCCAGGGGGTGGAGGTTGTGGTGAACCAAGATGACGCCACTTCACTCTACGCTGGGCAAAAGAGGGAGACTCCATCTTCACCTACCCTCCCCCTCCAAAAAACCCCAATGAATATGTATACTATTATAACAGATGTTTTCCTAAAGGAAACAGTAAGGAAAATATGGACACATCTGTAACCACTTTCCAGATCCAGAATTTCCAGATAATTTCATCAGAATGCTAGATACACTTAATAAAAACTGAAACAGAAGACAAAACTCCTACATGATAGAGAAAGTTTATTTTGATAATTTATGTTACATGTTTTATTCAATATCAAAATGTGCTGCATTTCTAATTTTTAAATTGCCTTCAAAACGTATTTTGTTGTTCCAACCAAGTGAAATGAGTGTTTCAAAATATATACAAACACACACACATTTCACTTACTGATCTGCCACTATGAATGTCACATTCATTAGCCCACAGATTCCTTATAAGCCACCATAAAACTCCCTTGTTGGCTGGGCTTGGTGGTTCATGCCTGTAATCCCAGCACTTTGGGAGGCCAAGGTGGGCAGATTACCAGAGGTCCAGAGTTCGAGATTAGCCTGACTAAAATGGTGAAACCTTGTCTCTACCAAATATACAAAATTAGCTGGTACACGCCTGTAATCCCAGCTACTCAGGAGACTGAGGCAGAAGAATCACTTGAACCCAGGAGGCAGAGGTTGCAGTGAGCTGGGATCATGCCACTGCTTTCCAGCCTGCAACAGAGTAGACTCGGCCTCCAAAAAAAAAAAAAAAAAAAGTCTCCTGTTGCTCCAAAAATGATTCCAAACATGGAAACAAGTAAAAAAGATAACTGAGTGACCTTTGATCATGTTAAGCCCCATCTAATGAGAGTAGGGTCTAACATTATTTTAAGTACTAGTACTAATTAATCAGGGACCCAAACCCTTTCTAGTCTATAAAATTAGAGTTTATCGCTATAGAAAACTGGTAAGTTATAATGACATTTGTTCCTCTAAGTGATAACAACTCAAAGTTTCTAATGTAATTGCCCTGTAGGACATCAAGCAGTTTTACATCCAATTTAGCAGTCTTATTTCAGCATTTCTTTTTTCACTGACTATGTACATTGAATCAGCTTTGTTATTCTGCTAGTTCCCTCATAAATGAATTAAATAAAACCTTGACACATGCATCTGTTTGTATGAGAATTATCTTCACAACAGTTTGGAAATTATGCTTTGATACTCTACCAGCATGTAGCAGAATATGAAATAGCAGAATGATCCCATTTTAAACCAATGAGCCTGTCTTAGTTTGGTTTCCCCAGAAGTAGACCCTAGGACATAGATTTGAGTAGAATAGCTTATTTTAGAGGTGCAGGGACTACTAGAAGGGAAGTGAGGAAGTGAGAGAGGGAATGGAAGGCAGCCACCAAAGGGTGGTCATTAAGGCTGCTACATCCTGGGCGGCGATGGAGCTCAATCCACAGGGAAACTGCAAGACAGAGTAGAAAATATGTATGTCAGAATTATCCCACTCAAACTGGGGGGAGCTGGGGTATTTATACACCAATTCCTATCAAGCCTTAATTGAGGACTGCTCCTGGGTAGTATTAATTCCCCAGCACTTCCCGCCACCTACATGGCAGCTTTTCTCAGTGCTGGACAAAGTTCCTATGCATGAAGAGACAGACACAAGCCACGGGAGATCTTGGAGTTTACTGAAATGGTAGCATCCAAGGGATATGGACAGGACACTCAAGACATTTTTTAAAAATCAAACAAAACAAAACATTCCCATTTAGTGGGAAATAATGTTATACTCAAGGTCACAGAACCCAAGTTCAATGCACCAACTTCCTCATAAAACAAAAGAACTCTTTCTTCTGTGAAAAAATATCCAGATTTGATTCTTCATCTAAGGAGTTTTCCTCAAGATTAGCTGCAAAGTACTCAGAGCACAAGGCAGCTGCTTTTCTAAAAGAAATCTCTATTTCCAAACAGTTTAGGGGTCTTTAGTAGTACATTTGCCATCAGAAGTAAATGTATTAACTATATAAGATGGCAAGATGGTAAATGATCTTTTTGCAAAATGAATGGAAATTTCTGGTCAAATATTTCATTATGTTTTTTTAAAGGTATATTTAGAACTTTTTATAATTTAAATAGAGGCCTTTACGAAGTATTGGCCTAAATCCTAGATTACTTTCAAAAGTATTGATTTAACGTGTTTAAAAAAAAAAAACTAACAAACATGTTTTACCTTACAAGAGGACTTCTTGGCCTGATACAGTAGCTCATGGCCTTTAATCCCAGCACTTTGGGAGGCTGAGGCAGGCGTATCATGAAGTCAAGAGATCAAGACTATCCTGGCCAACATGTCGATACTCAGTCTCCACTAAAACTACAAAAACTAGCTTGGTGTGGTGGTGTGCACCTGCAGTCCCAGCTACTGGGGAGGCCGAGGCAGGAGAATCGCTTGAAAAGGGGAGGCAGAGGTTGCAGTGAGCTGAGATCGCACCACTTCCCTCCAGCCTGGCAACAGAGTGAGACTCTGTCTCAAAAATGTATATATATTAGCCAGGCATAGTGGCAGATGCCTGTAATCTCAGCTACTCAGGAGGCTGAGGCAGGAGAATTGCTTGAACCCAGGAGGTGGAGGTCGCAGTGAGTAGAGATCGGCCGCTGCACTCCAGCCTGGGCAACAGAGTGAGATTTCCATCTTTTTTTTTTTTTTAAAGAAGGATTTCTAGATAGCAAAAAAATAAAGAAGGAAGACTATGGACCACACTGTCAGATTTATAAAAGAGAAACTTCTATGTCCCTGAATTGCTAGAAAGCCCCCATTGTGAGCCTGGGGAAACTTTATGAATAGTCCAGCTCGGCTGTACTGCTCTGAGGCCTCTGGAAGAGCCATATCGAGGCCACATCATCATGGTAGTATGTCCTGTGCACCCAGAGAGTGAGCAAAATACTTCCCCTCAAGTGACATGGGCACAAAATTGAAAATATTTAAACTCGGCTGGGCGCGGTGGCTCACGCCTATAATCCCAGCACTTTGGGAGGCCGAGGCGGGTGGATCACGAGGTCAAGAGATTGAGACCAACCTGGTCAACAAGGTGAAACCCCATCTCTACTAAAAATACAAAAATTAGCTGGGCATGGTGGTGCACGCCTGTAGTTCCAGCTACTCTGGAGGCTGAGGCAGGAGAATTGCTTAAACCCAGGAGGCGGAGGTTGTGGTGAGCCGAGATCCTGCCATTGCACTCCAGTCTGGGTAACAACAGCGAAACTCCGTCTCAAAAAAAGAAAATATTTAAACTCAAATACTTGCTCAGGATGTTCTCTATTTGTTTCCTGAACACCAGATTATCTGTGTGAAAAACCAAACCTCCAGCCTGTAACTAGAAAATGAGGGTTCCTTAGAGTTCTACCCAAATCACAAGAACACGATCTCCCTTGCCACCTTCTGTGCACGGCTACATGCACATACGCAAAAACATACACCAAAACCAGAACTCGGGGCTCTCCCTTAAGTCCCCTTCCCTTCTCCCCAGGTATTTCTGAAATGGGAACTCCAAGTAGGCCCATGCCACACTGTCAGCCGCAGGAGCCACACAGACAACATGTTCTTCTGCTTGGCTCCCACACCATTTTCTGTGAGCAGCTGTCATCAGCCTCACTCCCTCCCAAGTCTCAGACACTCACTTGAAACTAATTCCTTTAGTTTCTTCCCAAGAAAGAGACCAAGTTGGGAAGGAGATCTATATCATCTATCCCATTCATCACTCCTCCCACTTCTTCTCCTTCTGCCTTTCTTTCTCCTCCTCCTCTCAAGCTGGCCCTCAACCATAATTCTTCTCTCCTTTCTGAGTTACAGAGCTGAAGTTTCCCTGGCACATCAAGGGATGCAAAGAGTTACAAATGGCAGAGGGAGAAAGGGCCTTTAATACATCTTTCAGCAGTGCTGACCTGCAGCCAGAATCTACCAGCCCTTCCTCTGTTCTAGTGCCATTGATCACCAAAGCAACAAGAAATATCTGAACTAGAGGGACCCACTCCAGTTTATCTGATTTCTGTGTTGCTCTCATTCACCAAACATCCTAATATAAATCAGGCACTGTGTAATGTGGGTGTCCTAAGATCAACACAACTTTTTTCTTCTTACTATTACTACCTTAGTTCAGACCACCAACACCCGCCTCACCTAAATTACCTCAATGCCTCCATTTTCCCTAACCCCAACATATTCTCCATATTATTCCCAGAATAATTTGTCCAACAAAACATTTGATGGTGTCAATGTTGTAAAGGAAAGTGAGTTCTCTTTTTAAATCTTTAATACATTCCCTCAGAACTCACAGCAAAGTCCCAACGTGGTAAAGCTTACAAGACCCTTTGTGATCTACCTTCTGCTCACTTTCTCAGGCTCATCTCTTGTCCCTGGTCTCCCTGGAGATCTCCAGAGATGCCCCCTTCTCTCTACTCATGCTTCTCGCAATTATGGGAATACTCTCTTCTCATCCCTTCATCTATTCATTCTCATTAGTCTTCAAAGTCTCAGCCTAGACATGAATTCCTCTAGGAAGCATCCTCTGACTCAAGGCTGGTTCGAGTCCCTCCAGGAGCTGACACCTTTGGAAGTATCTAATCAGTCCATGAGCCAACTTCCTTCTTCAAGAACTGAGCCCCACTAGCCCACTCCCCCAATTCACAGTCACTGGCCCCAGACTCATGTTTCTACTATAACCCTGCCCACTAAACCTTCATTGAAGGAGACCAACTAGATTCTCCTTCCCAAGAATTTGGCACAGGGACAAGCCATCCAGCCTCCTGGTCAGGCTTCAACATGTAAACCCAGGAAGGAGCTGTGAGGAGCTCATATCCCTCTGTGAGGACAAAGAAGCAGGAGCCCAGTCTGCAGAGAAAAGAAAAGTGCAGTCCACCAGCAGAGAAGGACTACCTCTGGGCTCCCAATGGCGCTCCAGTTCCTGGTTCTATCATAGTACTATTCTGACATACTGCTACATTTATATATTTTTAAATCCTTTCTTTTGTTTAAGAGAGCTCAGTTGTTTCTTGTTTCTCTAAGCCAAAATCTTAACTAATACATCCTTCCTGTGCTCATTTACCACATGCCTCAATGGCTCGTTCACTAGTCTGTATCTTTCATTGGAGGCTGTAACTTCCTTAAGGACATAGATGATGTTTTATTCACTATTATTCTATCTCAAACACAGTGTTTGGTACATCATAGGTATCAAAAATTGTTTACTGAATCAAGGTCAGAGTGAATACTTACTGCATGTTGATTATGTACCAGGCACTGTTGTATTCACTCATTCAATTCTCACAAGAAGAAGAGGTAATTACTGTTTTTTAATACCTACTTTACGGATCAGGAAATTAAGGTGCAGAAAAGTTACTAGCCCAAGACCACAAAACTAGCAAACAGAATTTAAGTCTCCGCAATTTAAGTGGGATTTAAGATAAGCTGGGAATTAAGTCTATGCATTCTGACTCCAGAGACCATGCTCTTAAGGAGGCCTTGCCCTGCTTAACAGAAATAAGGAAGAAGGTAGACAGGACCCAGTGCCTTTCCCTGAGTAGCTGACAGCATTGTTTTCTCTTTCCTATGGTTTGTCATGGTTTTGTGACATCCATTGGGTACTGTATCTTATGTGGTCGTGTCTGATATCTGTATTCCTCTTCTGCGTTGTTCTATTTATCCTATAAAAACGTCTCATCTTCCTAGCTGTATTGGAAGCTCTTTCTTTGAGGTCAAGGACTGAGACTTACATGTCTCACTATTGTCCTTACATTGGTTAAGATGCTTTTATTTGCAAATAACGGAAACCCCAACTAAGACTGATTTAGACAATCAAGAGATGTGAATGATGTTTGCACTGAATGGTCCAAAGGTAGATTTGGCTTTAGGTAAGACTTCACATCCCCAAGGACCTTGTTTCCTTTCTTCCTCCATCTCTGCCTTCCTCCTAAAGATGGCTTGTGGAGTGGTCCTCCAAAAATATAACAGCAGTCAAGATCCTTTTCTTCCTTACTCTTATCTGGCATAAAAGAAAGAGGACATTTGTTTTTGTATTCCTAGAAAATTATTCTGATCTACTTTAAAGGATGTGCCCAGTAATTACTGAATCAATCACTATGACTCGTGTGTGCGTGTGTGTGTGTGTGTGTGTCTGTGTGTGTGTCAGAGAGAGAGAGAAAGAGAGACAGAGACAGAGAGATGAGTTCATCAGTTTAGCCCAAGACACCTACTGGGCCACATAGAATGCGCTCATAGAATATTGTGTGGTGTCCAAACCAAAATGGGAGTGTTTGAGAAGTGAGACATAGAACCTCAGGACTGGCAGAGGCTTTGAAAGTTGGTCAGTGCAGTCTCTCTTATAATGCTTCTTCCTCCTAGAATAATCCTTTCCTTTGAACAATTCAGTCTTTTAGAACACTGATACTGAATCTAGTAGACCCTAGTGGTGGATCCCACTCCTGGCCCAAGTTCACCTAGAATAAGCCTAATCTGTCTTCTCCATGAGAATGCTTTTCGAATTGGAGCGTGGCCAACCTGCTTTCCTTCAGCTGTTCCAAGTGGCAGGGTTTCATACTGTTTCACCATCTGCTTATTGCTCAGAAGACCCCTGATGTTGGGAAAACTGGGAGCTCCCAACAGAATGAGCTTCTTTGATGACCCCTGCGCACCCCCCACTGCTCTGGGTCCAGTTCTTGTAAAAACTAGGGACAGTTGTTTCTCACTGCAGTGGCCCATAGGCCCTGTCTGAGGCTGCTGGTATTCCTACTGCAACACATCAGGGTTGGCAAGTGTGGAGCTTTTAGAAGCACATCTGTGAGTATTTTTCCCTCTAACTCGATTTTCTGCTCTCTGGAGAAAAGGGAATGCGACCACAGTCCTTCCTTTTGTTGATACCCTGGAACAGATAGAAATGTCTAGCTGTTACAGTGAGTAATCTAAGGAAAGAAAGGCTTTTGTGGCTTCAGAAGCCATTTGCAGAGGGCATGAGTGTTAACACATACTGCTTAGATTCAAAAGCCCAATTTGGTCCTCAATTAGCTTCTCGGGATTGTTTCTCCTCCCATGAGTGTTTCCTTGGCTGCAGTTGGAAAGAAGAGAGAGCGTAAAAGCAGAACCTCAGAGTGCAGTGCAGTGCAGGGAAGGCAAAGTCAACCAGGAGAGAGGGCAGCTGTGTGCTGTGCCTCAGGGCTGCTATGATTGGCCAATGAGATTCCGTTGCTGGAAGCTGAACTTATTTTGGGTTCCAAAGCAGGCAAGAAGAGGAAAGAATGGGAGTTACCAGACTAAAGGAGGCAGCAGAGGAGGTGTGTTTTGTTTGAAGCACCCTCACTCTTTTGCTTTTTAAAAACTGAAATATAACTGTTGAACAGGAGGCAGGGCTCCTCCAGTTTCATAATGTGGAAAGCAACGAGATGGGGCCTTCCCTCTTGGTCCTGAGTATACTCAGCTTATTGGCTTTTTGGAAGGGAAAACTGAGGCATTTTGCACCAGTCAACCTGCTGCTTAGAATTCACAAGCCAAAGCATTCTATCTTGAAGCAAACAATGGCAGGGCTCTGGATGGCATCACGCTGTTTAGGAAGTTCTAGTGCCCAAACATAGGCCTTCTTCACTTAAGGTAGAAAACTGGATGTGTGTGTGTGTGTGTGTGTGTGTGTGTGTGTGTGTGTGTGTGTCTGGGGTGGCGGGGGTGGGGTTGGTGATACTGTCCCCATCACCACCATTTTACTGTGTTCGATGCCTCCTCCCAGAGCCTTCACTCACTGTTCTGGAAGTGCCCATTTCTCCCTCTTTGCCCTCCGTTTCATTAAGCATCCTAGCAGCTGAACTATATTTTCTAATTATTAGGTTGATACAAAAGTAATTGCAGTTTTTGCCATTACTTTTAATTTTTCTCTTTATAAAACTGTACACTCTTGGAAGGGAGGGGCTAACATTTTGAGCACTCTCCATGGACCAGGCCTAGGGGCAGGTACTTTTACATCCACTTCTGTGAGAGATTTACACCTACCCATATGTTACAGACAAGGAAAGTTCAAGTTGTTCGCCCAAGACCCCAGAGCAAATAGGTGTAGAGCCAGATCCTTACCCAGCCTCCAAGGCCCCTCTCTCTGCGACACCAGCAGGCATTATCTCATATTTGTTACATTCTCTTCAGCATGGGTTAGGTTTGGAGTAATAGTCACTGATTTTTTTTAACAGTGCTTTTAGTTTTTAATTTTTTTTAGAGATAGGGTCTCACTCTGTGGTGCAGGCTGGAGTGCAGTGGTGTGATCATAGCTAATTGCAGCCTCAAATCCCCCTGGACTCAAGCAGTCCTTCCTTCCACCTCAGCCTCCCAAACAGCGAGAGTACAGGTGCACACCACCACACTAATTTACTTTTATTTGTATTTCTGTTATTGTTGTTCACTTGGTTACATTCATATAAAATTCTGATTGCCAGTTGCTCAGATAACAAGTGACAAGGCAGAATTATTTAAAGCATTAAAGTTCCTTAAACCTGAGGCTAAATCTTGAATACATTATTGAATTCTTTAATATCCTGATGGCAAACAGATTGAGAGCTGCACATTTGGCATGCTTTGTTTTGGGATTTTACTGTTCATTCCAGATTTATTTGGCAATGTACAGTAAATTTTGTAAACTTCCGTCAAGTTTATTAATAAAGAACCATTTAAAATTTAAAAAACAAACAAACAAAAATCCCAGATCTCTCCATTGCCCCGGCTGGTCTCCAGCTCCTGGCTTCAAGCAGTCCTCCTGCCTCAGCCTCCCAATCAGCTGAGATTACAGGCACAAACCACCTTACCAGCTCACTGCCTATAGCTTCATGTTTACCATGCCTATCTGAAATCTGATTTGTAATTAACTAAGAGTATTTATAAATGGAAGAGCATGAGAAATGATTTTTACAATGTGTGTCTTAGACAGTTCAGGCTACTATAACAGAATACCACATGCCATACACTACATGGCTTAAACAATTAACTTTTTTCTCACAGTTCTGGAGGCTGGGAAGTCTAAGATCAGTCACTAGCAGCAAGTGTCTTGGGAGGGCTCTCCTTCTGGTTTGCAGATGGCCACCTTCTCATCATATCCTTACATGGCAGAGGTAGATGGGGGCCAGCTCTCGCATCTCTACTTAGAAAGCCAATGATCCCATTCATGAGAGCTTGACCCTCATGACATAATTACCTCCCAAAAGCCCTACCTCCTAATATTAGGTTTTAACATATCAATTTGGGGAGGATACAGACAGTCCATAGCAATGTCTAATGATATCTTATACCTCATTGCACATTATTTACTTCTCTAGATAAATTTTTATTCAATACTCATGATTTCTACAAAGCTAGTGTATTTCCAGTAACATAGATGAAGATAAACTTCCATCTCCCATTTCCATCTTCTCTTAATTCATTATTTCAGTTGTACCTGTGAGTAATAGAAATGGATCTTAACTCATTCTTCCCTGAAAATAATGGACAAATAGTAATTTTGCCACTATGTTAGCAGACACATATTCTCTCTTTCTGTGTGTGTGTGTGTGTGTGTTCTCTGCTGTGTGCTTTCTCTTTCTGAGTGTGTGTGTGTGTTCTCTGCTATGTGCTTTCTCTCTCAGTGTGTGTGTGTGTTCTCTACTGTGTGCTTTCTCTGAGTGTGTGTGTGTTCTCTACTGTGTGCTTTCTCTGAGTGTGTGTGTGTGTTCTCTGCTGTGTGCTTTCTTTCTCTGAGTGTGTGTGTCTGTGTGTTCTCTGCTGTGTCTTTCTCTCTGAGTGTGTGTGTTCTCTGCTGTGTGCTTTCTTTCTCTGAGTGTGTGTGTCTGTGTGTTCTCTGCTGTGTGCTTTCTGAGTGTGTGTGTGTGTTCTCTGCTGTGTGCTTTCTCTCTGAGTGTGTGTGTGTGTTCTCTGCTGTGTGCTTTCTTTCTCTGAGTGTGTGTGTGTGTGTGTGTGTGTGTGTGTGTAGAGCTAGAATTTAAAAAGCAGTAATTATCGGCTATGCCAGGGGCTTCACCTTGATGTTGCCTCAGAGGAAAGCACTGCTGCTCCACAGCAGTTGTGGAAATAAGCTCAGATGATTTTGACGTGCTTAAGGTCACATAGCTAGCAAGAGGCCACACTGAGGCACAGACCAGGCCTGATTTCAAAGTCATGCTCTTAACCACTGCACATACTGCTGCCTCATTTCTCACAAGTGTCAACAGCCTCTTAAGAATAAAGAGATTAAGAAGGTTCAAAGATAAAGGATAGTGTAACAAATAGAAGAGGTTGACAGACAGCATTTTTAAGATTGGGGGAGTGTAGAAAACATTTCCCACATGTAAAACTATAAAACTACTTTCTGCATATTAAGCCTTGTACAAATAGTTTTGTGACAGCATTGACTGATAGAAACACATTAACATGGAGAACAGTCAGCAAGTTAATAATCTGAATGTTAAAGAGGTTTTTTTCTGACAGATCAGAATAGTTTCATAAATTTTTAAGAAATGTTAATAGGTGTCTGACATGAACGATCAAAGGGGAACTATTTAGTATTGCAAAATGAGTTAACCTCTAAAATGTCTCCATGCAATTATGGGTAGAGGCAAAACTGCTAAAACTGGAGTCATAAATTGGGAAATTGCCACTTCCAAAAAGAAAGGGAAAAATCTGAAAGTTATCCTTTTCCAGATAAAATGCTCTTAGTGGGGATGGGCCTGGAAGGCAGGGTCTAAGCCTTAAGGGTAGGCGTTGAAAGGCTGTGCAGCCTGAACCTCCTCACAGGCACTGTGGTCTGGCAGAAAAAAGGGAGTAGTATCGTGACTGGCTCCCATACCTTCTTTTTCTTTCTCCTCCCCTGACTCCAGCTGTTTTCTTCCTTCCAGACATGTAGTTTCTGCTGAGCACATTCACTACTTCCTACAAGTGTGATGGCTTCATCATCATATACTTAATGCTATTTTCCAAAATCAATACCTCTTCAATGCAGTGCTTCTGAAATCACAGTTCTCCACTAAAAAGTACTCATAATGGTACATACTTGATAACAACTTCACCCACCAGGGAACGTATTATAAGGTGGGCTTGAGAAATGGTTATAACACAGGGTGTCCATTTTCTTCATCTGCAGCTAATTCTATGGTGTAGAAATACTGCTGACACCAAGAACGTCATTCTGTAATTCAGAACAAAAAAGCTGGGGTGCGGTGGTTCACACCTGTAATCTCAGCACTTTGGGAGGCCAAGGCAGGTGGATCATGAGGTCAGGAGTTTGAGACCAGTCTGGTCAAGATAGTGCCACCCTGTCTCTACTAAAAATACAAAAATTAGCTGGGTGTGCTGGTGGGTGCCGTAATCCCAGGTACTCAGGAGACTGAAGCAAGAGAATCACTTGAAACCGGGAGGCGAAGATTGCAGTGAGCCAAAATCATGCCACTGTACTCTAGCCTGGGCGACAGACCAAGACTCCATCTCAAAAAAAAAAAAAAAAACAGAAAAAATCCCCCCAACTATCCATATTTCTTAGAAAAGCATTTAAAATAGTGTACTCTCTATCTTTAGGAGAAGCATAGGTTTTATCAACAGTTCTGAACTCATTGGGAGGGGCAAAAATTGCAGATATTTGTTAAATGTCATAACTTTTCTTTCCTCAAATGGTTATTTTTCATGGAGGCGAATTTACTCAAATATTTGATGGAAAAGGAAACTGCGGTATTACAGGAGTGACAGTTTGAAGGAGTTGGGGAACTGGAGGCCTTTGAATTTAACTCTAGTAAAATAAATGCGATGGGTTGATTGGGAGAGTGTTTAAAACCCTCTCATACTGATCACCTCTTGTTGTCCTCTTCCAGATACCTCCTTGAAGACAGAGCTTATCCAATTTTGGATGGGTGGTTTAACGCATTATGAACTAGCTATATAGTAGGAAGCCATTAAAAAGGAAGATGCAGGTAAGCAGTTTTCACGCCTTTTTGAAGCAGCTAAAAATCTTCTGCGAAACTCAAAATCACAGAGGAAAGTAAAGAGAAGAGCTTTGCTGTAATCCGGGAGGGGAACCTGAAACACGGTCCACGTGTTTTCTTGGGTGCTATGGGCCAGACACTTCCATATTCCAAGTTCTAGGGAGAACAGTTTAAAAACCATATTATACATCAACATGCAGTTGATGGTTTTCTTTAGATGATGAGATTAAAGGTAATTTCTTTCTTTCTTTTTTTTCTCTCTGTCCACAAAAATGTATTTTTTTAAAAGCAGGAAACAACACTTACTTTTTTTCAAGACACATATATAAGGAACCGAAAAAAGTATAGAACTCAGGTTTCTGACTCTTACTAGGGAACAAGTAAGTGACAAAATAAAGTGACGCTTGTTGGGCCACGTGAGAACAGAGGATTGCAGGGGAGAGATATTTGGTCTTTCCTAATTCAAAGGCTCATGTTTACTTTTTCTTCACCTGGAGACAGCAGGGATACACAGATGTTTATTTTAACATTGCCCTACAAGCCCTGCCATAGCTCCCAGCAGATACAGTGGTCAAATATGCTCTCCCACTGTTTAAGATCCAAGAACAAGTCTGACTTCATTTTGGGAACTCAAGGGCTCCTGTTACATAACTTTATGGGCACTGAGGGTGGTCACTTTTGAGAGAATGATGTCAATTACCTGCAGCATTTCTACCTGAAACCTGTTCTGCCCTTTCTTTTGCTCACATGCCATCATCTCCTTTTAAACTCTGAATCTCTACCAACTCCTTTGTTCAAGTGCTCCTTATTCCAGTGCTGTTTCCTGGGCTGGTTTTCCAGTCTTTCCGATTTCCCAGCAGGCTACAGCCAGACTACATCTATCAGTTGATGGAGTTTACATTGACAGTGAGCTCAAAAAAGTCATTGTGATGGAATTATCTCAAAGCAAATAACCCACTAGTTATCAGAGTACCTGCTCTGGGGCTGGTAGGTGGCTCATGCCTGTAATCCCAGCACTTTGGGAGGCAGGGTGGGCAGATCACCTGAGGTCAGGTGTTAGAGACCAGCCTGACCAACATGGAGAAACCCCATATCTACTAAAAATAAAAAACCAGCTGGGCGTGGTGGTGCATGCCTATAATTCCAGCTACTCAGAAGGCTGAGGCAGGAGAATGGCTTGAACCCGGAAGGTGGAAGTTGCCGGGAGCCGAGATCGCACCATTGCACTTCAGTCTGGGCAACAAGAGCGAAACCCCATCTCAAAAAAAAAAAAATACCGGCTTTGAAGTCAAGCAGTCACACAAAAGTCCCTGCTCTGCTGTTTCTATGCTGCATGACTTCTGCCAGATTACTTAATCTCTCTAAGACTCACATTTTACATTTAAAAAATAAGGATAATAAATAAAACCTGCCTCACAGTGTTGTGTCACAGTAATTTTAATTCCTGTAAAAATTAAATGAAATCATTTATGTAGAACACTTGTCACAACTCGTGGCATATTTTTTAAGAACTCAAATGATAGCTATTTGTTATTATTATATGCTTAGGATTTTGATTCTAGATTCTGGCAAAGGAGGTGATGACAGTAAGGAGGAAAAGATCATGGACTAGTCGGAGACCTCAGTTCTACTTGCTCAACCTCATGCTGTAAAGTGAAGCAACTGTACTAGGTGAGGATCTCACCAGACAGGGTCCCAGTAAGACACAGATGGTGAATTTAATGGGTGAATTAAAAGGAGTTTAATTAAGGGATTATTCACAGAGGTGTGGACAGGGTTAAGGGAAACCATGAAGCATCCAGGGATTCACATCAGCAAGGAGCCATTGCCACTCTCGATCCCCACCTGAAAGGAACAAGGGTAGGGAATGGTGTTGCTAGAAGCTGGTGAGAGTTGGAGCCCTGGAAAAAAGCCAGCCCAAAAGATATGTAGTTACAGAGGAATTCAGGCACTACAAAAACCCTAGCATAGCAGGAAAAAGCAAAAGGAATATATTCCAGATTTCTCTCTCCTCTGGCCACTGATCACTGCTGGTATCTTGCTAGTTAAATCCATCAGAAAACCATGATATGTGGAGGTCAGCATGCTGCACAGAGCAGGGCAGAGAAGGGAGGGAGATCAGGCACAGAGAGTAACCAGCCTGGCAGAGTTATGATTCTGAAAGTCTCAGGAAGTCCACTGCACTGGCCTGGTCAACCTGACCTGGAGGAATGTGTTCAGTAGGTGCAGTGGTTCAGCAATATATGCCCTACTCCTCCCAGGAAAAGTGGGAGCCCAAATTGCTGATCTTAGAGTTGGGAAGTGGAGATCCCAGATATCCCTTAGGATGGGAACTATGACTCTAAGAACGATCTGAAAGACAGCTTCAAAAAAGCAAAACCTAAACTACAAACCAGACAGATGATCCAACAGAGGTGTGAGGCTGAAGGAGCTGAGTAGAGTCAGAGTTCTGGGAAAAGGATAATGCAGAGCCCTCAAGTAACTAATGATTGATGATGATGTTTGGAATACAAGTGTAGGGCTTGGACTGGGGACTTTCTGAGATACTAAAGTCATTCGTCAGAGCTCCTCCAAGGCCTCTGTGGTTCAGGAATAGAATTGTATGCAATTCATTTGCTCCTTAATTAATTAATTCAACATGTACGTATTTTAAAATATATATATTAAGATGGGGGTTGGGGTCTCACTATGTTGCCCAGGCTGGACTTGAACTCCTAGGCTCAAGCAATCCTCCCACCTCAGCCTACTGAGTAGCTGGGATTTTAGGTGTGTATTGCCATGCCTGGCCCCAACAAGTGTGTACTGAATTACCTTGTCTGTGCTAGGCAGGGGGCCAGGTGCTAAGACTAGAACAATAAAAAACACACAAACCCTGTCCTGAAGGAGCTCAACTAGATGATTCCTCGAATAAAGTCAATAGCCAATCACAACACAGTATGCACGATGAGAGGTCCTAAAGGATCACAGAAGAGGGACACGACACTAGTCTGGGTGGGTAAGGACAGCTTCCCAAGGAGGGGACCTCTATGCTGACCCTGACTGCTCAATTAGCCAGAGAGGGCAGGGTCTGAGAGGGAGATCGGAACAGGTGGAGAAGGCCCCAGGTGTTTAGGGGACTGCTAACAGTTCAGGAGAGTAAGCAGGGAATGATGAAAGTTAAGGCTGAAGGGGTAGGCAGAGGCAGATCCTAATAAGCATTATTTGTCAGGGTGAAGACACAAGTCAATGGCCAGGTGAGTGACATGATGAGATTTCAATTTAGAAAAATCATTCTGGTTTCAGTGTGAAGAACAGAGCAAGGGAGGCTGGGCATGTGAGACAGGGAGACCAGTCAAAAGGATGCTTCAACTCTGAGAGAGAAACCATGATGTTTAGGGATGCCTGAACCAGGGAGTACCAGTGCACATGAGAGAACAGACTCAGACACATTTAGGGGAAGAGCTGGCCAGACTATGTGACTGTCAGGGTATCAGGATGAGAAAGAAGGAGAACTCTAGTTTGGTCGCTGGGATGCTGCTTATGCCGGTCAGTGAGAGTCAAGCCACAGATGAATGAGGCACTGCTGGGTGGAGGGCAATGTTGGAACAGTTTGATAAAGCTATCTCTCCCTTTTTGGTGAGTCAGCATGCTTCACATGACTGAGAATAAATCATTAAATAGATTACACTTCATGCTATATTTTGAAGGTTTGTATTACCACAAAAGTCATGTTGAAATGTAATCCCCCATGCAAAAATGACTGACATTATTAAGAGGTGGGATCTTTTGGAGATGTTTAGATCATGTGGGTGGAGCCTTTGTGAATGGGATTAGGCCCCTTATAAAACAGGCCCAAGGGAGCTTGTTGGCCCCTTCCACCATGTAAGAATACAATGAGAAGGTGCCATCTATAAAGAAGTAGGCTCTCATCAGACACACAATTTTCTAGAGCCTTGATCTTGGACTTCCCAGCCTCCAGAATTGTGAGAAATAAATTTCTGTTGTTTATAAGTCACCTAGTTTATGGTGCTTTTGTCATAGTAGCCCAAAAATACTAAGGTACTTCATAAATGTTATGTGTTAATGGTGTTGCTGGGCTGGGGTGGGGAGAGTGTCCCCATCCTACACCATTGGGAAAACAGTGAATTAAATGAAGCTAAACAGTTTTTCTTATCTCAGAACTTCTCAGTCATTAATAGCCTAGGGCCTTTGATGTCCTAAACAGAATATCATTTGCTGTATTTATCAAATCTCTTTTATCCTCACCCCCCCACACCACCACACAACTCCTATTTATATCCCTTATAAATGTATTTCTCAGAACGGTGTTACTGAAAGTGTAGCGCAAAGACCAGCTCCAGTTTTTAAACTATTATACTCTATGACGAGCTAAGTACAGAAGTTGAGACTGTTTAGAAAATTTTAATAGCAATTGGTGTCTTTGAATCTAATAAAAAATCTAGGTTTGTATTTTGTATGCCTGCTTTTCCATCTTATTTTTCTAGTGATTTATTTCTTTGTACTTCACAAAAATGTCAGTTAGGTAAAGATTAAAAGTTAAAAAAAAAACAACAATGAGCACACACGCAAAAAAAACCAAAGCTGGTCCTTCACCACTGGTAGTTTGAGTGTCTCAGAAGACCCTATGGAAACATGCCAGCTCCCTGGCTCTCAAACATGGCTCTACCTGATTGCATATCCTGAGGAACTTGGAAAGTACAGATCCTGGGTCCCACCCTGGAGAGTATGGTGTAATTCATCTGAGAAGCAGCCTGGCACTGGGATTTGGAAAGATCCCTGGATAATTCTGATGTGCACCCAGGTTGAGAATCTGTAGCTCAAGGGAAAGCTCAGGTTCCAGTGTGTTCTTGTTTGTACCATCACACACCTGAATAAGGATCAAGGGGGAGCTGGGAGGTGGGGGGTGGGCCCTCGCTGCACAGAGAGATCACCAGGACTCTTTAAAATGGACTTATGCCTGGGCCTCTTCTAAACCAATGAGATCAGAATCTTTGCTTATAGTTTCTGGGCACTGATATTTAAAAGAAATGATTCCAGATCATTCCTAAGGCAGTCAATGTTGAGAAAGATTGGATTAGGAAGTCTAGTTGCAGATGGGACAGTGTGAAAGTCATCACAATCAAAATGGAGTCAAAATGTTTTTTTAAAAAAACCTTGACAACCAGTCGCGGTGGCTCACGCCTGTAATCCCAGCACGTTGGGAGGCCGAGGCGGGTGGATCACGAGGTCAAGAGATCGAGACCATCCTGGTCAACATGGTGAAACCCCGTCTCTACTAAAAATACAAAAAATTAGCTGGGCACGGTGACGCGTGCCTGTAATCCCAGCTACTCAGGAGGCTGAGGCAGGAGAATTGCCTGAACCCAGGAGGCGGAGGTTGCGGTGAGCCGAGATCGCGCCATTGAACTCCAGCCTGGGTAACAAGAGTGAAACTCCGTCTCAGAAAAAAAAAAAAACCTTGACATATAGAGCCAAGGAAGGCCATGTAGAGACGGTTCTCATGCTTGTGTGCCTGCTAACAAAAAGGAGTCTGAAAAAAAACACAACCTTGCACAAAAGTCATCACAACCTTACACAAAAAATATTTCTGCAAGGACATCTGCCCAACAACTGCCTGTCCAATCTCCAACTGGCGTCATCCTTGTTATTGATCTTTGTAGCCAAGGATAATTATTTCAAAACAATTAGGTAATCCTTCTCATTTTTTCCTTTAAAAACCTTTGTCTTCCTTTACCTCCCTGAATATGTGTATGGTTTACTATGGCACGAATATTCCCATTGCAATGCTCTATTCCCAAATAAGTAGCTTGTCTTTGAGACAGTCTCTCTCTGTTATTTAGGTTGACAACAGTTAAAAATGAAGAAGTCCCCAGTCGCGGTGGCTCACGCCTGTAATTTCAGCACTTTGGGCGCCTGAGGTGGGCGGATCACCTGAGGTCGGGAGTTTGAGACCTGCCTGACCAACATGGAAAAACCCCGTCTCTACTAAAAATACAAAAAAATTAGCCGGGCGTGGTGGCGCATGCCTGTAATCCCAGCTACTCAGCAGGCTGAGGCAGAATTGTTTAAACTGGAAGGTGGAGGTTGTGGTGAGCTGAGATCACTCCATTGCACTCCAGCCTGGGCAACAAGAGCAAAACTCCATCGCAAAAAAAAAAAAAAAAAAAAAAGAAAGAAAGAAAAAAAAATGGAAAAGTCAATTCATTGCTTCCCCAGGGCCTGGAGTCAGTAGACCTCAGGATTCCAAGTTTATACTCTTTCTGGGTCTACAAAGCCAGGCAGCCATGGCTGTAGCTGGGGTGTTCCAGGTAGAGGGGGTACTCTGGGCCTCACCACGGAGACCAGTGAGAGGTTGAGAGGCTCTGGCACCCAAAGTACCTCTGAGTTCTTGCACCAGCCTCCTTCCTGCTCCTGGCTGATGCCATAACTTCTGGGAGGCAGCACCACTTATGCTTATTTTCCACAAAACCAAAGTAACCCCTGAGCAGCAGGTTTTCTGAGAAAAGCAAAAAGGCATGGCTCTTTATGCCTGAAGTTGTAGCCTTTGCGCAGAGCAACCACTTTCAGCCCTTGCAACAGCTGTGTTTCGGCGTGTTCCATTACTTCCTAATGCGTCCTCTGAAAGTGTCCAGCTGTTTATTTCCATCAGTCGCTGAAGTGGATGTCTTTTACTTGGGGAAAGCACAAATGCATTAGGACTTTGTGTCTAAGAGGAAAAGAGAGAGGGGAAAGGGGAAACACGTAATGTAATGACTAGCTTTGACGTTTGCTGGTAGAAGCTGGGGGCAAATGATTATAGCTATTTAACAAATATTTGTAGAAGAGTAAGGGACAGGCCTGGCAGCAACTGAATATACCCATTTTGTTGCCATGCTGCTAAGTATGGTAACAGTGATTTCCCACAATGAAATTCTGAAACATACCATTGTCTTGCCTATGTGACTTTTATGGTCTGAATGCTTGCGACCTCCCAAAATGGGTATGTTGAAACCTAGTCCCCAGTGTGGTAGTATGAAGAGGTGGGGTATCTGGGATGTGATCAGGCCATGACAGCAGATCCTCACCAGCGGGGCCTGTGCCTTGCACAAGAGGCCTGAGGGAGCTTGCTTGTCCCTCCTGCCATGTAAGGACACAGCTATTATTAGAAGGCACCAACTGTGGAGCAAAGAGAGAAACCTCATCAGACAGCAAATCTGCTAGAAACTTGATTGTGGACTTCTCAGCCTCTAGAACTGTGAGCAATACACTTCACTGTTTATCAACTCGTCAGTCTAAGGCATTTTTTGCTATAGCAACACGAGTGGCCTAAGACAGTAACCAAAATCAATTTTACCAAATGCTACAGGACAGGAATATTTGCAATTGTCTTCACCTTTGTACTGAAATTCTTAGTTCAAAAAAATCTATTTTAAACAATATAAGACTTCAACACCAAAGACATGTTTAGTAACAACAAAAGCTCAATAAGTAAGATGTCTTTACCCCAGAGCACTCAGTCTTAGAGAACATGAAAAGCTGTCACAATTCAGTTTCTAGTTTGGAAAGCTCACAGATGATTTGGACTATGTAGATACTAGCAATTGTTTATGTCTGTTGTGTTACAAACTGTTGAATAGCTGTAATTTTGCTATTGTTATTTTACACAACTTAATCATATATCCAAAAACCTCAAGTACTTACAATGTACTAGGCGTAAAGAGCCATTGTGTTAGGCTCTGGGTTTCAATCCATAAATGAGCAAAGCAGGCATGGTTGTTGCCTTCATGGAGTTTTATTTTTAGTGGAGAAAACCATCAAACAAAGAATTTATTACCATAGTGGTTTCCATTAAAAATGTACGTGATTGGCTGGGCACGGTGGCTCATGCCTGCAATCCCAGCACTCTGGAAGGCCGAGGTGGGCAGATCATCTGAGGTCAGGAGTTCATGACCATCCTGGCCAACATGGCAAACCCCATCTCTACTAAAAATACAAAAATTAGCTGAGCGTGGTAGTAGGCACCTGTAAGCCCAGCTACGTGGGAGGCTGAGGCAGGAAAGATTGCTTGAACCTGGGAGGTGGAGGTTGCAGTCAGCAGAGATCATGCCACTGCACTCCAGCCTGGATGACAGAGTGAGACCTTGTCTCAAAACAAAAAAAAGAGAAAAAGGATGTTTTGACCAGGTGCAATGGCTCATGCCCGTAATCTCAGCTACTTGGGAGGCTGAGGTGGGAGGATCACTTGAGCCCAGGAGTTTGAGGCTGCAATGACCTATGATCATACCACTGTACCCCAGCCTGGATGACACAGCAAGACCCTATCTCTAAAACTCTAAGAAAGTAAAAACTACAAAAGTACATTATCATCTCTTTTCTTCCCTTTAAAAAAAAAAAAAAACTGTTGCCTCCCTTTTTCCCTCTCCCTCCCTCCCTCCCTCCCTCCCTGCCGTCCTCAAAAAGCCATTAGGTTGGCCCAAACAAGGCAGTGCGGGAGACAGGCTTGAGCAGGGCTAGCCTACACAAGAAGGAGCGGTAGTCTGGCAGGGCCAAGGAGATCAGCTAGAGGCCAGGCGCAGTGGCTCACACCTATAACTTTTGTGATTCGTGCCTCCCAACTTTGGGAGGCCGAGGCAGGCAGATCTCTTGAGGTTAGGGGTTTGAGACCAGCCTGGGCAACACGATGAAAACCTGTCTTCATCAAAAAATACAAAAATTAATTAGTGTGCACCTGTAGTCCCCAGCTACTTGGGAGGCTGAGGCGGGAGAATTGCTTGAACCCAGGAGGCGGAGGTTGCAGTGAGCTGAGATAGTGCCACTGCACTCCAGCCTGAGCGACAGAGTGAGACTCTGTCTCAAAAAAAGAAAAAGAGATTGACTACATAAAGGAAGATTGAGCAAATAAGTAAATATAACAAAAGTTAATCTAAGCCAGATGTCTCACAAGGGAAGCATAATGGAAAGTAGAAAACCTTGAACAAACCCTTGGGTGTTCAATTGAAATTGGAGGTATTGAAAACTCTTGGTTTTTAATATATACAAATAGAAGAATAGAGATGTAAATGTGTGTGTGTGTACATACATGTATTTTCCAGTTCTGTCAACTGAAAGGAACTGGGAGCCATGAGTACACTTAGTGCCCAGATGTTGATTTGCAGACCCCTCTCTCCACCAAAAGGAACCAGGCGTCCTTGGAGAAATGACTGATTCCAGGATTGGGGCAAGGAAATTACAAGATGAGTCTAGGCTGTTTATCTTTTTATGGCCAAAAATAAGGAGGTGTTCAAGCAGGATGAGGACATGTTAAAAGGGTACACAAGGCAGCTTGAAGGGGCTCTCACTAGTCAAATCTTCAACAACTCAAATGCCAAAAAATGGCAGTAGTAATAAAGCATAATCTATTGAACCAAATAAGGAACCCATGAGTCCACCTTGGTATAAATAAATGAATTATTCAATAAATGGGGAGAAGAGAAACTCTTTTGTGTAGTAGAAAGCCAACTAATAAATGCAAAAGGAGTTATAGAGTTAAAAAATCCCCATTTGGCATCAGTAATAATTATAGCAATAATTAGGCAAGAAGCATCAAAGGATGCCAAAACTTACATGTGAAAGTGGGGTAAGTAACAGAAATTTCCACAGTTTCAGAGTTGCTGAGGAGCGGAAGAATAACCCCTCAAAGATGTCTCCATCCTAATCCCCAGAATCTGTGAACATGTTACCTTACTTGACAACAGAGACTTTGCAGGTGTGAGTAAATTAATGATCTGGAGACGGGGAGGTTGTTCAGGTGGGTCTGATGTAATCACAAGGGTCCTTGTGAGTGAAAGAGAGCAGCAAGAGAATCAGAGAAGATGAGATGGTGGAAACAGGGGTCAGAGTCTGAGAAAGATTTGAAGTCGCAACACTGCTGGCTTTGAGAATGGCAGAAGGAGCCAAGGAATAGAAAACAGGGAAACAGATTCTCTTCTAGAGCCTCTAGAAGGAACGCAGTCCTGCTGACACCTTGATTGTAGCCCAGTGGGACTCCTTTCAGACTTACGACCTTCGGAACTGTAGGATTATTAAAACTGTGTTGTTTCAGGTCACTAAGTTTGTGGTAATTTGTTGCAGAAGCAATAGGTAACTAACACCATTACAAAAGACAAAAAAAAGTAACTTCACAGTGGACAAATCTGACAGAAACTATCTTAAAAGTGATCCAAATTGGCCGGGCACGGTGGCTCAAGCCTGTAATCCCAGCACTTTGGGAGGCTGAGGTGGGCAGACCACGAGGTCAAGAGATTGAGACCATCCTGGCTAACATGGTGAAACCCTGTCTCTACTATAAATACAAAAAAAATTAGCTGGGTATGGTGGCGTGCACCTGTAGTCCCAGTTACCCTGGAGGTTGAGGCAGGAGAATTGCTTGAACCCAGGAGGCGGAGGTCGCAGTGAGCTGAGATCGTGCCACTGCACTCCAGCCTGGCGCCTGGTGACAAAGTAAGACTGTCTCAAAAAAAAAAAGGGAAAGTGACCAAAATTAACACATCAGAAACAGGCCAATAATGTGTACTACCAGATAAGTTGTAATGAAAAGACACAGCATCTGTTATATTTTAGCCAAAAAAAAATGCATAAACTAAGACATAAGACAACATCAGACAAGCCCAATGTAAAATGAGAGACATTTTACAAAATGCCTGGCATGTAACTTTTTAAAATGTTAAAGTGTGAAGGTCAAGGATAGGGTGGCAATTTACAAATTGAAAGATACTAAAAACAAACAAAAAATGACAACTGAAGCAATGTGTAACCCTGGACTGATTCTTTGCTACAAAGGAACTACTGAGACAACTGAAAAATTTTAAATAGATTCTGGAGAGGGATCGAGGGAATTCTTGTACTATTCTTTTAACTTTTCTACGTAGAACTGTTTCCAAAAAAATTTTTAAGTGGATGATTGTCATGGTAATATGAGTCTTGTGCAAGCCTAATGGATAAAGGATGTCAGAGCAATGGGTGGGAGATGGGCGATGGATATGAAATGTGAGGCTGGACAAGATGGCACATTTGTTGAATGGGAGATAGTGGTCTGAGAGTGTCTCTGATTTGACCATTGAGGCCCTTGTTCCTGAATGAAAATTAGGCTCCAGCCACCTTTCCCTGAGTGCCTTAGCCTGAAACTTGCCAGGTTGTCCTGTTTGCTAACACTGCCCACTAGGTTGCCCCTGAAGATGACCCAGAAAGCAGTACTGAGAAGCAGCTGGAACCTCATTTAGAAACTTGGAAAACATCAATGTGATGATAATTTTAACTTAATATGGCCAGCAGATGGCAGCAGGCAACTCAGGGAAAGAACAAGAACGGGAGCTGGGAGGCCAGTGTTTGCTGCTTCAGCTCAGCCAGGAGAGAGCCGGCTGGCTCATTGAGTTGTTGGCCATCTTGGAATTAAAGGGTTCCTACCAGGCCACAGAGCCTCAGACAGCCCAACCTCACTCTCTGGATATCATGGCAGAAAGAGGAGGACTGGGAGAAATGTCTTCGTTGTGTTCTAAAGAAATAAACGTTTATTTTTTCCTAATAATATAAAAAAGAAAAATAGAAGCCATCATTTAATGGAACCTAAATTAGATGCCTCAAGAGTCCCAGACATTAAGAACAGGAAGAGCTGGATTCACAAGTCATGGGGCCCAAAGTGGCATCAGGTATTTCTGACAATTATAATAAAAATAGAGCTTCAGTTTATTTACCTGCAAAATGGGAACAGAAGGCTTTGCAAATCAGATGAGTCAACATATCCAGAGAGCTTATTTTTTAATTATTTATTTTTTTGAAACAGGGTCTCACTCTGTTATGCAGGCTGCAGAGAGTTTAACAGTGACTGCCATGTGGTCAGTACTTAATAAAAATTACCTGCAATTATTATTATTACTGAACTTCAACTTACTATGGGCCAGGAATTGAGTTGTTTTATGAATATTATTTGTTCCTTACAATAGTCTTGTATTACATATTTTATTATCTCAATTTAACAATTTCAGACTCAGATAATTTAAATAATTTACACATGTACAGAATGCCTATTAGGGACATTGTAGATTCAGCAGAAATAAAGACAGACATGGTCCCTGTCCTCCTGTAACAACCATCTGTCTAGCTGAGGATCATATAGCTAGCCAGAGTACAGTCGGAATTTGAACCCAGGTCTCTCTAATTCAAAAGACTTGCTCCTCTTTGGCTTCCTTATATAATAGAAAGAGTGAACTTTGACCAGGCATGGTGGCTCATGCCTGTAATCCCAGCACAGGGAGGCTGAGGCGGGCAGATCACAAGGTCAGGAAATCAAGACCATCCTGGCCAACATGGTGAAACACTCACTGTCTCTACTAAAAACACAAAAATTAGCTGGGTGTGGTGGTATGTGCCTGTAATCTCAGCTACTCAGGAGGCTGAGGCAGGAGAATCCCTTGAACCAGGGAGTCGGAGTCTGGCGACAGAGGGAGACTCCATCTCAAAACCAAAAAAAAAACGAGGGGAGAATGATCCAAGATGGCCGATCGCTAACATCTCGGGATTGCAGCTCCCAGTGAAAGCTCAGAGAACAAGAGGACGCCACACTTTCAGACAAATTTTTGTCGCTCACAGAGCAGAAGATTCCCAGTGGAGGAGCTCCACGGGTCGCCAGCGCGACTCTTGTGGCCGGCGCAGTGGTTTCACCGGCACCTTGGCGTGGCAGCTCTTGGTGCAGAGTAAACGGGACTGGTTCCCCTTCTGACCGAGGTTTGGAGGAGCCACACGGGTCGCCAGCACGACTCTTGTGGCTGGGGCAGCAGTTGTGCCAGCACCTCGGCGTGGCAGCTCTTGGTGCAGAGTAAACGGGACTGGTTCCCCTTCTGACCAAGGTTTGGAGCTCCGGGAAGGCAGAGTCGCCTATTACGGACTCAACAAGGAAGCCAGACTGGAGATTCCCGGGCAGAAAAGCACCATCAGTCTTAACACCGCTGTTTTGGCCGGTGCAGTGGGTTGTTCGTATTTCGGCCCTGGGAATTAACAACTTGGACGTCCACTCAGAGACCTAATTTGGTAATTACAAAGACAACAGGTGGATGAATTTACAATGATGGGAAGAAACCAGCGTAAAAAGGCTGAGAATACTCAAAATCAGGACGCCTCTTCCTCTAAAGAGGATCACAGTTCCTCATCAACAAGGGAACAAGACTTGATGGAGAAGGAGCACATCCCATTAACAGAATCAGGCTTCAGGGAATGGATAATAAGAAACTTCTGTGAGTTAAAAAAACATGTTGTAGCCCAATGTAAAGAAACTAAGAACTTTGAAAAAAGGTTTGACGAAATCCTAATGAGAATAGACAACTTAGGAATATAAGTGAATTAATGGAACTGAAGAATACAGTGCAGGAACTCCAAGAAGTATGCACAGGTTTAAACACTCGAATTGTTCAAGCAGAAGAAAGGATATCAGACGTCGAAGTCCAACTTAATGAAATAAAACCAGAAGACAAGATTAGAGAAAAAAGGATAAAAAGGAATGAGGAAAGTCTCCAAGAAATATGGGACTATGTGAAAAGACCAAATTTACGTTTGATAGGTGTACCTGAATGCGACAGAGAGAATGAATCCAAGCTGGAAAATATTCTTCAGGATATTATTCAGGAAAATTTTCCTAAACTAGCAAAGCAGGACAATATTCAACCCCAGGTAATACAGAGAACACCACAAAGATATTCCTCAAGAAGAGCAACCCCAAGGCACATAATCGTTAGATTCACCAGGGTTGAAACAAAGGAGAAAATACTAAGGGCAGCCAGAGAGAAAGGTCAGGTTAATTACAAAGGGAAGCCTATCAGACTTACAGCAGATCTCTCAGCAGAAACTCTACAAGCCAGAAGAGAGTGGGGGCCAATATTCAGCATCCTTAAAGAACAGAACTTTCAGCCCAGAATTTCATATCCAGCCAAACTAAGCTTCACAAATGAAGGAAAAATACAATCTTTTATGAACAAGCAAGTACTCAGAGATTTTATTACCACCAGGCCTGCTTTACAAGAGCTTCTGAAAGAAGCATTACACATAGAAAGAAACAACCAGTACTAGCCTTTCTAAAAATATACCAAAAAGTAACGAGCATCAACATAAAGAAGAATTTACATCAACGAATGGATAAAACAGCCAGTTAACATCAAATGGCAGTAATCCTAAATTTAAGTCAACTAAATCCCCCAATCAAAAGATACAGCCAAAACCCAACAGCATGTTACATTCAGACACACTTCACATGCAAGGATACACAAAGACTCAAAACAAAGGGATGGAGAAAGATTTACCAACCAAATGGAGAGCAAAAATAAATAAATGAATAAAAAGCAGGAGTTGCAATTCTCGTATCTGATAAAATAGATTTTAAAGCAACAAAGATATAGTGGTAAAAGGATCAATGCAACAAGAAGAGCTAACGATCCTAACACCCAGATACATAAAGACTTAGACTCAATGAGACAGAAAATTAATAAGGATATCAAGGACTCAAACTCAGATCCGGGACAAGTAAACTTAATAAATATTTATAGAGCTCTCCACTTTAAATACACAAAATATACATTCTTGTCAATACTACATCACACCTACTCATAGGTTTAAATGAAACATTGATTGGCCATTATTAATACCTATTTTTTTAGCATAAAGCAAGATTTCTGTTCTCTCTCCCTCTTTTTCTTCCTCTCCTTCACTCCTTTTTTTTCTTTCCTTCTCTCAAAAAAAGAAAAAAAAATCAACTTGTAGACCTATAGATCCAGGTCGGCAATGTCTCTCTCATTGCTTGATTTCCTTCCTTCCCTTCTCTTCCTCCCTCCCTCCCTCCCTCCCTCCCTTCCTTCCTCCCTCCCTTCCTCCTTTCCTCCCTTCCTGCCTTCCTCTCTTCCTCCCTTCCTAAAAAATAAAAATAAAAAATAAAAAAGAGTGAACTTTTACTGAATGCCCATTGTGTGCCAGGAACTTTATGTATTATTTAGTTTTCATATTGCCCAATCCAAAGAAATAAGAATTATTGTCACTATCATTATACATATTAGAAGACATTAAGTGACTGCCCAAAGACCATGCCACTAAGGAGTAGGCACATTCCTTATGTATTTGAAGTCCATGCTCTTTCCATGGCAACACACTCTAGATAATTCCTAGGGTCAGAATGGATCTGCGCCAGCATCATCCTCATTCTGTCCACAAGTTACATCAAAGACCAACCCAAGCAGGTCATGAAATCAAAAAGGATCTTGGTAGTGTGGATCCTCTGAGATCTTCAGATTCAACTCTTTGAGCAACATATTTTTAAGTAGACACAGAAATCCCTATCAAAATTGGCATAGCAAATAAAGGGAATTTATTGGTTAAACTAATAATTGGTTGATTGATTGATGAAATACTCAGGGAATACTTCAGCTTCAGAAATGTCTTCATTAGGAAGGAATTTCTCTCTCACTCTATCATTGAATGTCTTTCTTCTGTGCTGGCTTCATTAGTAGTCCAGTAGAAAAAGAACTCTCACAGTTGAGTTCTACGTAGATGTTTGCCACATTCAAACACAAGTCCTTGGTCTGATTTTCACTGGTCTAAATTGGGTCACATGCTCATCACTGAACCAATCACTTTGGCCAGTTGGGGCCTACCCTTGAAGCTGAAGGTTGTCAATCTCTCTCATACCTGATGAGATTTAACAGCAGGGAGGAGTTATTCTCCAAATACAATCTGGGGTATCTTTCTCCTCAAAGGATGAATAATTGTGGTGATTGAATGACAAAAACAACAGATGTCTCCCACACCTACGTTCTAATGAAACTGAACTATTTCGTAGTGTCTGAAGCACATTCTGTACTTTCCTTCTGGCAGGCTGTTGGTCACATTCTTCTCTTGATTAGTACACATTGTTCTCTTAGAACATTTGATCTCCCCCTTCCAAGATCTCCGAACCAATTCTCCCTGGTCTTGACAATTTAAATACTATCTCCTTATTGCCCATGGATATAATCTATTCTTTCTTTGAGTGTCAACACCTCTCACAGTTCTCCTATCTTGCCATTGTATTTTAGTTATTTATATAGTTGTCTTAACCTAATCAATCTTAAATTTTGAGTTAGATTCCTTATGTTAATGAAGATGTTTATAATCTACAGAGGAATTATCATATTTAGAAATTTTAATCAATAGCAAAGATGATTACCTTAGTGAATTCCTTAAAATCTAAATCAGTAGAATCCACATGAATGAGAATTTACTGTAATTGGAGAAAGATCACATTTTAACAGTAAAATTTATTTTCAGATTAGCTAAAGTTAACCACCACATTTCCATTGCAACCCTTACTGAAAGATTTGATACTGGGCGATCTTAAATACTGCAAGATATCTCCGTGTCTAAAAGTGAATCATTCTGGAAATGGGTATTCCTCCTTGAGTGAGTGCAATAGGTAAATTCCTCAGTTATTTGTCTTTCCCTCATGGTTCTGTAAAATCCTTCACACGTATGCTGGACTTATATCTCCACAGCCAAACACAGAGCTTAGAATATTTTAGATACTCCATAATTGTTTGTTAAATGAAGCAGTGAAGGAATAAAAGCAATAATGATTGAGAAAAGTATGTGTTCATGTGTTTATCATTTTAGGTGTTTTGAAAAACAATCTCCAAAAGGCCAGGTGCAGTGGCTGATGCCTGTCATCCCAGCACTTTGGGAGGCTGAGGCAGGCAGATCACCTGAGATCAGGAGTTTGAGATCTGCCGGGCCAGCATGGAAAAACCTTGTCTCTACTAAAAATACAAAATTAGCCAGGCATGGCAGCACATGCCTGTAATCCCAGCTACTTGGGAGCTGAGACAGGAGAATCACTCGAACCTGGGAGGCAGAGGTTACAGTGAGCTGAGATCGCGCCATCGCACTCCAGCCTGGGCAACAAGAGTGAAACTCCATCTCAAAAACAAACAAACAAACAAAAAACAGAAAAACAATCTCCAGATGTCAGTTTATTTTGCTATCTTTTGACCACTTCTGCTGAAAAGGGAGCATTAATAATTTTCAATGAAGGGTTTTAGGTCATAGGTTGAAAGAATGCTAGTCTGAAGGAAATATCCACTGCCCACTGTTCCTGGCAGTTTGCAGACACTACAGTGGTGTGAGAATGGATATAAAAGAAGAATAGGTAAGTTTTCCTACACATAAAACCATAAATCCTGAAGTCCTAACAGATTATGCAGTCAAGGTTCTGATGGTCCACTTAAAATGGGTAGATGAGGAGTACTTTTTTTTTTTGGAGATGGAGTCTCACTCTGTCACCCAGGCCGGAGTGCAATGGCACAATCTCCACTCACTGCAACCTCCAACTCCTGGGTTCAAGCGATTCTCCTACCTCAGCCTCCTGAGTAGCTGGGATTACAGGCACATGCCACCATGCTCAGCTAATTTATGTATTTTTTAGAGAGATGAGGTTTCACCATGTTGGTCAGGCTGGTCTCGACTCATGACCTTGTGATCCACCCGCCTCAGCCTCCCAAAGTGCTGGGATTATAGCCGTGAGCCACTGCACCCAGCTGATAAGGAGTATTTAAGGAAGAAACTATTTACAAAGGTATAGACAGAAATGGGACACATTTTCATTGCAACAAGATAGCAAAGGCTGGTGATGTACCCAAGGGCTAGCAATAGCAGTGGGCCAGTACTATCCCTAAATCAGATGGGGCCAGATAAGAGATCAGTTTCCCAAACTCAGAAAGAGCTGAGTGGAGGCCCAGTGACCATGAGTTGGGATCTTTCAACTCAGCCACAGAGGGCAAATTAATACCTAACCTCGCTTCTTTCACCGTTTGTTTTTCTGCTGCTCTTACCTACAAGGGTAAGACATTCTGCAGGGAGCCTGTTGATGTGGAGGCCATACAGGTCAGCCCCCTAAGGCACAAAACAGCATGGTGATAAGGGGAAGATGGGTTTTGCATGAGCAAGCAAAGAATGTTGACAGAGATCTTGAAGATCTTTTAGTCTCATGGTAAAAAAAATCTTTAGGGCAAGTTTTTATTAAACTTCTCATTCTTATTACCTTATTGGTAAAATGGAAATTAAAAATGCTCAGTTTTTAGAGTTGTTGGGAGGATAAACAAGATAATGTTTATTAAGTGCTTAGCGTAGTGTCTGGCACTGAACATCATCAGAAACTGGTCATTGTTACTAACAGTAACTGACTTAAGGGTCTGAAATCACACGAAGGTCTCTGATATGCCTTAAGAAATGTCCAAGATCAGAATGTGACCAGCCAAGAAGTGAAGGGAAAGTTTTTACAATGGGCATTAGCTGTTTTGACTTCCTAACATCCTTCCCCTTGGAGAACCTCTCCCTGATTCTCAGTCCATGTGACTCGGGTTGACTGACCCAACCCCACCACCAGGAAAGGTGTTGTGACATAGGCCAAGCCAATCAGTGTGAATCCATTCTCCTTGCCACAAGACATCAAGTCAAAGATAGGTATCTCACTGAAGCTGTCAGTTTAGAGTAAACGCAGGGACTTTTTAAAAGTCACCAGAAAAGAAGTAGTCTTTTCACCTGGGATTGTTAGCAGAAAGGAATATCAACATGGAGCTGCTGGGGACCACATAAAGCCTGAAGGTGAAGCCATCGCAAAGAGATGGCCGGAGAATACTGATGACATCATCTGAGTTCCTCAACCAGCAGCTGGCAGACTTTTTCTGAGAAAAGCCAGCCAGTAAATATTTTAAGTTTTGTCAGCTATGAAAGCTCTCTTGCAAGGACTCAGCTCTGCCTTTGTAGCTTCAAAGCAGCCTTAGATAATATGTTAAAAAAAAATGAGCATGGCTGTATGCCAACAGCACTTTATTTACAAAATCAGGCAATGGACTGTTGTTTGCCAATTCCTGTCCCAGGCCATGCCCAAAGCCAGACAACCCTGGGACTTTTCAGTTAGGTCTGCTATTACATTTCCTTTTCAGCTTGGGTTGGTTTGAGTTAGATTTATATCATTACATTGGAAAAGGTACTGATATAAACCTCCATTTGAATAAAGTATAGTCTTAATTAGTCCAGTATGTCACAGATTGCCTCATGGTTGAGAAATTGGTCATTCCTGTCATCAAATAAAAATTCTGTGCCGGAGGCCGGGCACAGTGTCTCATGCCTGTAATCCCAGCACTTTGGAAGGCCAAGGCGGGTAGATCATGAGGTCAGCAGATTGAGATCATCCTGGCTAACACAGTGAAACCCCATATCTACTAAAAAATATGAAAAATTAGCCAGGTGTGGTGGTACGTGCCTGTAGCCCAGCTACTCAGGAGGCTGAGGCAGGAGAATCGATTGAACTCGGAAGGCGGAGGTTGCAGTGAGCTGAGATCACACCATTGCACTCCAGCCTGGGCAACAGAGTGAGACTCCTCTAAAAAAAAAATTCTGGGCCAGGAGCTATGGCTCACGCTGGTAATCCCAGCACTTTGAGAGGCTAAGGCGGGTGGATCACTTGAGGTCAGGAATTCAAGACCTGCCTGGCCAACATGAAACCCCATCTCTTCTAAAAATACAAAAATTAGCCAGGTGTGGTGGCTCACACCTGTAGTCTCAGATACTCAGGAGGCCGAGTCAGGGGAATCACTTGAAACCAGGAGGTGGAGGTTGCAGTTAGCCGAGATGGCACCATTGCACTCCAGCCTGGGTGATAAGAGTGAAACTCTGTCTCAAAACAAACAAACAAACAAAAAAGGCTGGCTGCAGTGGCTCACACTTGTAATCCCAGCACTTTGGGAGGCCGAGATGGGCAGATCACCCGAGATCAAGAGTTCGAGACCAACCTGACCAACATGGAGAAACCCCATCTCTACTAAAAAATACAAAAAAAAAAAAAAAATTGGCAGAACATGGTGGCGCATGCCTGTAATCCCAGCTACTCAAGAGGCTGAAGCAGAAGAATCTTTGGATACTGAGAGACGGAGGTTGTGGTGAGCCGAGATCACACCATTGCACTCCAGCCTGGGCAACAAGAGTGAGATTCCATTGCAAAAAAAAAAAAAAAATCCTGGTGGAGGGGAATGTCCCCCCCTTTTACCCTAAGTCCATTCTGCAATTACTGGTTATTGGGGGTCACATGTTTCTGATACAAAAGTTGGAGTTTAACTGGGATTTATCTTCTTCTTGTAACAAAGGAAAAACAAGTACCTACGTAAGTCTTTGCCTTAGGACAAGCAGTTCAATAAGAGACCAAAATACTCACTTGACTCTCTGCAGGACAGAATGATCCCTGAGGCTGTCATCCTCAAATATTTAAGAACTCTAGGCTGGGCGCGGTGGCTCACGCCTATAATCCCAGCACTTTGGGAGGCTGAGATGGGTGGATCACGAGGTCAAGAGATCAAGACCATCCTGGTCAACAAAGTGAAACCCTGTCTCTACTAAAAATACAAAAAAATTAGCTGGGCATGGTGGTGCGTGCCTATAGTCCCAGCTACTCAGGAGGCTGAGGCAGGAGAATTGCCGGAACCCAAAAGGCGGAGGTTGCGGTGAGCCAAGATCATGCCATTGCACTTCAGTCTGGGTAACAACAGCGAAACTCTGTCTCAAAAAAAGAAAAAAAGAACTCTATAGAAGAGTTCTTATTTAATTCACCTAAAAACAGGGAAAAGGTGTGTTGTGTGGAGGGGAAGGATGGGCTCTTTAGGAAGACAGGCCCAAATGTTCCTGTCAAGGGAATTTATCACCCTTCTTAGGAAATGACTTGGCTATGTGGAAGATCTCATGTTCCTTGGATCAGGGCTGCTTGTTCTATTCTTTCTGACTAATTTCTTGCGGTTACTCAGACTTTCCTGGAATTAAGCTGATTTATTTGAAAGCTGAACACTGCAATCCTGCTCTTCAAAACATGTGTGGAGCTTCTGCTGGAAAGGTGTTAGATATTACATCTAAGTGTCTCGTTGTAAGGAGTTTTGGTATTCGCTGAGCAATTGTAGGTGCTAGGAGCAGCAAAGATCCTAACAGTCAACAGCATCTTTACCTGAATATTGAAAAAACATTCCCAGTGTGGGATGTAATCATAGGCTAAATTCTATAACACAAACTTGAAATGCTGTCCCCATTAAAAGAGTAGATTAGTGTGGGTAAGAGAATTTGGAGAAGGCCTCAGGAGGACACTGCAGGTAGAGAGAAGTATTGGGACAAAAACCCAGCACTGTGGATGAGGATTTCATTTAATTTAATGAGTATTGGCCAAGCATGATGGCTCATGCCTGTAATTCCAGCACTTTGGGAGGTCGCGGCAGGATTGCTTGAACACAGGAGTTTAAAACCAGCCTGGGCATAGTGAGACCCTACCTCTAATGTATAAAAGAAACAAAATAGGAATTTAGAAAATAAAAATTATATAAACAAGTTTTAAATTAAAGAATTTAACAAGTATTTATGAAGCATCTCCTTCATGCCAGGCACTGGACTCAGCCCCATGAATACAATGGTAATAAGACAAACATGGTCCCTGTCCTTGCAGCACTTACAGTTTAGTGGGATATACACGGAATATCTGAGGAGAAGATGGAATGTATTTGTATTAAGTGTTAAAGGCTAGTTGGAGGGAAAGGGCAGGCCAATGAACTGGAGGAGGATGGATATGATGGGACTGCTTCAAGGGACCGCTTGTGAAAATGCATGGTATTTTTATCTATGGAGCTGGAGGTAGGGGCAGTGGAGGAATGGAGACCAACATGAGTGTGGGAGCGTGGTGGGAAAGCCTGAACTTGGGTCATGTGCTTCCTTCTTTGTCTGTTTTTATCTGGTACTCACAACTTGTTAAGAACAGTTTCGCCGGACGTGGCGGCTCATGCCTGTAATCCCAGCACTTTGGGAGGCCGAGGCGGGTGGATCACGAGGTCAAGAGATCGAGACTATCCTGGTCAACATGGTGAAACCCTGTCTCTACTAAAAATACAAAAAATTAGCTGGGCACAGTGGTGCATGCCTGTAATCCCAGATACTCAGGAGGCTGAGGCAGGAGAATTGCCGGAACCCAAAAGGCGGAGTTTGCCGTGAGCTGAGATCGCGCCATTGCACTCCAGCCTGGGTAACAAGAGCAAAACTAGGTCTCAAAAACAAACAAACAGTTTCTCTTCAAAGGGTTTCAGTTTCTGGTTTTTTGTTCTATTCTGTAAAGCAATATTACGCATTCACCTACCAGCCCTCCCCATCTCTGCTGTGACCAAACACATGCAAGTATTTCTGGTCACCTATGTAACTGTCCCTCCCATCAGAAGCCCACCCTTGCCCCTTGATGATGTCAACAGTGGCCAATTGGAATTAGCCTAGATTGTATGTCCGACCCCAGCCTACGGAGGGAGGACACAAGAACAGGGTCCACATTAGGGAATAAAAAAGCTGCTGCTCTCTTTTGTTCGTGGCACTCTCCCTTGCCTCTGCCTTGCAGGCAGATGCCCTTCTACAGAAGCAAATTGCCTTGCTGAGAAAGCTTTTGCCTGAATATTGGTCCTGCTTTGTGGCACTGAGCACTTTTATCTCCAACAATCTGGGGGCTCATCCAGGATTCCCATTCTCCTTTGGGAAGGGGGTCTCTGGTCTTCTCCCAGGGGGAGATGGCACGTCCCACTGCCTCACTACGGTGACCTCAGGGGCTAAAGATCAAGACTCGGCCTGCTGTGACGAATAAACCCAGACTCTCAGCAATGCGGGAAAGAAGCTGGCTGGTAGCTTGGGGGAAAGGGGCTCACATACCGTGGTGACCAAGTAACTCTGTGCACAGAACAAGGTAAGAAAAGCCGCAGGGGTGGCGAAATACTTCCTTGGTGGTTGGGATTCAGGAGATTGAAATTGTGTGAATGGTAACAAGCACTACTGCTGTGTGGAGTGACTGAGTCCAACCTGCGGTTCCGTGGTTACCTCATACGGCTAATGGTAGCCCTCTTGTAGGGATCCTGATTTGGGGGTTTACACAGTCCTGCCAATGCTAATAGAAACCTAATTTCTCTCTGGGGAAGCGGCCAGAGCCAACGAAACAAGAGAAAGATGCGAGGAACATCCAGCAGGTGGGGCTAAAGGATAGGTGAGACATTTCTAATAGGCGAACTTGAGTCTTATAGCCCTAGCAAGCCCCTAGAGAAGGATGGGCAAGACATTTCTGACAGGAGAGATTGAGCCTAACTAGGACCCAATATGGGAAATACCCCAAGCAAGACAGGGAATAAAAAGAATAAAGATAGTAACAAAGATATTCCCCCTGATAGTCCGCTAGGTCTCATGTTAAAACATTGGAAGGATGATGAAAAGACTAAACATAAGAAAAAGCAACAAATCATGATATTGTTGATCCATTTGGACTCAAGAACCAATCCTCGAAACTTTAGTTTTCTGGCCAAAATTTGGGTCAATGATGAATGGATTTGTGAACTTTTAATAGAAAACATCTCTGGTAGGAGACCTGCCTCTCAAGAAGAAACAGATTATGCCCTATGTTGGAGGGAGGGACATGTCCTTTGCCCTTCAAGGGTTGTCTTCGGAGGAAATTTAGTTGTAAGCACACCCCATCAAGTTAAAACCATCTACCATCTTAAATCAGAAAGACAAAAAGGTGGTTTATTGACCCAAGAATCTTAAAGTACAAGGCTGTTTTGTTTAAAAGAGATAATTTAGGCCGGGCGCGGTGGCTCAAGCCTGTAATCCCAGCACTTTGGGAGGCCGAGGTGGGTGGATCACGAGGTCATGAGATTGAGACCATCCTGGTCAAAATGGTGAAACCCTGACTCTACTAAAGATACAAAAAATTAGCTGGGCATGGTGGCAAGTGCCTGTAATCTTGGCTACTTGGGAGGCTGAGGCAGGAGAATTGCCTGAACCCAGGAGGCGGAGGTTGCGGTGAGCCGAGATCGCGCCATTGCACTCCAGCCTGGGTAACAAAAGTGAAACTCCATCTCAAAAAAAAAAGAGATAATTTAACACTAACCACCAAACCTAATCTAGCAGGTTTCTTAAAAGAGTCTAAACCTAGTAAGAGTATACACGTTTAGATTTAATTTACTATCACACAAAGGTTAGGCCCAGTTCAAGAAATGCCTCCCACTTCAAAACATGGTGGCACTCGTTTATAGATAGTTCCTCCCAAGTGATTGAGGTATTCAGTAATTAATGGAAAACCTCTTAAAAAATGGAGTCAAGAAAACTGTCTAATAATTAGTCTACCCAAATTTGTAAGCTGTTTGCATTGAGTCAAGCCTTAAAATACCTACAAAACCAGGAAGGAATCATCTATACTGATTCTAAGTGGTCCATACTTTTAGAAAAATTTTAGACTGAAGGAGGTTTTATTAATAGTAAAAGTTAAAACCTTGTTCACAAGGAGTTAATCAGTGTTAAGTAACCTTCAGTTGCCAGAAGAAATAGCTATTGTCCATGTCTTTGGACACCAGAAAAGCCTGTCTTTCAAGAATCGGAAAAATAACCTAGTAGAATAGATAAGCCAAGCGGGTTGCTGTTCCTTCTAAAAATGTTTCCCAGTTAATTCCTTAACTTCCTCCTACTACTGGGATCACTGTTTTTTCTTCCACTGAAAAAGAAAAGCTAATCGAAATGGGCACTGGACAGAACTCAATGAATATTGCTAGGCAAAAAGGAAATACTGTCCCACCTGCACCAGAGGACCCTGAGCCATGTGTGATGCAGTTCTCAGAGTTTATAAGTGAATAAGAAATTTATACTTTAGTCAAGTTAAGTCACAGATAGGTGCTTACTAATAAACTAACTACCTCAATAGAACCAATTTCACAGTCCTACCTGAAGCCCTAGACATTAAATAAGAATATCCTACTACCTGGCCGGGCGCGGTGGCTCACGCCTATAATCCCAGCACTTTGAGAGGCTGAGGTGGGTGGATCACGAGGTCAAGAGATCGAGACCATCCTGGTCAACAAGGTGAAACCCTGTCTCTACTAAAAATACAAAAAATTAGCTGGGCATGGTGGCGCGTGCCTATAATCCCAGCTTCTCAGGAGGCTGAGGCAGGAGAATTGCCGGAACCCAAAAGGCGGAGTTTGCGGTGAGCCGAGATCGCGCCATTGCACTCCAGCCTGGGTAACAACAGCGAAAGTCCGTCTCAAAAAAAAAAAAAAAAAGAAAGAATATCCTACTACCTCAAAGAAGTACTTGACCAAATTAGTTCTGAAGACTTAGTTACCAAATGCCTTCCTATGGCCTGGTTAAAAATAGGCTTTCTCTCAGGAATTACATACTTGATCTCTCCTCTACTTTCCCTTTTCCTAAATCCAAACCTTCATCAAAAGCTGAAAGAAGAGCTTAAGTCAGCCTGGGAAGGACCTTACCTCCTGCTCCAACCCACTTAAACCACAGTCCAGACAGCAGAAAAAGGATGGACCCATGATACCTGAGTCAAGAAAACATCACCACCTCCAGAGTCATGGGCCATTATCCGAGGGAAAAACCCCCTCAAACTAAAGCTAAGAAAAGCTTGTCTCTTTCATTTATTCTATTACTCTTCCCTCTTTTCTCATTCTATTTCTGACCACCTTGTTAACAGTGTTACTAGGTCGGACTCTCCCAAAATCATTACCTTTAATGCTTGCCTTGTTATACCTTGTGATAAGGATGAACAATGGCAAAGACTAATCTCTACTTTAGAAAAATATCTCTGTCCCTACAGAGAAGCCACTGACCCTACATCCTGCTCATAATGGGAGTACCAGGACACCCCAAGTTGGGAAATATGATCTCAATGGGCAGATATCATCTGGACCACCAGAGATCCGGGCTGGACCCCAGAGGGCTGTACAGATCTAAAATCTCACCTCCACCTCACCAAAGAAACCACACCCTCTAATTGCCAATCTCACTGTTGTAACCGAGTAACTATCTCCATTAATACTCCTACCTCCATCAACTCTATGCCCTCTTTAGAACGCTTTTACGGCTTAGGAGCAGAGGTCAATGGGTATGATCCTATAGGCTTCTTCAAAATGCATTTTATTGATCCCCCTCCTTCTTCTAAGCCATCTACCCTGACCAACAACAATGCCGAAGTAGATATTTTAGAAGTAGGTGATTTAAAGAAAATTCTAGCAATTGAAACAGGATAACAAGATACAAATGCCTGGTTGGAATGGATCAAATATTCCATCTGCCAATTAAACAAAAGCAGTTGTGCACGGCTGGCCAGAGGCCCAGACTGTCCCCTTTCCACTCAGATGATCTTCCAGTCAAGGGGGCAGGGGCTGCACGGTAGCTCTCTTCCAGGACTCTACAGCTTGGGGCAATAAATCATGCCAAGCTCTCTCTCTGTTATATCCCGAAGTCCGACACCCTTTGGGTCAGCCCCCAAGGGACATTCAGCTTCCATCTCCCAATGTCAATTTCACCTCATTCCTCTCACAACAAGGGGAAAATCTGGTGTTCCTTGGAAGCTTAAATGGATACAGTGAGCTGAAGCCCTTCCAAGAGCTTACCCATCAGTCTGCCCTGAGTCATCCTCCAGTGGATGTATGGTGGTATTGTGGCAGACATTACTGGATGCTCTGCCAAGTAACTGGAGCAGAACCTGTGCTCTTGTCCAATTGGCTATCCCTTTCACCCTGGCATTTCATCAATCAGAGAAAAAAATCACAACACCATAAAATAAGAGAGGCCCCCTTATGGGTCTTTTGATTCCCAAGGTTATTTAGATGCAATTGGAGTCCCACAGCGGGTATCTGATAGATTCAAAGCCTGAGACCAAATAGCTGCAGGATTTGAATCATTATTTTTGTGGGTAACTATTAATAACAACATAGACTGGATAAATTACATCTATTATAATCAGCAGCAGTATTACAATTACACCAAGGATGATGTCAAAGGAATAGCTGACCAATTAGGACCTACTGGCCAGATGGCTTGGGGAAACAGAATGGCTCTAGACATGATATTAGCCAAAAAAAGTGGAGTTTGTGTTATAATTCAAAATCAATGTTGTACCTTCTACCCAAATAATACTGCCCCCAAAGGGAGCTTAACAAAGGCTTTACAAGTACTTACTACTTTATCCAATGAACTAGCTAAAAATTCTGGAGTCAATAACCTTTTATGGGATGGCTAGAACGGTGGTTCAGTAAACGGAGAGGAATCATGGCCTCAATTCTTCTCTTGAAATAGTAATAGGTATGTTTATTCTTGTCAGATGCTGCCTCATACCCTGTGTTTGTGGACTAGTTCAGAGAATCATAGAAACAGCTATTACCAAAACCTTCCCCAGTTTCTCCCAATCCTATACTAATAGATTCTTTCTCCTAGAAGAACAACAAAGCCAAGTCAAGTTAGATAACTTTGAAGGAGAAAATGTATAAATTTAAGAGGGGGGAAATTGTTAAGAACAAATCATTTCTCTGCAAAGGGTTTCCGTTTCTGATTCTTTGTTCTATTCTATAATCTTACCCACTCATCTATCTCTGCTGTGACCAAACATGCCCAAGCATTTCTGGTCACCTATGTAACCATCCTTACCATCAAAAGCCTACCCTTGCCCCTTGATGATGTCAACAGTAGCCAATGGGATTTAGCCTAGATTGTGTGATCTGACCCCAGCCCAAGGGGGAGGACACAGGAACAGGGTTCACATTAGGGAAAAACTGCTGCTCTCCTTTGTTAGGTGCTTTGCCCCTGCCTTGCATGCAGAAGTAAACTGCCTTGCTGAGAAAACTTTTGCCTGAGTATTGGTCCCACTTTGCACCATCAAGCACTTTTTTTTTTTTTGAGACGGAGTTTCGCTCTTCTTACCCAGGTTGGAGTGCAATGGCGCGATCTTGGCTCATCGCAACCTCCGCCTCCTGGGTTCAGGCAATTCTCCTGCCTCAGCCTCCTGAGTGGCTGGGATTACAGGCACGTGCCACCATGCCCAGCTAACTTTTTTTGTATTTTTAGTAGAGACAGAGTTTCACCATGTTGACCAGGATGGTCTCGATCTGTTGACCTCGTGATCCACCCACCTCAGCTTCCCAAAGTGCTGGGATTACAGACTTGAGCCACCGCACCCGGCCCATCAAGCACTTTTATCACCAACAAACCTGAGTCCTCTTTTATTATTTTATTTTATTTATTTATTTTGAGATGGAGTTTCGCTCTTGTTGCCCAGACTGGAGTGCAATGTTGTGATCTTGGCTCACCGCAACCTCCACTCCTGGGTTCAAGCAGTTCTCCTGCCTCAGCCTCCCTACTAGCTGGAATTACAGGCATGCACCACTGTGCCTGGCTAATTTTGTATTTTTACTAGAGATGGGGTTTCTCCATGTTGGTCAGGCAGGTCTTGAACTCCCAACCTCAGGTGATCTGTCTGCCTTGGCCTCCCAAAGTGCTGGGATTACAGGCATGAGCCACCAAGCCCGACCAAGTCCCCTTTTATTTAGGGAGCTTATGGCAAGACTGTTTTACATGTTTAGAACCATGCAAAATGAGGAACATTGGTTCTTGAGCCAAACTGAACTGCCTCTGCTGAGCTGATGATAACACATTCTGAGGAAGAAGAAGAGTGATATCTTTTTAGTGTCAACAAAAAGAGTCAAACTCTGTAAAATATTTAACGACATTTATTCTGAGGCAAATATGAGTGACCATGGCTCACGACACAGCCCTCAGGAGGTCCTGAGAACATGTGCCCAAGGCAGTCAGGGTGCAGCTTGGTTTTACACATTTTAGGAAGGCATGAGACATCAATCAAATACATTTGAGAAATACACTGGTTTGCTTCAGAAAGGCAGGGTAATTCAAAGAGGGGTGGCAGGGTTGTGCGGGTGGGGGATGGGGGTGGTTTCCAGGCTATAGGTAAATTTGAACATTTTCTGATTGACAATTGGTTGATTTTGTCTAAATACCTGGGATCAATAGAAAGGAAATGTTCAGGTTAAAATAAAAAAATGTGGAGACCAAAGTTTTTTTGTTTTGTTCTGTTTTTTATTTTTTTATTGTATTTGGGCTCTGGGGTACATGTGCACGTCCTGCATCCTGCAGGATTGTTGCATAGGAATCTACATGCCATGATGGTTTGCTGTCTCCATCCCCCACCACTGTCACCTATGTCAGGTATTTCTCCTGGTGTTATCCCTCCCCATCTTCCCCACCCCCCAACCCCCTAACCTATCCCTGTGAGTGTTGTTCCATTCCCTGTGCCCAAGCGTTCTCATTGTTCATCACTCACCTATGAGTGAAAACATGCGGTGTTTTGTTTTCTGTTCTTGTGTCAGTTTGCTGAGAATGATAGTTTCCAGGTTTATTCATGTCTCTACAAAGGACATAAACTCCTCATTTTTTATGGCTGCATAGTATTCCATGGTGTATATGGGCCAAATTTTTTTGTCCAGTATATCATCGATGGACATTTGGGTTGGTTCCAGGTCTTTGCTATTGTAAATAGCACAGCAGTGAACATATGTATGCATGCATCTTTATGATAGAATGATTTATAATCCTTTGGGTATATATCCAGTAATGGGATTGCTGGGTAAAATGGAATTTCTATTTCTAGATCCTTGAGGAATCGCCACACAGTCTTCCACTGCGTGGAAGTCTTCCATCATCATTCTAACTGGCGTGAGATGGTATCTCAATGTGGTTTTGATTTGCATTTCTCTAATGACCAATCATGATGAGCATTTTTTCCTATGCTTGTTGGCCACGTATTTTTCTTCTTTTGAAAAGTGTCTGTTCACATCCTTCATCCACTTTTGAATGAGTTTGTTTGTTTTTTTTTTTTTTTTCTTGTAAATCTGCTTTAGTTCTTTGTAGATTCTGGATATTAGCCCTTTGTCTGATGGGTAGATTGTGAAAATTTTTTCCCATTCTTCTGGTTGCAGGTTTAAGATTGTTTCTTTCACTGTGTAGAAGCTCTTAAGTTTAATTAGGTACCATTTTTCTATTTTGAATTTTGTTGCCATTGCTTTTGGTGTTTTAGTCATGAAGTCCTTGCCTGTGTCTATGTCCTGAATGATTTTGCCTAGGTTTTTTTCTAGGGTTTTTATGGTGTTAGTTTTTATGTTTAAATCTTTAATCTATCTGGAGTTAATTTTTGTATAAGGTGTAAGGAAGGGATCTAGTTTGAGCTTTCTGTCTATGGCTAGCCAGTTTTCCCAACACCATTTATTAAACAGGGAATCCTTTCCCCATTGCTTGTTTTTGTCCAGTTTATCAAAGATCAGATGGTTGTAGATGTGTGGTGTTGCTTCTGAAGCCTCTGTTCTGTTCCATTGGTCTATATCTCTGTTTAGGTACCAGTACCATGCTGTTTTGATTACTGTAGCCTTTTAGCGTAGTTTTAAGTCAGGTAGCATGATGCCTCCAGCTTTGTTCTTTTTGCTTAGGATTGTCTTGGCTGTGTGGGCTCTCTTTTGGTTCCATATGAAACTTAAAGTGGTTTTTTCCAGTTCTGTGAAGAAGGTCATTGGTAGCTTGATGGGGATAGCATTGAATCTATAAATTTACTTTGGGAATTATGGTCATTTTCACAATACTGATTCTTCCTAACCATGAGCATGTAATGTTTTTCCATCTTATGTGTCCTCTCTTATTTTCTTGTTCAGTGGTTTGTAGTTCTCCTAGAAGAGATTTTTTACCTCCTTCGTTAGTTGTATTCCCAGATATTTTATTCTCTTTGTAGCAATTGCAAATGGGAGTTCACTCATGATTTGGCTCTCTGCTGTCTGTTATTGGTGTATAGGAATGCTTGTGATCTCTGCACATTAATTTTGTATCCTGAAACTTTGCAGAAGTTGCTTAGCAGCTCAAGGAGGTTTGGAGACCACTAGTTTTTTTAAGGAAGTTGCTTATCAGCTTAAGGAGGTTTGGAAACCATGAGTTTATTTAAGACTCCTAGTGGCTGCCCTTAGATACAATAGATGACAAACGTTTCCTATTCAGAACCTTGAAAAGGTGATAGACTCTCAGTTACTCTCTTCAGAATTGGAGAACCTGGAAGAAAAAGATCTAGCTATGTTAATAGAGATTCTTTACAGATGCAGACTTTTCTCCACAAAGGATGGCTTTGTAGAGCCATTTCAAAATATGGCAAATAAACATGTTTTCGGGTAAAATATTTTGATTTTCTTCTTTGTCTTATAATGTTATACCAGAGTCAGATTTAAAAGTCAGTCAGGACATATAGGGGTAAATAAAACCCATCTGATGAGAAGGTATGGTTTGCAGGCCTTGACTCCCCGGACCCCTTAGATAGGAATTTGGGCAAGATAAAAAAAATCAGAACTTAGTTCTCATTAGTCTTTGCTTTAAGAGAAATTCCTTTGGTGTCTTCATAACAGCTTTTGCAAACATGAAAAAGACTGTGTGAGGTTGTGTATCATTTTGAGAACGTTCTCAAGCAAATACTTTCTGATTGTTTTTTATTTTATTTTTGAGACGAAGTCTCACGATCTTGGCTCACTGCAACCTCCGCCTCCTGGGTTCCAGTGGTTCTCCTGACTCAGCCTCCTGAGTATCTGAGACTACAGGTGTGCACCACCAAACCCAGCTAATTTTTCATATTTTTAGTAGAGATGGAGTTTGACCATGTTGGCCAGGATGGTCTCAATCTCTTGACCTCATGATCTGCCCGTGTTGGCCTCCCAAAGTGCTGGAATTACAGGTGTGAGCCACTGTGCCTGGCCTGATTGTTCTTTATATTGTGTACTCTGTACAAGAAAAAGCACCTTCAGATGTTAGGTTTTCACTCAGATTCTTTATTAAATCATTTTCTAATAGGTAAATTGAAATTTCGTAATAAAGGATGTTAAATAAGTACATCTTGTGGTTGCTAAACCAAGGAAAATGCACAGGCAAAACACAAAAAACCAAGATTTAGGTGAGTTCTTCCCTTCTTATAAGCCAGGATGATCACCTCTGAACTCCACATAAATGTCAGATCTAACAGTTGTAAGTAAACTCTTGGTGGGTGTCACAGATGGGAAGGAACCTCAGTATGCAGGGAGGTGACACTTCTAAGTTATAGAAACACAAGAAGGCCCTTTGGAAAACTTTTAAGATAAAAATGATATCACTAACAGTAAAATGTTTGTATCATATTAAGAAACAAATGTCAGTGAACTTCAGGGGTAGCCTGTTTTACAGATTAAAAAGTAAACCATGCTGAGTGACTTATGAACTCAAATTCAGGAATGATTATTTACATATTCAGCCGAGGTTAAGTGGTACACAAAACACCCTATAAATGGGTCCTGCCCTCAGAGGCTTGGACAAGAGGACCTGGTTTCTGAGAACAGCTCTGTTATTAAAAAGCCATACAGCTTAGACTATGAAAATTTTTTGGCCAAGATGGTATTTAACAAGCTTTCAGTTGTGGGTGCCTCCAGATGGGGTATGTATGCATCTTCTCTTTGCCAGAGTCCCCACACTACTATTAGTTATATCTGACTTTCTTGTTTACCAGCCTGGCCCAGTCTCGGCTCCCAGTTGAATTTCTGACACTTGACAGGAGGATGGACAATGACATAACCCTGGGACAACTGCAGCATTCTGGGGTAGGCACAGGAATAAAAAGTAACCAGCAAAGCAATATAGAAGATTGCTAGGAGAAAAAATTCTATTTTGGAAACAAAAGGTCTTTCAGTACAGAGATGAAATTGGTACAGAAAGTTCAAATAGAATGAGAACAAAGGGTTGGCAATTAGGAGATTACTGGTAGCGAAGAAAAGTTCCAGTGGCAGAGTTGGGACAAAAATCAGGTTAAAATCATGTTAAGCAATGCGAGGGGTTGAAATAGGACTAATAGTTAGTGTAACCTTGATTATAAAGTCACGATTCTGACTTGGAATCCAACCCTCCCAATGATATGTAGAGATCATCACCAAGCTTATGCATTTCCAGAAAAAAATAAACTTTCAGTGATGAATCTTAGCTACAATATCATACTGACTCAGGCTGAGAAAAGGATCTTAATGGGGTCACTGGGGAGTATAAACGAGAGGCCAAGTGGAAAACACGTTAATTTCTTGGCACAAGGATGCCTGAGGTGTTCTAGAAACCACTAATGCATTGTACATGATTGCTTAATTTCAGGAAATCCTGACTCATTGTCCCTATAGGATAAGAAGCAAAGGCTGGTCTCAATTTACAGTCCTACAAACCAACTTTGAGTAGAGCTTAGATTATTCCTGGCAGCAATATGTTTGTTCAGTGCCTATTTTAATTTGAAAATGTTTTGGTATATGTATATTTTATTTTCTTTGAGAAAAAGCAGGCTTTTTTTTGAATATTCTGAAAACCGTTATGACTAAATGGGTGAAGTAATGCCTCCTCACTTAACTTTTGAATGGACGTGGACTGTCATCATCAAATCTACATGGTCAGGCCACCGAGCCCTGGAAGAATGGTCCAGATGAAGCTTGAATAAAGAAAAAGAAGCGAAAGTTAGAACTAGTTTGCTAGCATGGGTAATGAAAGAAGCAGCATGTTACTAATAATGTCACTGAAATTCAACAATTTTACTATTTAATATTCTCAATAATGTGTTCATAGTAGTTATTATTAAACCATTAACCCTACTTCACATAGAATAACATGAAGAGATGTGGGTGAAGGGGAGAAGGAAAGCAAAACACACTGCCATGTGTGTACCTACGCAACTGTCTTGCATGTTCTGCTCATGTACCCCAAAACCTAAAATGCAATAAGAAATTAAAATAAATAAATAAATACATTAAAAAAAAAAGAATAACATGAAGAGGAATAATTAGAAAATTTAGCTGAAGTCACATGGTAAACCAATGAAGATCCAGAGTTAGACTTCAAATAGGATCAGTGTCACTCCAGATTTGTCCTCCATCTACTCCCTCTCCTACCTTCCTCAGCAAATCCTGATGAATGGCCTTGCATCCCACATGGCTGAGAGAGCCGAGGTCCTTCCCTTTCCATGTTACCTGGTTGTGTGTGCTCTTGCCCATCCTCATCTCTTTTCCCCCAGGCTCTCTTCCTTCCATGTGAAGCCAAGTGCCCATGCATTTGACCTACTGCCTCTCCCACATACTTTTTTTTCTCCTTCTTTGCTGGCATCTTCTTCTCAGCTTATAAACATCTCAAGTTTTTCCCAGGTTAAAAAACTCTTCCTTTGATTCTCAAAGCCAATCTAGCTGTTACCTCTTATTCAAATTTCTCCAGTTGTCTCTACTTCCCACCTCCCCAACTTCTCTTCAATTCACTTATCTCCCCACTGCCCTGAAATCTGGTTTCCTCTGAATTGTGTCCCTCCACCCCATCCCAAAATTGTATGTTGAAGTCCTAATTTCCAACACCTCAGAATGTGACTGTATTTGGAGATCGGGTCTTTAAAGAGGTAATTAAGTTGAAATGAGTTCACAAGGGTAGGGCCTACTTTAATATGACAGGGTCCTTTTAGACAGTGATTAGGACACAGACACACGCACAGATGGACAACTGTGTGAGGCTATGTGAAGACACTGAGAGAAGACAGTCACCTGCATGTCAAGCAGAGAGGCCTCAGAAGAAACCAACCCTGTTGACACCTTAATCTCTGACATCTAGCCTCCAGAACTATGAGAATATTAAGTCCTGTTGTTTAAGCCACCCAGTCCGTGGTACTTTGTTACGGCAGCACTAGCAAACTAATCCAGCAGTTTGAAAGAGTTCTTCCTGAGGTCAATGATGACCTTCCAATTGTAAAAATCTAATGAACATATTTTCAGTTCTCATTCTATTGGAATGTTCTTCTGTATGTGACATGAAAGACCAATGCACTGGTGTCCCTGATACTCTTTTGGGCCTCTTCATAGCCTTTCATTTCCTTTCTTTTCCACAGGTTCTTTCCATCTCAGACACTGACATTCTCCTGGATCCAGCGCTCACTACACTACTGCTCTTTTCAATACATTCGTCTCTGGGATGATCTCATCCTTTCTTATGGTTTTAATATAGCAGACTCAGAAATTGGAAAGGAGGCTCTAAAATTAGTGTGTAAGGCAAAAATATTGCATGTAAATTTACCCTTCAAAATCCCTTAGCAAAGTACTTAGAATTAGACATGGTACAACAAAGTGCTTACCTGTTAGTGATGTGGGGAACTGAGATGAAATGAAGGAAGAGACTCACATTTGCCATTGCAAGCTCACTTTGGTGCATATGCTGAGTGGAGAAATTACTCTATTTAATCTGTTTTTCCCTCTTTCCATTTTGCCATCTGCATTTGACTGAATTTGCGGAGGTTAAATGTATATGTGACGAATCACATTGTACTGGCATACTTGCTTATCCTAAATCTCTCTCTCTCAGACCTTTCTTCTGAGCGTCAGACACATACAGCAACTTCCACCTGCATCTCCCCTTGGAAATCTCAGACTTCTTAAGCTCAAATTCAAAAAAGATGGCTTTATTTTTCCCTTAACTGGCCCTTTGTCCTGATTTCTCAGTGTGAGCATCCATGAGTCAGTGAAGTCATCCATGATGTCTCCCTTCTCCTCCTCATCCACAAAAAGAGGTTGCAAATGGATCTGTGGGCCTAAAATCATGGTTAGCTTCCACTGAGTTTGGAAAGAATTTAAATTTGTTGCCACTATTTAAAAATAAGGATGTTTTGCATTTTAAATGCCAAATTCTAGATTCTTTTGAGAAACTAGAATATTTGGTAAGAGTGGACCCATACTCCAGTATAGCCAAGATAGGCTAGAACAGAGAAGCAGCTGTATTTTTTTTTTTGAGATGTAGTTTTGCTCTGTTGCCCAGGCTGGAGTGCAGTGGTGCAATCTTGGCTCACTGCAAACTCCGCCTCCTGGGTTCAAGTGATTCTCACACCTCAGCCTCCCAAGTAGCTGGGACTACAGGTGTGCGCCACCACACCCGGCTAATTTTTGATTTAGTAGAGATGGGGTTTCACCATGTTAGCCGGTTGGTCTCAAACTCCTGACCTCAAGTGATCCACCTGCCTCGGCCTCCAAAGTGCTAGGGTGATAGGCATGAGCCACTGCACCTGGCTGCAGCAGTCTTCTTTAGGTGGGGCATCCCTGTACATCTGTCACTACTTACAATCATTTCTTGCGTCTCTGAACTTGTTTATGTTACCTGACTGGCTCCTATAGGCATTTTAATTTAGAACTCTCAATATACTTTCATATCTATCTTCTCCTTTCAGTCCTTACTAATATCCTGCCCAATCTCCATTATTGCTTTTTTTTGGGCTACTGAAATAGCCTCTAAACTGGTCCTTCTTCCAATTCATCTGCAGCAAAACCCTTTTAAAATACATATGTGATCAGCTGAGCACGGTGGCTCAAACCTGTAATCCCAGCACTTTGGGAGGCTGAGGCAGGTGGATCACGAAGTCAAGAGATGGAGACCATCCTGATCAACATGGTGAAACCCTGTCTCTACTCAAAATACAAAAAATTAGCTGGGCATGGTGGTGTGTGCTTGTAATCCTAGCTACTCAGGAGGCTGAGGCATGAGAATTGCCTGAACCCAGGAGGCGGAGGTTGCTGTGAGCCGAGATCTGGTGAGCTGAGATCGCGCCATTGCACTCCAGCCTGGGTAACAAGAGCAAAACTCCATCTCGAAAAAAAAAAAAATATGTGATCATGCCACAATGCCACACATGTGCTCAGGAGCCTTCAGTATTCCTCTTCCTACAATGGTGTTTTTCAAAGTACGGTCTAAGGGTCTTCTTTCTTTTTTTTATAGAGATGGGGTTTCACCATGTCGGCCAGGATGGTCTCGATCTCCTGACCATGTGATCCATCTACCTCAGCCTCCCAAAGTGCTGGGATTACAGGCATGAGCCACTGTGCCCGGCCTAAGTATTTTCTATATCACAATTACCTATGGTGCTTGGACAAACGCAGATTGCTGTGTCCAACCCAGATTTACTGAGCTAGAAGCTCTGGGATTAGGGCCTTAGATTCTGTACTTTTTAGTAACTTTCGTAGGGGATACTAATATACTCTACATTTTGAGACCCACTGATCTATAGAGTAAATAAAGCCCAAGCTTCTTAATATGCATTGATGAGTTCCTGAGAAGCTCCTTGTTAAACTTAAACCATAATTTACATAGATTAAATTTTGTCTTGTAAAGAAAATATGTGATGTGTTACTCAATAAAGAATCCCTTAAAATGTAGTTCTTTTAAAATTTACTTATAAAGTGTGGGCAATGTGATCTTAATGTGGCACAGACTCTAATACCAACAGCTGGTAATTTACAGCAGTAGAAGAAGGAGACATTGAGAAGGTCAAAATCCAAATAAGTCTTTAAACTCATACTTGGATAAATCATTTTTTTTTTTGAGACGGAGTTTCGCTATTGTTACCCAGGCTGGAGTGCAATGGCATGATCTCAGCTGACCGCAACCTCCGTCTCCTGGGTTCAAGCAATTCTCCTGCCTCAGCCTCCTGAGTAGCTGGGACTACAGGCATGCGCCACCATGCCCAGCTAATTTTTGTATTTTTAGTAGAGACGGGGTTTCACCATGTTGACCAGGATGGTCTTGATCTCTTGACCTCGTGATCCACCCGTCTCGGCCTCCCAAAGTGCTGGGATTATAGGCGTGAGCCACTGCGCCCGGCCCATACTTGGAGAAATCTTAGAGGGCCTCCCCTGGACAAGAGCACAGAGCTCCAATGTACTCAGTAGTCATGAGAAAAATCGATAAAATGCCAAATATTGAAAACAAAGGCAGAGGGTCAATATTTACAGATGACTGGCACCATGAAGTATAAGATGTAGAGGCAAATTTATATCCTATTCCAGGACAAGGCACAGGGAGGGAAGAAATAAAAGTCAATCGCCAATGGAAAAAATGACATGAAATTAAAAGAATCCCCAATTGCTGGCCGGGCTCAGTGACTCCCACCTGTAATCCCAGCACTTTGGGAGGCTGAGGTGGGCAGATCACAAAATCAGGAGATCGAGACCATCCTGGCCAACATGGTGAAACCCTGTCTTTACTAAAAATGCAAAAAAACGTACCTGGCTGTGGTGACTTGTGCCTGTCATCTCAGCTACTTGGGAGCCTGAGGCAGGAGAATCACCTGAACCAGAGAGTTGGAGGTTGCGGTGAGCTGAGATAACGCCATTGCAATGTAGCCTGGTGACAGAGTGAGACTCCATCTCAAAAAAAAAAAAATCCCCAATAATTGTTGGTACCCTTTTCTCCTGCTCATGGCTACTCACTGCCAAGTGCCATAGTTCTAACCACAGTCATATTACAATGGAAACCTGAAGACGCCATTTGCTTTGCTCTTGATCTACTGCAAATAACTGAGAACAAATCCTTTAGCATTCTCAAACACACCCGCTTAAGAACTGAGGTGTTAGATCATGTTTGTGTTTGGTTTTTTCTGGTTTACAAATAACTACATAATATCAGACAGGATAAAATGCCTGGCTACACTGAGAACAAATGACATCCATCACTTCCTCCTAGTTCCAATAGACAAATAACTCTGCTGAAAAAAATTACATTAATTTGACAAGAGGTATTTCTTCCGGAGCTATGCTGGTTTATTACCTGGTAACTTTTCTACTTCTATTTGCAAATCAATTATAAAACATATTTTTCCCACTATTGTTCTGCCTTTCAGAAACTTCAGAACCAGTTAACATCACTGTTTATACTCTAAAGATGCAGGGTTTTTTAAATCTGTTAAGTCTTGTCTTGTAAGCAGTGTTGAGTGACTAATTTAATCAGCTTTGGGGGTATATACCATGTACAACTAAATATAAACATAATCCCATACATTACTGCAAATGAGGAAACCACCACCATGTTGGCAATGGCACTTTGGCTAGGTGGCTATAGGGAGGAGACTGTCAAAATTTTGTCCAGTATCACAGACTGATTGTATTAGTTCATTCTTGCATTGCTATAAAGAATAGCCTGAGGCCAGGCGTGGTGGCTCATGCCTGTAATCCCAGCAGTTTGGGAGGCCGAGGTGGGTGGATCACGAGGTCAAGAGATTGAGACCATCCTGGTCAACATGGTGAAACCCCGTCTCTACTAAAAATACAAAAATTAGCTGGTCATGGTGGTGCGTGCCTGTAATCCCAGCTACTCAGGTGGCTGAGGCAGGAGAATTGCCTGAACCCAGGAGGTGGAGGTTGCGGTGAGCCGAGATCGCGCCATTGCACTCCAGCCTGGGTAACAAGAACGAAAACTCCGTCTCAAAAAAAAAAAGAAATACCTGAGACTGGGTAGTTTATAAAGAGGTTTAACTGGCTAACAGTTCTGCAGGCTGTTCAGGAAGCATGATTCTGGCATCTGCTTGGCTTCTGGGCAGGTCTCAGGAAACTTACAATTGTTGCAGAAGACAAAGGAGGGGATACTTCACATGGCCAGGAGCAGGATGAACATAGAGATGGGGAGATGCTACACACTTTTTTTTTTTTGAGCCAAGGTCTTGCTCTCTTGACCAGGCTGGAGTGGAAGTGACACAGTCTCAGCTCACTGCAGCCTTGACATGTAGGCTCAAGTGATCCTCTCACCTCAGCCTCCTGCGTAGCTGGGATCACGGCTTACACCACAATGTCCGTCTATTTTTTTTTAATTTTTGGTAGAGATAAGGTTTCGCCATGTTGCCCAGGCTGGTCTTGAACTCCTAGACTCAGGCAATCCACCTGCCACAGCCTCCCAAACTGCTGGGATTACAGGAGTGTGCCACCATGCCCAGCTGCTACATACTTTTAAACAACCAGATCTCATGATAACCCACTCAGTTTCATGAGAACAGCACCAAAGGAATGGTGCTAAACCATTCATGAGAATTCATCCCCATGATCTAATCATCTCCCACCAGGCCCCATCTCCAACACTGGGGATCACAACTGAACATGAGATGTGGGTGGGGACAAAGTCACAAAGCACATCACTGATAATCTCTAAACACAGGTTGTATATAGAGCCTCTAGCAGTCTAGATTCATATTGATCTTTTCCTTGCAAATCTTTATAAGTTCAAGTTAATCATTAATGCACAGAATATTACAAAAGGTGAATTCATGCTCTCTAGAGAAACAGAGCCGGCAGAATCTATTTCTTTCCATATCTAAATACATTTTAAGATTTTTTTTTTTTTCTATTTGAAGGAATTGGTTCATGCAATTGTGGGGACTGGGACGTTTGAAATCTGTAGGACAGTCCAGCAGGCTGCAAATGCAGTTAGGAGCTGATGTAGCAGTTCTGAGTCTGAGATCTGTAGGGAGGGCCAGCAGGCTGGAAACTCAAGCAGGGTTTCTATGTTATAGTCTTGAGGCAGAATTCTTCCTACTTTGGGAAAGCTGTCTCTATTCTTAAGGTCTTCAATTGATTGAATGAGGCCAACCTACATTATAATGGTAATCTGTTTTTATAAATGTTAATCATGTTTAAAAATTACCTTCACAGCAACATCTACATTAGTGTTTGACCAACAGTTGGGTACCATAGGCTAGCCAAGGTAACACATCACAAGAGAGAACGTCAAACTATTTAAAACAAACCACTGGACTCATGAGTATGATGCTCATTTATACCACTTAGAGCTTAGGAGACCAGATATACAGAATTATTGACTAGTGTAGGGAGGGGAGCGGGCAGGTGTCCTACACTAGTTCTACTTTAAGGTTGAGAGGTCTTGTGTAAAGATAACTTAGAGATGTTTATATAGCATTGGAAATTACCTTACAAACCTGATGAAACTGCTTTGCTCTAATTAAAAATCTAGGAGGTAAGTTCTTGTTTCCAGTTAAATCACTGGAGTGCCTGGCCAATGGATAGACTCGGAGCTACAGGTAACAACTCAGAATTTCTCAAACAGTCCTAAAAGCAAATCTGAAGTGAGAAAAATGCCCCTTAAGGCAAAAGAAACACATACCAAAAAAAAAAAAAAAACCCAAATGCATTGGGTGGATGAGTAGATGTGGAAGTTTTCAAACAGGGCTCTAAGATTTTTTTGACACCCCTCTTTGTCCCCTTCTCCTGAATCTGGGCTTTGCGACTGCTTGACCCATAGAAGACGGTAGAAATGACACTGCCATTTCCGGGCCTACATCTTAAGAAACTGGCGGTTTTCACTTTCTGCCTCTTAGGATGCTTACTTTTGGAACCCAGTCACCATGCTGTGAGGAAGCCCAAGCTGCTTAATGAAAAGGAAGTGACCGCCAGTGTCAGTTTGCCAGCTGTGTGAGTAATCCATCTTGGACAGGCACATGCCAGCCCCCAGTTGAGTTACTCCAGCCAATATCCTGTAGATCACAGATAAGGGCCCCTCTAATTTAAACCCTGCCCAAATTAGATTTGTAAGTCCCATAATTAATTTTTTCTTTTCTTTTCTTAATTTTTGAGACAGGGTCTCATTGTGTCGCACAGTCTGGAGTGCAGTGGTGTGCTCATGGCTCACTACAGCGTCAACCTCCTGCGCTCAAGTAATCTTCCCACCTCAGCCTCCTCAGTAGCTGGGACTACAGGTGTGCAACACCACATCCAGGTAACGTTTTATTGTTTGTAGAGGCGGGGTCTCACTATGTTGCCCAGGCTAGTTTTGAATTCCTGGGCTCAACCAATCCTCTCACTTCAGCCTCCCAAAGTGCTGGGATTACAGGTGCGAGCCAATGCCCACTGGATGTTTTAAACTAGGGATGTGCAATCTTTTGGCTTCCCTGGGCCACATGGGAAGAACTGCCTTAGAGCACACATAAAATACATCTAATACATAAAATAGTCTTGTAGCAGGTCACGCCTCAGACAAAATCTCTCAGACACCAGGTTTGTGAAGGAAGTGGTTTTTTATTGGGCCGGGAGTCTCGGCAGACTTGTATCTCAAGAAACAAGCTCCCCAAATAGAAAATCCTGGCCTCTTAAAGGCTCACAATCTTAGAGGAAACATTTGAGAGGGTCGTGATTGATGAGGTAAGCTAGGGGTACGTGCTTAGGTGGGGGTCTAATTCTGATTAAGCAAGAATAATGCCTTCCGGGGAAGATTCCTCCATACCATGCCTGCCATCCATAGATAGGATAGGAACTAGGGTTGGGGGTTTAATCTTTAACCTCCAGGTCCAGCTAGTGGCACTGGTTTTGTGTCCTCCACTGACCTTGTGCCTTCTATTTTTAACTTTCACTTCTCTTTTTGAAATGCAATGTAGAAGGCTAAGGGGAAGTGGTCTTGGACGCTTAAGAGAAAGGGGTCTCCTTCCTCAGTCTAACAATAGTTAATGAGCTAAGAAAAAAAACAGCAAAAAAAACTTATGTTTTAAGAAACTATGAATTTATATTGGGCTGTATTCAAAGCTATCCTGGGTCACAGGTTGGATAAGCTTGTTTTAAAACATCAGGTTTAAGGGTTTTTTTTTTTTTTTTATTGCTTTGCATTCTGATATGCTTTCTTGAGTTAAGCTTGGAAGCTGCACATAAACCCACAGATTCTCTTACTTGTGCCGAAGTCTGAGAGTCATCCTTACTGATGTGCTTCTAATAGTGCCAGAGGCGACCAATTACTGTCATGCTTTTTCTTCTCTGAGTTTCTTTAAAAACTACAATGCCCAGAGGGAGTGTTGCACAGGTGAATGCCATCTGTTAGGAGTTAAAGTGGGCACAAGGGTGAGAAGCACTGATTTTGACGTCTTCATCCTTTGACCTCACCTGAGCCAGGGACAAGCAGCATCACAAATGTTGGCCAGCACAGCACTGCCCCTCCAAAGGTGGCAGGGGGACATACTCTGCCTGGGCAGCCCTTCCATTTTGGAGGTCTTAACCGGTAGAGGGCAGCACGGGGCAGAACTGCCTCACCTCCTCAGTCCTCCACTTAGGGTGTTTTTTAATGCAGCAATAGAAACTAGACCGGAAGAGGCTGGACTGGGCTCTGGGTTGTGCCTGTACAGGGTAGGATTGATGGAGTGGAGAGGCAAGGGACAGAGCTGGACAAGAAGATTTCTTTTTCTTTTTGAGATGGAGTCTCGCTCGTTGCCCAGGCTTGAGTGCAGTGGCACAATCTCGGCTCATTGCAATCTCTGCCTCCCAGATTCAAGCGATTCTCCTGCCCCAACCTCCCAAGTACTTGGGATTACAGGTGCCCATCACCACGCCCAGCTAATCTTTTTTGTATTTTTTAGTTAGACGGGGTTTTGCCATGTTGGCCAGGCTGACCTCAGGTGATCCACCTGCCTTGGCCTCCCAAAGTGCTGGGATTACAGGCCTGAGCCACTGCACCCGGCCATAGAGATTTCTTTTCACATGCGGAAGAACTGAATCCTATATTGTTGGGCTCAAATGAAGAGCTATGGACTTAAAGAAGATGAGTTACGCTGGGCATTAGTTTACATGGGCACATGGGGATTCACGATTTAGGAGATCAGGCAACAGGAATCATGGACTTCGGTCAAAAGTCTGAATGCAGGAGGAGGTAAAACCAGCCCCAAGAACCCTTTGTATTAGCTATAGTGGGGATGGGGACAGAAGGAGCGTCTTAGATAAGTCAAATTGTTCCAAGGGTGGAGCTCCATGGTCTTTCACTGGGGCTAGAATTGAGATTGGATTCAGCTCCAAGACGGGGCTGGGGGCTGGCAGTGGAATGAATGCCCAAGTATGGTGTGACCATTAGTTAACATAACTAGTGAATAAAGATCCTTTGAGCATACTCAAATTGGGCGCAGTGGCCCAAAAAAATTTAACATTTGGCTGGGCGCAGTGGCTCAAGCCTATAATCCCAGCACTTTGGGAGGCCAAGGTGGGAGGATCACGAGGTCAAGAGATCAAGACCATCATGGTCAACAAGGTGAAACTCTGTCTCTACTAAAAATACAAAAATTAGCTGGGCATGGTGGTGCGTGCCTGTAGTTCCAGCTACTCGGGAGGCTGAGGCAGGAGAATTGCTTGAATCCAGAAGGCAGAGGTTGACGTGAGCCGAGATCATGCCATTGCACTCCAGTCTGGGTAACAACAGCAAAACTCCGTCTCAAAAAAAAAAATTTAACATTTATGCTTAGGTTTGTCTTTTTTTGTTCTCAAAGCAAGCTGATGAATAGTTTTAAAAAGCAAATCGTAGCTGGGAAGGGTAGTGGGGAAGTGGTGCTGGGGAAACTGGGGAGGGTTAATAGGTACCAAAAAATTAGAAAGACCTAGTATTTGCTAGCACAGCAGGGGGACTATAGTAAAAAATAATTGTACATTCAAAAATAACTAAAAGAGTGTAATTGGGTTGTTTCTAATACAAAGGGTAAATGCTGAAGGTGATGGATACCCCATTTACCCTGATGAAATTGCATGCCTATATCAAAATATCTCATGTAACCCATAAATATATACACCGACTGTGTACCCACAAAAATGAAAAGAAAAGCAAATTCCATACTAGTAGCTCCTATTGGTCATTAATGAAAGCACGAGATAAAGCACTTTGTTTTCCCACAGGCATAATTGATTATCTGCTGATTGTTCAAGACCTTTGGAGTTTATCTTATTGGATTCTGCCATTCTCCTGCTTAAGGATTTTTTCCTTTCTCATTTTACTCTAAAAGTAGTAACTTAGAATACAGCTAAATTCTCAAGATGGCATGAACTATATCCTCTTTGCTCACCTTTTCAATCTCATTTTCCTACTACTCTTTCCCCTGGCTCAATAGGTTCCAGGCATGTTGCCCTTCTTTCAGGTACGTGGAAGTGCTAGACTTTCTCCTAAGTCAGAGTCACTGCACAGGCTCTTCCCTGACTGGAAGGCATTTCAATTTACTATATCCCTGATGGCTTCTGTTTATCTTTTAGGCCTGTTTAAATGTTACACCCTTAGACATCTCTAAGCCTCCTTATAATTCTCTCCTAGTAACTTTTCTTCATTGCTTTTTATGTAATTGTGTATTTGTGCTTTCAGTGGTTCAGTGGTTGCCACTCCCATTACAATGTGACCTCTACTAGATGTAAGGACATTATGGATTTTTTCATGACTGAAGCTTGGTAACAGGAAAATGAGTTAAAATCCAATAAAGTGAGAGAGAGCAGAAGAGGCAAATTGAGAGAATTAAAAACACCTTTTCAAAGAATTGTAGTTGCAGTCTAACAACCTTATGGGGGAGGGCAAAGTGCTTTATTACATCTAAATGGCCCCAGATGATAAGACTGTAAAATAATGAGTCTTCTCTTCATGAGCTATCAAGAAACTCTGGGGTGTGCAGAAGTTAGAGCCCTGATACATTGCTGATGGGAATACAAAATGGTGTAGCCACTTTGGAAAAGTTTTAAGCAAGCCTGGCTTGCTCAGTTGGTAGAGCATGAGACTCTTAGCCAGGCGCAGTGGCTCACGCATGTAATCTCAGCACTTTGGGAGGCTGAGGTGGGCGGATCAACTGAGGTCAGGAGTTTGAGGCCAGCTTGGCCAACACGGTGAAACCACGTCTATACAAAAAATACAAACATTAGCCGGGCATGGTGGCAGGCACCTGTGATCCCAGCTACTTAGGAGGCTGGGGCAGAATTCCTTGAACCCGGGAGGCAGATTACAGTGAGCCATGATCACGCCATTGCACTGCAGCCTGGGGTACAAGAGCAAGACTTTGTCTCAAAAAAAGAAAAAAGAAAAGTTTGGTAGTTTCTCAAAAGGTTAAACATAGCACAATTCAGTAATTCTACCCTAGGTGTATGTCTAAGAGAAATAAAAACATTTGCACACAAAACTTGTACTTGAAAGGGTACAGATGCATTCATAATGGCAAAAACAAAACAAAAAGACCAAATGACTACCAAATAATAAATAAAATGTGGTATATCCATACAGAAGAATATTGTTCAATTATAAAAAGAATGAAGTACATGATCTACTGTGCTTGGGCCCTGGAGACATGTTAAGTGAAAGATGCCAGACAAAAGGCAGTGATAATTCACAGGGACATTTAGAGACAGAAAGCAGATCAGTGGTTGCTTAGTGCTGGAGAAGTAGGTGTGAAGGTACCACGAATAGGTACAGGGTTTTTTGGGGTGATAAAATGTTCTAAATTTAAATTGTGGTGATGGTTGCACAGTTCTGAATATACAGGTTGAACATTGCTAATCTGAAAATCTGAAATCCAAAATGCTCCTCAATCTGAAACTTTTTGAGCACCGACATGGCACTGAAGGGAAATGCTCACTAGAGCATTTCAGATTTTTGGATTAGGGATGTTCCAGTGGTAATGCAAGTATCTCCAAATCTGAAATTGAAAACACTTCTGGTCCCAAGAATTTCAGATCAGGGATACTCGACTTGTATTAAAAAGTTATTGATGTGTACACTCCAAATGGGTGAACTTTTTATCTGAATTATATCCTAATAAAAATGTTTAAAAAGTTACAGAAAATTATTCTTACCTATGGTAACGTCTTTGCAGACACTGAATTAACAAATGCTGAACCACTGCTCCCAGGTAAAACAGAGGTTCCTGGGAATCTCTCAACAAAATCAATCAACCCGTAACATTGTTTTACATTGTTTCTGTTTGAAGACATCTTATTTATATTAATATATTAACATTGAATGGCCAAGAGCATTGTAACTCATGCCTGAATAAAGCTATCTGAAACACAAATTTTTTTCTGTAAGGTCTTCTTGTACTTAGAATACCAGATAGCACTTTGTTACTAAGCTTAGGGGTCATTTTAAACAGTAAAATCACCAAAAAAAAAAAAGGCAAAAAATGTGAAAAATGTGGCACTAAATACTGTTAAAAGGACACTCATTTGTAGTATGAGTTGAAACAATGGTGCCACCTTTTCAATGTCAGCTTGGAACATCTATGTTGGGCACTCTAATATTTGGATGCTCTATGCATAATATGAATGACTACGAAAGTGCTATATTATGGGGTTACAAATACATTTTAGCAAATAGGTAAATTGAAAAAGGGTATCTGTGAAAAATGAGTATAAACTATATAAAAACCATTTCCACCAACTTTTTTTTTTAAAGTTCTGAATTTATGGCCTAAACTTCAATATTCTCATAAGGATGGACAGACTCCATAGTATTTGGGATATGTTTCAAGACCGGCTAAAAGGAAACGTCTGTTTTAGAGACTTTAATCCTTTGTTTTATTCCTTCAGTATTTCTGCAAAACCATGTTTCAGGCTGATTCCTGAGTCAAGGGACAGTTCAAAAATTTAAAAAAGGATTGTTTATATTTCATCAGCAAAAGTCTATTTGGAATTTTTCATCACAAATGTAGGACTTATTCCCCCAAGAAAGAGTCCTCAGCCACAACAGGATATAATTAAAAGGTACTTTAATTTTCAAGTAAAAGAAATACATCTGGAATATAAAGTATACTTGTATCTGGAATATATATATTTAAGTGTATATCTGCAGTAAGTTGCTCATATCTGGAATCTGTACTATTACTTCCCATGCATTTGTAGACATGTTTTCATATACTAGCTAGTGCCAACTTTAATGTCTAAAGTTTTGTAGCATTTGCTTTCAAAATTATTTTTTGCCTTTATTAATTTTAGAATGGCTTTCAAGCCTCATTCTCTTAACAGAAAATGTCAGTTCTTGTTCATAGCTTCTTGTAAGAGGCTTTTGCCAAATTCAGGAATTTAAAGATAAATTAACTGTGTTGGGTTATAAGTAACATAATTTTGGCAGAGGGAGCAGTCATAAATATCAAATGACTATTACACATCATGTTTGTGAATATGAATAAGCTTAATCAAATGTCTGATTTTGGCTACAAAATGATAATTTTTGGATCAGTATTTATACCCCTTTATTGGTAATCAGCAGTTTTGTTCCTTTAAAAAGATGTTCTTTGATTATAATTGGTGAAAAACAGTTGGAATTGGCTGATTAACTTGAACTTCCCAATTAAAACAGTGGGGTTTTGGTAGATACTCTTATTCATCAGCTTGAGAACTTGGAAGCACTAAGATACCTTGAGGCTCTTCAGCCTCTTTGATCTCTCATAATAACTTGAATACAATAGACTTTTCAGGCCTCTCTTCACTTTAAAAAAAACAAAAAAACTCAATGCCAGATACTCATTCAACTAGCTCTTCCTGCCCAGAAACCAGTCCAATTAGTTCTCTATGCCAGTCCCAGAAGTTTAGAAGTTTCATTCTTCAGTCCCACTATTTTTTTGTATGTGGTGCAAATTCTTCTCTTGCTGTTTTTTCCACTATCTGCAACTGGCTTATTCTTCTTCTTGTTCTGAAGTAGTAAAAACCAGTAGGGATTAGGGGCACATTTAACCAGGGCCTTCTCCATTGCTATGGGTGATCAAAAGTAGACCACAGTCTGCCAGGATTTCTTAATTCATTTTGATTAGCCAAATTACTCAGGGCTTATATTCATTATCTTGCTGGCTTTAATATATATTTCTTAATTTTAAATATTATGTAACACAAACTGCTAGTAAAGTTTAGTAACTGATCTTTATTACAAATAAATACTTTATAGGCCAGGTGAGATCACCTGAGCTTGGGAGTTGGAGACCAGCCTGACTAACATGGAGAAACTTCATCTCTACTAAAAATACAAAATTGGCCAGGCGCGGTGGCTCATGCCTATAATCCCAGCACTTTGGGAGGCCGAGGCAGGTGGATCACGAGGTCAAGAGATCGAGACCATCCTGGTCAACATGGTGAAACCCCGTCTCTACTAAAAATACAAAAAATTAGCTGGGCATGGTGGTGCATGCCTGTAGTCCCAGCTACTTGGGAGGCTGAGGCAGGAGAATTGCTTGAACCCAGGAGACAGAGGTTGCGGTGAGCCGAGATCGTGCCATTGCACTCCAGCCTGGGTAACAAGAGCGAAACTCTGTCAAAAAAAAAAATAATAATAATACAAAATTAGCCGGGCATGGTGGTACATGCCTGTAGTCCCAGCTACTTGGCAGGAGAACTGCTTGAACTTGGTAGGTGGAAGTTGTGGTGAGCCAAGATAACGCCATTGAAACTCTGTCTCAAATACATACATACACACTTTATGAACATTCTCGGGTAGAGTTGCCTTTATAGATTCCAAACTATCCTTCACTAAAACAATTTAACTCAAAATCAACAGTTAGGGAAGTTTCTAGATTATTAAGAAGGCCGGGTGTAGTCACTCATGTCTGTAATTCCAGCACTTTGGGAGGCCAAAGTAGGTGGATCACAAGGTGAGGAGTTTGAGACCAGCATGGCCAATATGGTGAAACACCGTTGCCATGAAAAAAAATACAAAAAAATTAGCCGGGTGTGGTGGTGCATGTCTGTAGTCCCAGCTAGTTGGGAGGCTGAGGCACTAGAATTGCTGCAACCCGGGAGGCAGAGGCTGCAGTTAGTCGAGATCATGCCACCGCACTCGAGGCTGGGTGACAGAGGGAGACTCCATCTCAAAAAAAAAAAAAAATTATCCTGAGATAAAGCTGACATAATAGAATGCATATTAGACCAATTTGACAAGAGGTTTAAATGACCTAGAAGTCATTTGCATAAATGTTGGTTTTAGTGAAGTCACTTTAACCAGACAGGTTAAGCAAACAAAAATAAACATTTTTTTAATATAAAAATTCTACATCATTAAGAGATATTCCTTAAATAATATACCAATAAAAATACGTTCAAAAATGAAAAAACTTTGAAAAATTAAATCAGACAAATATAAAGCACTATTACCAACAATAAGGCATTATGATACATTTTAAATACTACAGCCATTTTTATATTTTGGCTAAAAAAGGGGCTTATATAAAAAATGCAATGAAAAACATCATTTTTTTAAACATGAAAGAACAAACCAGAATTTCAAATTCAGATAGATTTTTGAAACTTTTTATTTATATTTTCATCTTACAAATGATCACTTTTAAATGGACTTTTCTGTAAGAATGTAAAACTCAAAAATTTGCCAACTATTTATCTGATCCACACAAATCCTTAGAAAGGTTTTCTGTGTAGTCTTCATTAAAGCAAATCTTTGGGAATGTTGCACTCTTACTATAGGATCTTGAACATGTTTTATATCAATGAAGCTACAAAGTTTGTGTGTAGTGCATTCATTATAAACTATAACGTGTGTATTAAAAAGAAAGCTGGGCAATACAAAAATAGGAGAGACTCTGAGGAGCAGGCAATCTGTTGAGGCTCAGTATATCTTACTTGCTTTGTAGTCTACTGCCATTCCTTTCAAAGAGCACACAGCACATGAGGCATAGTAATCATCTGTCTTGTTAACCTCTCTAATTTAAAAATCTGTTGTTCGTAAAACTGGACCAATTATCACAAACTATCATTTACATAATTAACCACAAGTCTGTTACAAAGCATTTTGTTAGTCGTATCAACAAATGCAGGAAGATGGAAATTTATTAAAAATGGGTTTCGTTAAGCTTGCCAACTCCTTAGAATATCATGGACTATACTGCCATTACAAGATTTAATTAAATGTTTAATGCCTCAAGTAAAAGACTGATCAATGGAAGCAAGCAAAACTAAACTATTTTCTAGGTGCTGTACTATTTCATTTGTTAAGGTAACAAAAGGATAGGACAAAATTTAAGCAAGATTTATATGCGTTCCAACTTTTCACTCAGGAATTCTTCTACACTGTCTGTGTTCCACTTGAGAATGCTTAGTTCTTCAGCAATGTTCCCATTGTCGTCCAAAAGCTTTAAAACAGGGTCTGAACCTCGGACATACTACAAAAAAGAGGGACATCATCGTTATTTTCTGTTCAGAAAAAGCCTTCTCAGCCTCAACCAAGACAAAGCAATTCAATCCAGCTTAAATTTAGTAATTAAAAAAAGGCTTTTAGACATGACAATAAACAAGTCTTAAAGGAAATCTTTAAGGAGAAGAGTTTACCAGGATTTCAGAAAAAAGGAGAATTTTAAAAATCCATTCATTCATTCATTCGAAAGGGTTTTGCTCTGTTGCCCAGGCTGCAGTGTAGTGGAACAATCTCAGCTCACTGCAACCTCCACCTCCTAGTTTCAAGCGATCCTCCCACCTTGGTCTCCCTGGGGCTACAGGCACATGAAATTATTTTACTTTTAAAGAGAAAAATATCTATTAGTAGGAAGACAGTTTATTTGAGATTTGAACTTATTATTGAAATTAACAAATATGTAACAGCCATATGACATTCTCAAATGAACTTAAAATTGAATGGAGATAGACAAGTTCAAAATAATTGAGAAAATGATAATATAAGAGCCATGTTTTAAAATAGGCTGTGCATATAAATGATCAGACACAGAATCACACACTGGATCATAGATTTTCCTTGGCTTAACAAATCTAATGATTTTAGTTGTAATCAGTTTAGAATTAGGCTGAGTTCCTGAAACTCTAAATCCATTAGTTGGGTCCAACATTTCTCCAGAGAGCTCTGAGAAATTCTAATTCTGGGTAAATGTGACAACAGCCATTCATTAAGAGATCAAATATTCAATTTAAATTAAGTACCATTGGATAACTAAAAATGTAGTTATATAGTTCAGTAATGATAACAGAGTTCTTAGAACTTCTTTCTAGAATTATGCTTCAGTTTATCCAGGGTATTCTGGGGTTGTGAACTCCAAAAATGGAGACTAGCTCTGATGTGATTATTAACACTTGGTATATTCCTAACCCATTTGTGGAGCTTAGAAAAATAGGCCATCCTGGCTAATGAATTATTAACATATTACTACTTAAACATTTTTGGTCAGGTTCTTTTTTTTTTGAATGGAGTTTTGCTCTTATCGCCTAGACTGGAGTGAAATGGTGGGATCTTGGCTCACTGCCACCTCTGCCTCCTGGGTTCAAGCAATTCTCCTACCTCAGCCTCCTGAATAGGTAAGATTACAGGCCACCCCTACCACGCCCAGCTAATTTTTGTATTTTTAGAAGAGGTGGGGTTTCACCATGTTGGCCAGGCTGGTCTCGAACTGCTGACCTCAGGTGATTTGCCCACCTTGGCCTCCCAAAGTGCTGGGCTGTGATTATAGGACTGAGCTACCAAGCCTGAGTGGTAAGGTTACTTCTTAAGTTGTTTAAGGATTTTTTTTCTCTTTTTCTTTTTTGCTTGCATTTGAGATCCCAATATTTTAATTAATTAACTTTTCATTTTAATTAATTAATTAATTAATTAACTTTTCATTTTAATTAATTAATTAATTAATTAAAGTTTTTAGGAGGAGTTTTGCTCTTGTTGCCCAGACTGGAGTGCAATGGTGCGATCTCTGCTCACCACAACCTCCACCTCTAGGGTTCAAGAGATTCTCCTGCCTCAGCCTCCCGAGTAGCTGAGATTACAGGCATGCACCACCATGCCCGACAAATTTTGTATTTTTAGCATAGACGGGGTTTCTCCACGTTGGTCAGGCTGGTCTCCAACTCCCGACCTCAGGTGATCTGCTTGCCTTGGCTTCCCAAAGTGCTGGGATTACAAGTGTGAGCAGCTGTATCCGGCGAGATCCCAATATTTTAAAGTGTTTATTTATTCAAAACCTTATAATCCCAAAAGGAAGTAAGAAAATAGATAGAACATGGTTGTAAAAATCCTCAAGAAATATCAGCAGTCGAATCCAGCAGTTTGTATAAGGCGTTATATGCCATAATCAGTTGCAAAATATCTATCTGATAAAGAACTTATATTCAAAATATACAAAGAACTCTTAAATCTCAGTTTACAAAAAAAAAGCCCTCAATAAAAAGTAGGCAAAAAACCCAAAACCAAACAGGACCACTCAAACTTAAAAACTTCAATGCATCAAATGAAACAATGAACAGAATGAAGACAACCCAGAGAAGGGGAGAAAATATTTGCAAATCACATATATTTGATAAAAGTTTAACATCCAGAATAGATGGAACCTCTACAACTTAACGACAACAAAAAAACCCCAATTATAAAATGGGCAAAGGACTTGAATAACAATGTTCCAAAGAAGATAAACGAATGGTCAACAAAATGTTCAGCACCATTTATTTTAAGAGAAATGCAAATCAAAGCCACAATGAGACAGTACCTCATACCTATTAGAATGGCTACTATCAAAAAAACAAGTGTTGACAAGGACATAGAGATATTGGAACACTTGTGTCCTGTTGGTGGGATTGTAAAATAGTGAAGTTATTATGGAAAATAGTATAGAGATTCCTCAAAAAATTAAAAATAGAATTACCATATGATCCAGCAATTCTGCTTCTTGGTATATAGACTCAAAAGAACTAAGAACAGGGCCTTGAAGAGGTATTTGCACATCCAAATGTCATAAGCATTATTTACAATAGCCAAGGGATGGAAGCAACTCAAATGTCCACTGATGGATGCATGGATAAAGAGAATGTGGGCCGGGCACAGTGGCTCATGCCTGTAAATCCCTGTTCTTTGGGAGGCTGAGGCAGGAGGATCACCTGAGCCCAGGAATATCAGACCAGCTTAGGCAACATAGCAAGACCCCATCTCTCTTTTTTTTTTTTTTTTTTTGAGACAGAGTCTTGTTTTGTCGCCAGGCGCCAGGGTGGAGTACAGTGGTGCAATCTTGGCTCACTGCAATCTCTGCCTCCCGGGTTGAAGCAATTCTTCTGCGTCAGCCTCCTGAGTAGCTGGGACTACAAGTGTGCATCACTACGCCCAGCTAATTTTTGAATTTTAGTGGAGACAGAGTTTCACTATGTTGGCCAGGATGGTCTCGATCTCTTGACCTCATGATCCACCTGCCTTGGCCTCCCAAAGTGTTGGGATTACAGGTGTGAGCCACCATGCCCAGCTTAGCAAAACCCCATCTCTAGAAAAAAACTAAAAAAATTAGCTGATCATGGTAGTGTGTGCCTGTGGTCCCACCATCTTGGGAGGCTGAGGTGGTAGGATTGCTTGTGCACTGGAGGGTGATGCTGCAGTGAGCTATGATCACATCACTGCCCTCCAGCCTGTCTCAAATACAAACAAACAACAACAACAACAACAAAAAACCAGTGTGTGTGTATATGTGTGTATATAGTGGAATACCTGCATTCTTAAAAAGGAAGGAAATCCTGTCACATAGTACAACATAGATGAACACTGAGAACATTATGCCAAGTAAAATAAATGTCACAAAAGGACAAATACTATATGATTCCACTCATAGTAAGTATCTGAAGCAGTTATAATTACAGAAACAGAAAACAGAAACGTAGTTGTCAAGGGCTGGCAGGAGGGCATAGAAAGATAAAATTAAGTGTTTAATGGGCATAAAGTTTCAGTTTCACAAGATGAAAAAGTAATAGGGACCTGTTACACAACAATGTGAAAATACTTAATGCTGAACTGCATTAATACTGAACTGTAGTACACTTAAAAATAGTTAAGACTGCACATTTAGTGTTTCTTTTTTACAATTTAAAAACAGAGGGCAAAGATCTGAAAAAATATCTCACCAAAGACACACAGATGGCAAATAAACACATGAAAAGACATTCAAATCATGTTATCATTAGGGAATTGCAAATTAAAACAATGAAATGGCACCACGCACTTATGAGAACAACTAAAATGCAAAACAGTGACAATGCCTAAAGCTGGTGAGGATGTGGATCAATAGCACCTCTTAATCATTGCTAGGGCAAATACAACATGATGTCGTCACTTTGGAGACAGTTTTGCAATTTCTTACAAAGTTAAACAATCTTAACTGTATGATCCATCAATTGCACTCACAGTTATTCACCTCAACGAGTTGAAAATTTATGTGTACACAGAAATTACACAAAAATATTTATATTAGCTTTACTCAAAACTGTCAAATATTGGAAGCAATCAGGATGTCCTTCCACAGATGAATGGCAAAACTGGCATAATAAAGTAATATTCAGTAATAAAAATGAACCACAGAGCTATGGAAAGACACTGGAGAACCTTAAATGCATACTGTTAAGTGAAAGAAGCCAAACTGAAAAGGCTACGTATGGTATGGTTCCAAACATTCTGGAAAAGACAAAATTACAGAGACAATAAAAAAAACCAGTGGTGGCCGGGTGCAGTGGCTCATGCCTGTAGTATTACTCAGCACTTTGGGAGGCTGACGTGGATGAATCACTTGAGGTCAGGAGTTCGAGACCAGCCTGGCCAACGTGGCAAAAACCCATCTCTAATAAAAATATAATAAAAATCAGCTGAGCATGGTGGCACACTCCTATAATAAAGCTACTCAGCAGGCTGTGAGACATGAGAATTGCCTGAACCTGGGAAGCAGAGGTTGCAGTGAACCAAGATGGCGCCACTGCACTCCAGCATGGGCTACAGAGCAAGACTATCTTAAAAAAACAAAAAAATTCATTGGTTGTCAAGGGTTGGAGAAGAGGGAGAGAGATGACCTGAACATGTGAAGAATAGGAGATTTTGTAAGGTGGTGAAATTATTCTTTGTGATACTGTAACGGTAGATATGTAATATTATACTTTTGGCAAAACTCCTATAATTATACAACACAAAGAGTAAGTGCTAATGCAAACTATTAAATTTAATTAACATATCAATATTGATTCATCAGTTGTAACAAATGTACCACACCAATGCAAGATGTTATAACGGGAAAATCTGAGTGGGGGTGAGTGCCAGGGACTATATGAGAATATATTTCCTTTGTGTTGAATTTTTCATAAACCTAAAACTGCTCTAAAAAATAAAGTCTATTAATTAAAAATTTTCAGTGAAATTAAAAATTTAAATTGATACATAATATTTGTACATGTTTATGGGAGAAAATTAAATATTTATTCAAATATTTATTTTAATTATAAAATAAAGAAATAAAGACTGGAAAAAAGAGATTTCCATTATAATCATCTTACCTTGATTTGTAGTCCTCTGAACAGTTTGGGTTTGTCACTCCTAACGAAAGCTTATAAAAAAAGAAAAAAAAAAAAAAAAAGACTTAATAGCTCACTTCCAGATCCAAGCTAGCCAAATATAAAGGTAGAAATAAACTTAACAAATCAAACATTATATCCTATATGAAAAAACTAAGAAAATTTAAACATATATGAATAAATGGAGAGACATTATCTTATTCTCCAATAGGAAGACTAGGTATTTTAAAACATTAATTGTTTCCAATTAATACAAATCCCAAATTCTAATGGGATCTTAGGGCTTGACAAAAATTATAAGAGAGTACAGCTCAATTTTAAGAGTAAATGTGTAAGAATAGTTAGAGCAGTTTTTAAAAAGTAAGATATGGAGAGAAAATTTGTTCCATTGTTTATTAATATACTATGTGATACTGATACCAGAACATACAAAAGAATAGAATAGAAAATTAAAAGAGATAAAAATATCTGTAAGGATTTTCTAATGTGATAAAGCTATCAAATCAGAGAGATGAAGAGGGGAAGGGGAGATGGAAAAAGATAGCTATATTTGTCTGGGGGTGTGTATGAGTTATTCAATAAATACTTGTGAGAATATTGCCAAACTGTTTAGAAAGAATAATCACAAAATTCTTTTTTTGTGATTGTTATCTAATCACTATCTAATAGTCATGATAACTGCTAAAAAGGAAAGGTTAAAAATACTACTAAAAACTTACAGCACAGATAACTCACATAAATATGGAATATAAAATTCTACTCCTAAGCATGACCAAAAAGGAAATGTTTTATAGATATGCCTATGTAAAAATGGAAATATCAGGACAGCAAAACATAATCATAAACAAATTAAATAAAAATGACAAACTGAAGAAAACCATCGCAAACATCCAATATATAAAAGGGCTCTTTCAAATGATCAAGAAAAAACCACTACGTATAGCAAAATGTACAAATAAACATTTGAAATAAATGTTCAACTTCACATATAATCGAAGAAATGCCAAAACAATGAGGTACTCACATTCAGAATGACAAAGATTAAAAAGAAAATTAATATGTACCACATAATTATTAAAAAACTATGATCTATATTTAGTGACCAAACTCTCATATGTAAAAAGCAAGAACTTCTCTCTTTTTTTCCTTCAATTTGTTTCCTAAGGTTGTTTTAAAAAGGTGGATAAATATTTTCATGTGCAAATGAAAAAGCCCTAAACAAATCTTAAAATATACAAAGTGATTCAAAAAATGTTTACTGTTATTATTTTAATATAGGGCTATACATGGGGCATATATTTGGGAAAGTTTTAAATGAAAGTCTTCCTCTTTTTTTGTTATCAATCTATATTTTACCAATTTTCAATAATGATATCTAATTTTCAAATTAAAATGTTTGTAATACATTTTTCTAAAATAAAAACAAGTGTTTCATTTAGCTACTTAATCATCCTTAATACTAGTTATTGATCATTTGCATAATTCTTGTCATAAGAGTTTATACTGACAAACATGCTTTTGAGAACTTATTTTAACTTTAGATATAGATAGCAATACCACTACAGATTTGCTTCATTATGAATGTCTTCATACATTTGACTCAAATATCCCAACTAATCCTCCCCTACAAAATTTATTTCAATATAAAACCAGTTATGCTATTCTGGCTTATTAAACTATCATTTCTATTAACTATATTCTTTAGGATTTTTCAAGATATTCTGCAAACTCCTGAATCCCCAAACAAAAATGATCTTAGGATTTTTACTGCCTTTTTATACTATTCCTCTGGCTAATGCTATTTGTATGTCTGTGCAAAATACCGTGTAACACACAGTAACTGTGCCTATGTGTGCCTTCTCTACTACTTAAGAAACCTTTCTGGTAAAAGGACTATTATATATATTTTTTGTATCCATAACAGAGCTTAGCATATTTAATATTTCACTTATTTAAAAGATTTTTTTTAACAGACTGCAATAAGTGAACATATTTAAAGGGAATACTAAAATGAGTCACGAATTACTATTTTCATCAGTTCTTTCCTTTTCTCTCTGCTAAAGGTAGATCCATAGTTTCCTAACTTTGAATGAGGGGAGTATCTGTTAAATGCTTTGTAGTAGCAAATCACATTTTACAGACAGTGAATAAATCTTTTAACAAATATTTGGTGACAACCCAAGTTAAAAAAAAATATATGAGTACTCATTACATACACATAGCATTCGATAAGCTACGTGAGAATATGAGAAAACTGAGTTATTTAATGTCAATACATCTACAGTCTGCTTAATAAAACAGATCTGCAACAAATGAAAAGATAAGAGGTGATCATAAAAACAGTATCGTTAATTTAACAACTAACAATAACTATGCCAAGTTCAGAGAAAGGAGATCTTAGTATGTTAGATTTGTAAGGAAACAAGAAACAAAATAAGAACTGAGAATTTATGTTCACTTGAACATAAAGTCCTTCTATTGACATAATTCTAAAGGATTCAAAGGAATTTTATCTCTTACTACTTCAAATTACTTCTAAAATCTGACATTTTATAATAGTCGAAATAGCCCCCAAGTCAACTTCAAATGTTTTACTGTAAACTGAAAAAGTACGGTAAATATGTATGCTAAGGGCCGGGCACGGTGGCTCACGCCTGTAATCCCAGCACACTTTGGGAGGCCGAGGCGGGTGAATCACGAGGTCAGGAGTTTGAGATAATCCTGGCTAACATGGTAAAACCCTATCTCCATTAAAAATACAAAAAATGAGCCGGGCGTGGTAGCTCACGCCTGTAATTCCAGCACTTTGGGAGGCCGAGGCGGGTGGATCACGAGGTCGAGAGATCCAGACCATCTTGGTCAACATGGTGAAACCCTGTGCCTACTGAAAATACAAAAAAATTAGCTGGGCATGGTGGCGCGTGCCTGTAATTCCAGCTACTCAGGAGGCTGAGGCAGGAGAATTGCCTGAACCCAGGAGGCGGAGGTTGCAGTGAGCTGAGATCGCGCCATTGCACTCCAGCCTGGGTAACAAGAGCGAAACTCCGTCTCGGGGGTGGGGGCGGGGACCAACACAAAATTAGCTGGTTGTGGTGGCACGAGCCTATAGTCCCAGCTACTCCGGAGACACAGGCAGGAGAATCACTTGAGACCAAGAGGTGGAGGTTGCAGTGAGCTGAGATCATGCCATTGCACTCTAGCCTGGCAAGAGAGACAGACTATTCTATCTCAAAACAAACAAACAAAAAACAAAAACAAAAGCAAAAAAAACCCAGTATGTTAAGAAAGGCAACTGTGGTGGTGGATCTTCAGCCAGTCAAGAAAAATTACAGGTCCTCAGGTGCAATGATTTTGGCCTCTATCACTAAACCTACTACTACTGTAATTTCTCAATGTAAACATACATCATGGCTCATTTATGAATAAGAAAAAAAATCTCAAGAAGATGTTTTTCAAATTATAAGCAAAATAACAATGTTCGTGAATTTAAAAATTTTATAAAAGATTGGTATTTGAATATGTAATATAGTATTTATGGTATTCTTCTGACTTAATGATCATATTGTAATCACATTTCATATGCTCCATAGCTGCATAAGTCATTAAATATGGAAACAGCAAATAAGTCCAGGAAAAGAAATAATGCAGCTTATGGCAACCTTAAAGAGACTTTTTGTTTTCTTTTAAGATTCTGAAGGAGGACAGCTACAAAATATTTTATTAATAGCTTTCAGTATACAAGAAAAAACAGTCATCACCATTTACCATCTGGGTTCAGTGAACCCTGTTTAATTTTGTATTTTTAAATGATTTTATGAACAATTTCACAAAAGAATAAAGGGACAGTGAAAAACAAATCTATTAGAAATTTTAGTAAGAATTAACCACATAAACTCAAATACTCCATATTTTCCTGGTTTTGAAGGTAAATATAACCAAAATGAGCAATGTGCTTTGAATGCAACTAAATGTTTATTGACTATCATGCATGAAATTGGAACACAGCTATGCTGTAAATATTGATTCCAGATTCCAAATACATTTCGGATAGATTCCAACTTATTTTTACTCTGACTTTTGTTTTTTGAGACAGAGTTTCGCTCTTGTTGCCCAGGCTGGAGTGCAATGGTGTGACCTTGGCTTACTGCAATCTCAACCTCCTGGGTACATGCAATTCTCCTGCCTCAGCCTCCCAAGTAGCTGGGATTACAGGTGCCCACCACCACACCCAGTTAATTTTTTGTATTTTTAGTAGAGACAGGGTTTCATCATGTTGGCCAGGCTGGTCATGAACTCCTACCTCAGGTGATCCACCCGCTGTGGCCTCCCAAAATGCTGGGATTACAGGTGTGAGCCACCATGCCTGGCCTACTCTGGCTCTTTTTGTACTTACACTGTCAAAGTGTAATACTTCGGAAATCTCTGATAGTTTATTTTGTTGAAGATAAGATGGCCATCTTATTTGTAAAAGATATTTATTTTTAGGTGTGTAAGTGCCAATTAGAATAATCAACCTTATTAACTTTCCATGTCTGTATTACTTATTATTTTCTAATTATCTTTGTATAGACACCTGCCTTTTAAATCTACTTATGAACTTCATTAAGTAAATTTTGGTATATAAACATCATACAAATTAAAACAATGATGTCACATATGAATTTTTTTTTAGAAAAACAAGATGGCCCAGTTTCTTGCTGAAAAATACTTGTGATGAGGTCCTTCTTATTGTATGCCTAACAATATAAAAATATTATATTATTTCCAGCTAGGCTTGGTGGTTCATGCCTGTAATCTCAGCACTTTGGGAGGCTGAGGCGGGCGGATCACCTGAGGTCAAGAGATCGAGACCAGCTTGGCCAACATGGTGAAACCCCATCTCAATACAAAAATTAGCCAGGCAAGGTGGTACATGCCGGTAGTCCCAGCTACTTGGGAGCCTGAGGTAGGAGGATCGCTTGAACCTGGGAGGCAGATGTTGCAGTGAGCTGAGATCATGCCACTGCACTCCAGCCTGGACAAGAGAGTGAGAATCTGTTTAAAAAAAAAAAAAAAAAAAAAAAAATAACAAAACAAAACTAACTAACTAACTAAAACCTATTATTTCCTTTTTGACCTTGGTAATATGTTGTATACTCACTCACTCTTAATTTTTGAGACAATTCATTCAGGATATTGTCAAATGAGATTTCAAGGTCTGACCTTTTGCTCATATGATCAATTTTACTATCATTAGAGTCAAGAATAGCACTTTCTAATAGAATGTTCTGAAATAATGACAATAGTCTTCATCTGTTCTTTTGGTATGGTGGTTACTGAACATCTGAAATGCAGCTAGTGTGTCTAAGGAACTGAATGTTTAACTTTATATAATTAAAAAATATTATTTAAAACAGCCATGTTTGGCTAGTTGATCACTCCAGGTCTAAAATCTTACTTCATCTCTTTGCATTCATCTTCTGATCCATTTAATCATTAGAAGCATTTCTGTCAGTTTTCTTCTCTACTATTATGGGCAGAAAACAAAAAATTTCGAATTCTCAAATGTGTTCAATGAAAGCTTAAAAAGACTACAGAAATGGTGTCATACTACGTGGGTCACACAATCAGAAAACCAAAGAATGACCTAACAGTGATGATTCATTTCACTATTGCATCATCCTTACAACATTAGTCTTTTTTAGCATAGCTGTACATAACTGGTGATAAATGGTCCCCATAATATACCTCAGATATATAAAAGCATTCAGTCTACTGACAGGGTAATTGCAATAGAATGAGCTTTATTTTATTAAAATAAGTAAATTTTCTCTTTGTTCTCTGAAAGACCTCTAAGAATAAAAGTAATAATAGTCCTTATAAACAGTATGAATGACCCAAAAAAAGAAATTTAAAAATGATGAGTCCATTGGACCCAAAGGGGTTAAACAAAGTCCAAGAATTTGCAAAAAGTCCTCATAAAAGTAATGTATTTTCTAGTTTACTTTCTTCTGTTTTCAAAATAGATCAATGATACCAATTTGAAGATTTCTAAAGAAAATCCACTCTAATTTCCAGAAATGTTCCTATGTCAATTTAATTATTTGCCACTAATAAAGGCAATTTAGTAAGTAATGATCAAAGTGATCAAATAAACAGAAGTGATTTAAAAACAGAGTAAATGTTTCAGATTTTTCCTTGGGATTCTTAGCATGCCATTCATGCTGCCTCCTAGAAGAGCTATACACACTGCTTGGAATGTCAAGAGACTCTCATAAATCAGAGGCTCTTCAGAGCTAACTTTAAGGAATATTTAAAAAGGAGTAGTTTTACCGGGCGCAGTGGCTCACGCCTGTAATCCCAGCACTTTGGGAGGCTGAGGCAGGCCTGTTGATTAGACAGAAATATAATCCAGAAATATAATCAAAATCATAAACGTGAAAATACAAATGAAAAAAGAGACAAAATATATTCAGATAAAATATAATACTGTTGATTAGACAGAAATATAATATAATCCTGTTATTGGAAATAAGTGCATTTGAATCAGAACATACTCTAAACAATGTCATACAATATCCAGAAATGTCAATATAAAGAGAATGGCAACAATAGACAACCTAATTCTTAACTGTGCTCAAAGAAAGCTACTGAGTAATCAAAAAAGTATTTCTAAAACAAGAAAACTGGTGGGGCACAGTGGCTCACGCCTGTAATCCCAGCACTCTGGGCAGGCAGATCATCGGAGGTCAGGAATCTGAGACCACTGTGGCCAACATAGTGAAACCCCATCTTTACTAAAATACAATATAAAAGTTAGCTGGGCGTGGTGGCACATGCCTGTAATCCCAGCTACTCTGGAGGCTGAAGCAGGAGAATCGCAGGAATAGGGAGGTAGAGATTGCAGTGAGCTGAGATCAGATCACTGCACTTCAGCCTGGGAGACAAAGTGAGACTCTGTCTCCAAAAAAAAAAAAGCAAAAAAAAATTTACCATTAGGACAATTTAGAAGCACTTGAAAACAGAGAAGGGTTAACTTAAGAGAATTTAGGGAGGTACAAAATGAAGACAAAACAAACTAAAACAATTATGCCTTTTAGGAAAAGATGAGAACTTTTTATGAATGTTTGAATCCTGTAAATTCATCAAGGGCATATAAAAAATGGAAATGTAACGTTTTCACCAGATTTATCATTTTGGGAGCATCCGTTGAATTAGATAAACTTAATAAATCAGTGTATTCATTCCATAAATATTTGAATTCCTATTAATACCAGGTGCAATGTTAGGTACATTTTGAGTGTATCGATTAAAAAAACAAACAAAAAAACACAAAACAATCTTTGAGCTCTAAAGACTCCCTAGTTTGATAGATGCAGAAGACCAGGATGCCAAATATAATATTATGTGGGAGGTGTTATGGAACATCAAGAGAAAAGTAAAAAATTCTGACCAAACACCACCCAAAAACAGTGCTGAAGCTAAACTCTGAATGAATTGGAATTTGCCGCAAGAACTGGGAAGGAGCAGAAGTTAGGAAAAATATTCAGTGTGCACAAACACACAGAAGTCAGAGGTCAGAGAACTGCAAATAGTTTCACATACACTGGAGATGTGAATCTAGAAAAGAGAAACCATGTCATGGTGGGTCTTGTATGTGATTCTGTATGTGACAGAGAACTATAATGCATTTTAAGCAAGGGAGAGATACAATCAGATGTGTCTTATGAAAAAGGTCTCTTTTGGCTGTTGTGTTAAAGAGGTAATAAAGTAAGAACAGGGAAAAGGGAGAGGCAGACTAGAGAACAAGTAACTAATCCTTTTAGATAAAGATGTTAAGGCCCTGATTGAAAACACAGAAAAGAAAAAGGGACTATGAAGATTATTACTGAGAGAAAAAAGACACAGCATGGTGACTAACTGGATATAAAGTGTGAAAGATCAATCATGATCTTTGTTTCATGCTTATGCTTCTGCCTGATCATTGCCATTTATAGAAACAAAAAAGATGGTATACTTTTAACAGGGAAGAGGATTAATTCAGTTTTTGGACATGCTGGGTATAAAGCCTTTATATTAAAAATGTGGGCCACAGTCTGCAGGACTGTAAGAAATGTAGAATCTCAGGACTCATCCCAAATTTATAGAATTATACTCTGTATTTTAACAAGATCCCCAGGTGATCTCATAGGTACCAATATGTATATTGGTTTAAAGTACCTATGAGATCATCCAAATGGAAATGTCCCATGGCAGTCAAAAATATAAATACACTTTTTAACAAAAGAAAACCTGAATGTAAAGATACAGATTGGGAGTCATCAGATAAGTACTGTAACTGAAACTGAGGGAGTAAGACATCATTTGGGAGAGTAAGAAGAGAAAGATATCTGAAGATAATAGACCCTGGCTAACAATAACATCTGAAGTGCAGGCAGTAGAAGAGATGCCAGAACAGCAGAAGAGAAAGACATGTTGAAAGGAGAAAGCTAGGAGATAATGAAGTCACAAAAAATGAAAAGAAGAGAATTTCAAATGCTAGCACCAAGTAAGATTTAGTAGTCAGGAGGTAAAATGGTACAAAGAGAGGCCATATTACGGTACTTTGAAAAATCGCTAGAGGTCAATATACAGAATTTTGCATATGAGAAAGGCTGCAGTTATAATAAATATATGGACTTGAATATTTTTTAAAGATGACCAACATATGAGTATATAAATGTTTGATGGTAAGGCCGGGTGCAGTGGTTCATGCCTGTAATCCTAGCACTTTGGGAGGCCCAGGTGGGCAGATCGCGAGGTCACGAGTTCGAGACCAGACTGGCCAATATGGTGAAACCCCATCTCTAATAAAAATACAAAAAACTAGCTGGGCGTGGTGGCGCATGCCTGTAGTCCTAGCTACCCAGAGGCTGAGGGCAGGAGAATTGCTTGAACCCAGGAGGCGGAGGTTGCAGTGAGCAGAGATTGTGCCACTGCACTCCAGCCTGGGCAATAGGGGGAGATGCTGACTCAAAAAAAAAAAAAAAAGGAAAAAATAATGTTTGATGGTTCATAACTGAAACTTATTACTGACCAAGGAGCAAATATACAATAACAATACTTACCATTTAACATCTTCATTACTGGAATAGTGATTGACATACAGTAAGCACTCAATACATATTTGTAGAATTATGGAATGATTTACTCTGTATTTGCTGGTGCCAGATACATACTAAGTGATTTACATGTTATCTCATTTAATCCTCAGAATAGCCCTTTAAGGTAGATATTAACCTACTATACCTCATCTGTAACCCACTTGATAAACAAGAAAATCAATGAAGATAATGCTAATGGATCAGAATTCTTTCCAGCAAAACTCTAATGCAGCACTGTAACCTTAAGCATGGCTACCAATCAATCATAGATGCATGAAAAGCAGGCTGAGCAACCTTAAACAAAATGCTTGGGACCATAAGTGTTTTATTTTTTGGACTTGGAAATACTTGCATTTATAGTGTGACATATCTTGAGGATGGGGCCCCAATATAAATCTGAAATTCATTTATGTTTCATATATACCTTATACATAGAGCCTGTAGGTAATTTTATGAAGTATTTTTAAAGTTTCAGATTTTGGAGTGTTCTGGATTTCAGATTTTTGAATTATCAGGATACTCAATTTGTACTACATTTATTTCAAAACTCCTTTTTGTGTCTGAAGGTTTAGGATTCTAATACAGAGGTTAAACTGAGGCCCATGGGCCAAATCTGTCCCGCCTGCTTTCGTTAATAAAGTTCTACTGGAACACAGTGACATGGATTCATTTAAGTAATGTCTATGGCTGTTTCCATGCTGTAATAGCAGTTTGATAGTTATGACAGAGCCCATGTTGCCTATAAAGTTAAAAACTTTTACTATCTAGTCCTTTACAGAAAGTTTGCCAAGCCCTACAAAATTAGGGATAATCCACATTATTTTGTGAGAGACAGCCACATTCTTAACACAGAAGACTCAAGTGAGAAGAAAAATATGATTACTTAGGATGTCACCACAAGTGAAGTGACAGAATACTAGACACAAACTACTATGAGAAATTATTATAGACCGCCTTCTAAAACAACTAGAACAAGAAAAAAAAATGTACTTTAGAAGGCATATTTGGAATTGACTAAGAAATATGAGCTGGAATTTTCTTACACAACTCTGAGTGGTTTAATGTCAGTAAAAGATATGATAATTTAAATTCTTCCTCCTTCTGAAATAATTTAACATTAATTTTTATTCCTGTTCATGAAATGGTTAAGTGATCTTAAAAATCGACGATGCATTATAAGCTAGAGTGTAACGAAGGTTATCATGATAATCCTAGAAGCTACCTGATGCTGAAGACAACGAATATGAAGCAGTGGCTGGGCATGGTGGCTTATGCCTATAATAATCCCAGCACTTAGGGAGGCTGAGGCAGGCAGATCACCTGAGGTTAGGAGTTCGAGACCAGCTTGGCCAACAGGGCAAAACCCTGTCTCTACTAAAAATATAAAAAATTAGACAGGTGTGGTGGCATGCTCCTGTAGTACCAGCTACTGAGAAGGCTGAGGCAGGAGAATCACTTGAACCCAGGAAAGAGAGACTGCAGTTATACCTCTGCACTCCAGCCTGGGTAACAGGGAGATTATCTAAAAAAAAGAAAAAAGAAAAAAGAAAGAAAGAGAAGAATATAAAGCAGTAACGACATGAAAGTTAGTTTGCTATTTGTAATTACTGTAAAAAGCAACAATTCTCCATGCTCTATTTCAGAATATCTTTAAGATGGAAATTTTGAGAGTGGGAATTTAATAATGGTTTTATAACAATTATACCAACTTTTCATGGGTTCAGAAAATATTGGTATTACACATAACAATATTAAATACAGTTACACATTGTAGAATTAATCATTTTTATTTTGAGTGGACAAATATTTATACATAGTATTAAAATTCAATTGTTTTTAAAAGGAAAAGACAGTATATGTACCCAAAGGTTTGATAATTTACCTAAGAAATACATATTACTGTAGATAATATAAAATCTGATATCATAAATAGGAGGGCTAATCACAGTATCAAAGCTACTCGAGTCTCATGAAAATCTAAGTTATACAGTGTTCTTAATAAAACAAGTAAGTAACTCTAAGTAATCAATGCAGCTAAAAAACAATCGCTAAAACTTTCTAGAAATAAGAATGCTCACACTATCATTCAGAGAATGGATATCAAAAAGCCAAAACTGTGGTACAATTCTAAGAGCTTGAGGCAAAAAAAAAAAAAAAAACCAGAGTAAAAAACTTTTTTCTCAAGCAGAAGTAAATATCTTCTGTGCTACATCAGAATGTGTTATTCTAACAAAGCCTGTTTTTGATTAGGTATGTATCTGCTTTGGTCCTCATAAAGCATCCCTAAGTCAAACTACTATCTTACATTTCTGTGCTAAATGATCAATATTTTATTATAAACTATTATAGGTCAGCAATAAAAAGCATGTGCTAATACAGGCAATTTTATAAAATGTTAAATTCAAGAAATCGTCTTGCCATTAGGTAAATAAGGCAAGAAATCATGGGAATGTAAGTAAAAATCGAGGTAGAATGAGGTATATAAATTTAACACCTACATATGGATTTGAGGTAAAAAAAAAAAAGAGAGAGAGCATTATTACCTTCAGACAAGTTCAGTTTCATAAAACTGATTTTCAAAGTGACATGCAGGGATAGAAAACAAAGGCCTTATTAGTTCAAGCCTTTCCTGGCAATGCAAAGCTCCTTATTACTGTTTGATGTCAACCCAAAGAATACACTTCCACAATCATCCTTTAATATGTTTATCCTTAAAATTCCCTGTGAAGATATACACTTAGGATTTTCTCTCTTTTGTCCTTCAAATTGTTTGGTAATTACTTCTCTCCTTGGTGATTCGTTATTTTGCGTAGGCCAACTCTCTTAATGCAATTGTTCCATATAAATCAATTCACATTTAAAATATACTACAATGGTGTGCCACTTAAAGAAATTACACTTACATCTGGTAAAGGAAAGGCTCTTGTAAAATTCACACCTGGCAAAGAAAAGGCTCGCCTTATAAGAAAATAACCTCTTCATGTGTTGTATTTATTTTTTATTTTACTTTTCTGAGATGGCGTCTCATTCTGTTGCCCAGGCTGGAGCGCAGTGGCTCAATCTTGGCTCACTGCTACCTCCACCTCCAGGGTTCAAGCAATTCTGTCTCAGCCTCTCAAATAGCTGGGATTACAGGTGCCCACCACCATTTTAAAGTATTGTATTTTAAATCTAAATTTCATATATTGTGTTTGCTTAAAGTAAAGTAAGGTAGCATTCACCAATTACTGTAACAAACTACCTCTATGAAAACAAATATGAAAAAAATGCATATATTGATAATAAGTATAATCCTGGCCGGGCATGGTGGCTCAAGCCTGTAATCCCAGCACTTTGGGAGGCCGAGGCAGGTGGATCACGAGGTCAAGAGATTGAGACCATCCTGGCCAACATGGTGAAACCTCGCCTCTACTAAAAAAAAAAAACACAAAAATTAGCTGGGCGTGGTGGCATGCGCCTGTAGTCCCAGCTACTTGGGAGGCTGAGGCAGGAGAATTGCTTGAACCCGGGAGGCGGAGGTTGCAGTGAGCGGAGATTGTGCCACTGCACTCCAGCCTGGCACCTGGAGACAAAGTGAGACTCTGTCTCAAAAAAAAAAAAAGTATAATCCTAAAAATTCTTATTCTTGGGAATATATAATGAAAATGATTCATGTAAAACATTGACTTTAAATGACTGAACAGTTTAATGGAGTAAATTTTATATACCTTGGACTTGAGGGAACCTTCCCAATTTTCATCCACAAACTTCAAGAATAGCTCCTGCATACAGCTACAAAAGGAAAAACAGGAATTTTTAAAACTGCTATAGATTAAAAGTGTACTTATAAAATAAATATAAATTTTCACACCATAAACATTACACTTAGCAGATATATATAGATCAAAGAAATGTCAAAGCTGGTTAGCTAGATACGACCATGTAGTTCAGCCTAACAGAAAAGAAGATGGAGATCCAAGTATAATAAATGCTAGAGAACTTCCAACCTACTTCAATTACTCTTAAATCTAGCCAAGTCAGAAGGAGATAAGGAGATCTGACAACTTAATAGGTAAGATGTCCTAGGATGTTCTACGAAATATTAAAGATTTCCTATGTTTATGTTTTTTTTTTTTTTTTTTTAGAAGGAGTCTCACTCTGTCACCAACCTGGAGTATAGTGGTGCGATCTCAGCCCACTGGAACCCCTGCCTCCCAGGTTCAGGTCATTCTCCTGCCTTAGCTTCCCAAGTAGCTGAGACTACAGGCGTGCACAACCACACCCAGCTAATGTTTGTATTTTTAGTAGAGACGGGGTTTCACCATGTTGGCCAGGATGGTCTCGATCTCTTGACCTCGTGATCCACCCACCTCAGCCTCCCAAAGTGCTGGGTTCACAGGCATGAGCTACCATGCCCGGCCACTTTTGGCTTTTTTTTTTTTTTTTAGGGTGATAAACTGAACGTAGCTATATATCATCTATCCAAGATAGTTACTTACTAAAAATTCTTTCTGGTTGCTTTTAATATTAAGTGATCAAAGTTTTAAATTTAAAACAAAAGTCCAGTATCTTTTAAAAGTAATCACTACAGAAAAAACTATGTGAAGATATTATAAGAAAAGCAGTAAAATCTCATTATAAAGAACTCAAATGCAAATATTTTCCTTTAATGAAATTTAGCTGAAATTGATTCAATGGTAAATATTGCTTTCCTAGCTATAGAACCTGCACATTCTCTTTATAGTAAAATCTCATTATAAAAAACTCAAATACAAATATTTTATTGTAATGAATTCAGCTAAAATGGATTCAATGGTAAACATCACTTTTTTTTTTGGTAGCTGCAGAGACTGTCTATTCTTTTTATAGGGCAGGAATATACTTGGAAATGCTGTGACCATAAGAGAAGGCTAGCAATTTTAAGAACGTATTATATCCATTTCATTTCTTCTTGGCTTTTGGATTTGTTTTCTATGGAAGTTCAAGAAAGATGGATTTTACTTTTTCAGGTTCTAAAATTGCATTTATTTAATTAAAAAAAAAAACCGTATGCTCTATGAATATTTATTTAAAATACTTTGGAAAATACAGAAAGGCACAAAGCAATGATTTAAAAACCATCTTAATGTGACCTAAAAAGATAACCTTAACATTTTGATGACTTTGGGCTAGATAAATAATTCTTACATTTTTGGGGAGTCCTAGATCTGCCTGAGAATCCGATATTTTGCTTTAATGCAGGCTATTCATGGACTCTGAAACCAACAGTAGATTTCAGATTAAGAATTCTGATGATCTCTAAAGTTCACTGCAGCAATAAAACTTTTAATAGGTTAACTTGGCCCAGTGCGGTGGCTCATGCCTGTAATCCCAGCACTTTGGGAGGCTGAGGTGGGCATATCACGAGGTCAAGAGATCAAGACCATCCTGGCCAACATGGTAAACCCCCATCTCTACTAAAAATACAAAAATTAGCTGGGTGTGGTGGCATGCACCCGTAGTCCTAGCTACTCAGGAAGCTGAGGCAGGAGAATCGCTTGAACCCAAGAGGTGGAGGTTGCAGTAAGCCAAGATTGCACCATGGCACTCCAGCCTGGTGACAGAGTAAGACTTTTATAAAAAAAAGAATAGGGTTAACTTAACTCTATGCAATAAGCGGCTTTTGAAAAAGATTTGGTTAATCTTGGTTACACAACTCCAGAAAAAATGGCTTAAAAAATACAAGCTAATGAAGCGATGGTCAACATTACTAGAGATTAGGGAAATGCATATCAAAACCACGATGAGATCCCACTTCACACCACTGGGATGGTTATTATTAAAAAAAAAAAAGAGAGATGAGGATGTGGAGAAACCGGAACCCTAGCATACTGCTGTTGGGAATAAGAAGCGGTCCAGTGGCTATGGAAAATGGAATTGCAGTTTTTCAAAACATTAAAAAATTACCACATGATCTGCAATTCTACTTCTGGGTATATACTCAAAAGAAGTGAAAATAAGGCCTCAAACAGATATTTATATACCAATGTTCATAGCAACATTATTCACAATAGCCAAAAGGTGGGAAAAACTCGTGTCCATTAACAGATGAATGGAAAAACAAAGTATGGTATACACATACAACAGAGTATTATTCAGTTTTAAAAAGGAAGGAAATTCTGACGCATATTACAACATAAATGAACCTTAATGACATCTTGCTAAGTGAAATAAGGCTGTCACAAAAGGACAAATATTTAAATGAGGTTAACTAGAATAAGTCAAAAATTCAGATATAGAAAGTAGAATGGCAGTTGTCAGTGGGGGCAAGGAATACAGAATTATTGTTTCATGGGCATAAAGTTTTAGTTCGGGAAGATTCCGGAGAAAAATGGATAACATGGTGTATAACAATATTAATGTACTTAATGCCACGGCACTGTACACTTAAAAATGGTTAAAATAATAAACTTTATGTATGTACATTTTACTATAATTAAACGAATATATAGGCCATATTTAGATTTGGCTATTAGAATTTATCTTTTGTTTATAATCCTTTAGAAACTCTTGGTAGATAATACTTCTCTACACCACTGTTTCTTGATATCATAATATATGTGGGAAATGATAATGACTGTTCAGAGCACTGGGGTAAAGGATGAAGCTGCTTATTACTGGGCATGACTAGCCTGGGAGCCCTGCTTACCTCAGGCCCCACTTGGTTGTCTCATAACTCATAACTTATCACACTTATAACCCACTCATGGGAAGCTTGTCTCTGTACCACAAAATATCAACTGACTAACCAGAAATATTGAAAACATATCCTTTAACAAGCAGGCAGCTCAGAAGTGACCTTTTTCAGAAAAGCTTTTGTTGAGGTCTTAGTCTCAGGCAGGGCCTTTCCCAACAAAATTGCTTAGAATTTGTTCTCATCATAATGTGCATTAAATATCCTATAACCTGACAGTAGACAGGAAAGTCTTAATTTTCCCCAGAACCAGACACAAAGCTGCTCAATAAAGATGTTATGAAGGGAGAGAATTATTCACTGAATGGACAGAATTATTCACTGAACAAAATTAAATGTCTCTTTTTTCAAGACAAAACTTCAAAAATATTTTAAGTTTCTTTGACACAGTTTGTAATATAGTTCCAGTTCACAGTAAACAAAAGAAAATGGATAGAACTCAAGTTGCAGAACATTATTAAAGTCAAATTCTAAAAGCATTAATCTGTGTTGTTAGCTGCATATATGTGTGTGTGTGTGTCTGTGTCTATATATATGTAAAATTCGTTGTGTTCATAGGAAAATCTTTCTTTTTCATGGTGAATAAATAATTTAACTACAGATTGTAGGGTAAATTTTAAATGCGTTATAATCCTAAGTATCTTTGGCACAACATACAAATTCACACACAATGAAATATATGCTACTTATAAATAGTAGAAATTCCTAGTGCATGAAGGAAGGACAAATGAAGTTAAAATTTGTAATTCCTTGATTTAACCAAGTTCCAACCTCAGTATTTTTACTTTTTAAAGTGACTAGCATATGAAATTGTTAATCTTCAAACATTTAGGGAAAAATATTGTAAGAGAAAAATCAAAGAAGCAAGTTATATAATTTCTAATAGCAAGTTGGTAGAACTTTTAAAAAATATGAATTAGAGGAGTCTTGCTTGTACAGACAATCTAACTCTAGGCCATTATTCCATTAGGACTAGGGAAACATAAGAAATCATTAGGAAACTATGAGAACGATACACAAACTGCATCTTTTCGCTTTGGAGTCTACTTCCATGTAACTTACGACTGCCAGATTTTCCTAAATTTCTGATACATTTCTCTGGGTTGGGGAAGTTAGAAGCATCTAACTACCTCAGCTCTATCACTAACGTGCCTTAGTTGTAACAGGATTTAAAAATATTTGAATTTCCAATTTAGAAAGGTGATTTTTATTAATTAGTCTTCAGATAAATTCCAGCTTTGTGGTTAGTTGATGTTTTCCCAGTATAAGTAAGAGCTACTCAACCTGTACTGAGATCAGTAAGGGCTTATAGTAAGGCTTTACATGTAGAAAGAGGCCACACCTTATTTTTGTAGCTATCCTTGTTATAACTAAAGTCAAACTAGTTGTTACAAAAATGTTCAAAAAGCTGGTCTATGCTGTTTCTTACAAGATAGTTAGATTCCAAAATAAGCTCATTTATAACACTGAACAAAGGTGACACCTGTGAATTACCCAAATTTTTTTATTTTTTTAAAAAAGTGCAGTATTTAACTTTTGTGTCATCACAATACCACCACCACCACTCCAAATTTATAAACCTGTCAAGTCAGAAATACTCTACCACTTTCCAATATTAAGCACGTAAAGTATTTTTGTTGGTAAGGATAACTGTGGCTGTAAAGAAACAGGACCTTAAGAAAACCTTGATAAACTAAACATCAATTTTCACATGGCATGGTACAGCGAAGAGTTCAAGTTGTAAAATCAAACACATAAGCGGTCCGGTTCTGGCCCTACCACTCACAAGCAGCATGCCCCCTTGGGTAAGTCATTCACTGAGCTTCAGTTTACTGTTTGAACAAAAGGGTTATTACCTACCTTTCAGAGTTGCTATAAGAAGTTACCAAAAAAAAAAAAAAGCAAAAATCCTGGATTTTTTAGATGCTCAATATATAACATCTTTTATACTAGTAGTACTTCTGCAGTATTGGTTAAGTTCAAGTTTTGTACATGAAACCCATTTTTATGTCTAGTTAATAAATTTTCAGTTCAGGGACTATCTGGGGATATCATTCTTTGTCTGTCATGAAAATGCCCCCTCCACATTTTCTCAAGCTTTCAAATTCAAATTACCTTAGGGCAGAGTTCTCAACCCTGATAGTAGATTAGAATCACCTGGAAATATTTTGAAAATTATTGATCCCTAAAATCTACCTCAGATAAACTAAATTAGGGTATCTGGGGACAAGATCCATGAATGGGTATTTTAATTACTACTATTAGTACTTTAAAGCTCCCCAAATGATTGTAATGAGCAGAAAGGGATAAGAAACACTGCCTTGTACTATGTTATATTAATAGGGCAAAAACTGCAAAATAGTAAAACAGTAGGTTTTTTGCTCAACAGATTGACCCAATTAATCTGAAAAGGTAAATCATAACAGCATTGACTAAAGCAAGACAAATGGTACAATACTTTTTTTACCCCATTCCTTATGAAGTACTGCCTATAGCCTTACATTTTCTCATTTTGGAAACCCTCTTATTTTATTTAAAATCAAAAGGTTAGTATTAAAGCAATCCAACAGTACCAACAGAAAAAAACTTTAAGATATTTTAAAAACTGTAATTAAACTTGGTTTTTACCCTCCTAAAGTGCTAGTTTTGCTTATATTACATTAATATAATGGTTATATTAATATAACAGCATAGTAATTATGAATACTATGCAGCAATATAAAGAAAATGCTGTTAGGTGAACAAAAGCAAAAATTTTGGCCGGGCGTGGTGGCTCAAGCCTGTAATCCCAGCACTTTGGGAGGCCGAGGCGGGTGGATCACCAGGTCGGCCCATCGAGACCATCCTGGTCAACATGGTGAAACCCCGTCTCTACTAAAAATAAAAAAAATTAGCTGGGCACGGTGGCGTGTGCCTGTAATCCTAGCTACTCAGGAGGCTGAGGCAGGAGAATTGCCTGAACCCAGGGGGCGGAGGTTGCGGTGAGCTGAGATCGCGCCATTGCACTCCAGCCTGGGTAACAAGAGCGAAACTCCCTCTCAAAAAAAAAAAGCAAAAATTTTAACTGCTGAAGAGAATTCATATCCGAGGAGTAACTACTTTATAGGTCTATTTACTGAAGGGTTGTCTTTAAATAAAATAAAGTGATTTTAAAATAAGGAAGCATGGCTATAGTATCACAAAAGCTGAGCACTGTATTAGAGATTCCAATGAAAAATTAACTATGATACACTCAAATATAAATGAGTCACTTTCCCAAACACTAATAGTATCCAATATAATTTTAAAAAATCAACTTTATTCCTTTCATACAGCGAAAAAACACATCATATAGAAACTATTTTTAGCATAATTTGGCCAGCAAATTCTCAGGGAAAATGTTATCACCTAAACCATGTTTAGTGATCTACTGGTGTTTTAAATTTGCTGTTCATCATCAAGTCTTTCCCATATTTTCTAATTACTGACACTTTCATATCCTCTTTGAGTGATGGCATTTTTGCTTAGAAACAATAGATTGGAAGTAAAAATTCAGTGTTATAATTTTAACAAACAAAGCTGGCAAATATAACTCTCCAATACTACGCCTGAGATTAAACTACTACTCATCTTGGAGTGCTTTTTACTAAATTCTGAAAAAAATGCAAAGCCATGAATTTATGCCTAAGGAAACTCAGTAAGTTTAAAACTTATTTTACTATACCATTAAAGTGTTACTCCTTTTTGTATCTTTAGTTTCTGCCTTGAGACTAAGAAGAAAAGTTATAAACAAGCAAAGTAACATCTACCTTAATTTAAACTAGGCTCTACAGATGCTAAGAAAGAATACACTAGAGGAATCTTTTCATAAAGATATACAATGTTGAACTAAAAAGCTCAATTAAAATATACAAAAATAAACTAAAAAAATGACATCACTGGATTCTATATCAGACAATTCTAAATATGAAACCTGAGGGTAAAAGGATTAGGTTTCTTTCAGTACTCTGATGACAAATGTGAGTTCTATATACACCTAATAGAATGTACATATACATTTAAAACAAGGAGTAAGACTCTAATGTGAGACTTTTCACTGGGAAAAAAATATACGCCCCATCCCCACCCCATGAATATTTTAGCTACAAGTATGAATGATCCAGGGTCATCACTTGGGAACAATGCATTCAATTCTGCCAATATTTAGGAAATATGGCATGATGAAAAAAAGTAACTTGAGAAAATGAGAATGTGGCCACTATATTTTCTGAGCTCCAAGTATCCAAAGAATTGGTAAAAATGACTCAAAGTGGCCAGGCACTGTGGCTCATGCTTGTGATCCCAGCACTTTGGGAGGCTAAAGTGGGTGGATCACCTGAGGTCAGGAATTCGAGACCAGCCTGGCTAACATGGTGAAATCCCCCCTCCAGAAAAATACAAAAATTAGCCAGGCATGGTGGTGTGCGCCTGTAATCCCTGCTACTCGGGAGGCTGAGGCAGGAGAACTGCTTGAACCCAGGAGATGGAGGTTGCAGTGAGTGGAGATTGCATCACTGCACTCCAGCCTGGGCAACAGAGCGACTTCATCTCAGAAAAAAAATAAGTTACTCTGTATTGCTGCCCCTTCTCCCATCCATTATGGCCTTCATGGGCTATCTTGTAACTAGCTGGTCTCTGGTAGCCTTCTTGTGTTAGGGTTATCAGTTTTTCATATAAGAAGCACTGGGAAGCATTCCCATTTATCCCTTTTCTCTCCAATTCAGTCCAATAAATCCACTGAAATAAATTTATTGCCTACATTTATTTCAAATCTGTCCCTCTTCCATTTTCACTGAGAATGTGTTGGCTTAAGCCCTTGTATCTTGCCTCTGGAAAATGGCAATTTTATTTTTCCGCCAACAGTATTCCCCTTTGCCCTATCAAATATTGTTCACACCAACAAAAGTCATTAAAATACAAATTTGATGCCAATTTACTTTTTATAGTCCTTTAATTTTGTCTCCTGCATATAGAATAAAGTACAACTTCTTATGAAGGTATATAATGCCCTCTATTATTTAGCTCCTGCTTACATAATCATCATCATTTCTCATCATAATCCAGCTGATTCATCTTAGATGGTCATATTCTCATGCCTCTGTGCCTTTCCACTAACTTCTTGTTTTGCAAGAGAAAAGGCCTTCTCTCAACCATTTTCCAACTTACTCTAACCATCAATTCCTATATAAGCAAGTCGTGATATTTACCTGACCTGTCAAATGGTTATGTCTTCCTTCTAAGAGCTTTCATAGCATATATATATATATGTTTTGTTTATAACACCTCATTGAATTCTTTTAAGAAATCAATGCATGTGGAAATAATAAAAAAACAGTATAAAAGGGTTATAAGAAGTAAAAATGTTCCTCTGCCTTCTACCCTGCTTTAGTAACTCTTTCTTTTTTCTTTTGGAGACAGAGCCTCGCTCTGTCACCCAAGCTGGAGTGACGTGGCTTGACCATAGATCACTGCAGCCTCAACCTCCTGGGGTCAAATGATCCTCCGGTGGCCTTGGCCTCCCAGATGGCTAGGACAACAGGTGTATGTCATCACACTCAGCTCTCTCTCTCTCTTTTTAAAAAATTTTTTTGTAGAGATGAAGGTCTTGTTCTTGCCACTTTGCCCAGGCTGGTCTCAATCTCCTGGCCTCAAGTGATCCTCTCGCCTTCACCTTCTAAAGTGTTGGGATTACAGGCGAAAGCCTTCATGCCTGGCCACTCATTAACATTTAAACTGTTTTTAGTTCTGTTGGTCACTTCCATAAAGATTAATATGGTTGTATCTATAGTTCATGAGACACCAACTTTAAGAGATCTGTTAGTTCCCCTTTCCTTCCAACTTCATTTTATTTTTAATTTATATTTCCTTCCAACTTTAATTCTTTTAGTGGTTACCTTTGTAACACAGATATTACATTTTTGTCCAACAAACAGAACAACATACCAACTGTGTTCTTGCAGTCCAGTTTCCAGGCCTATTTTTTCTACTCCTTGAAGACAAGGAGTCTTATTTTGACATTCTTTGATCTTATCACAGGAAGAAATATTCAGTGTATGAATGGAAAGTTTATTTTGATTCTGAGGTGGGCATGTGTAGGAAATGTAGTTGTTTAAGGCAGTCAGAATTACTTTAGGGGTTTATTTTAGTTTTGAGAATTATAATCTGCAAATGTAGCAGAAGTTGTAATATGTTTAGATAGAATATGATCCTAACTTAAAATTATGCAAAAGAACTGACTGTATTTCTTTTTCATATTAAAATCAGATATAAAAATTTTTTAAATAATATTTTTCTTTCAATTGAATAACTTCACAAAATACACTTTAAAACTTTTGTTATACAAATACATGAAACATATATTGATGGCCACTGAATTCACTGTTTGACCTTAGGTAAGATCTCTATGCCTGAGACTCAACTATGCAATAAAGATTAATAGTGGTATTTACTGAGTTGTTGCGAGGTTCTATAAATTTATTCATTTAAAGTGCTTGAGCTCTTCCGGTCCTAGGAGCTTCGGGAACCGCGGCTTGGGTGCAGACATGGCCAAGTCCAAGAACCACACCACACACAACCAGTCCCGAAAATGGCACAGAAATGGTATCAAGAAACCCCGATCACAAAGATACGAGTCTCTTAAGGGGGTGGACCCCAAGTTCCTAAGGAACATGCGCTTTGCCAAGAAGCACAACAAGAAGGGCCTAAAGAAGATGCAGGCCAACAATGCCAAGGCCACGAGTGCACGAGCTGAGGCCATCAAGGCCCTCGTAAAGCCCAAGGAGGTTAAGCCCAAGATCCCAAAGGGTGTCAGCCGCAAGCTCGATCGACTTGCCTACATTGCCCACCCCAAGCTTGGGAAGCGTGCTCGGGCACGCATTGCCAAGGGGCTCAGGCTCTGCCGGCCAAAGGTCAAGGTCAAGGCCAAGGCCAAGGATCAAACCAAGGCCCAGGCTTCAGCTCCAGTTTCAGTTCCAGCTCAGGCTCTCAAAGGTGCCCAGGCCCCTACAAAGGCTTCAGAATAGATATCTTTGTCTGCCAATGTGAGGACAGAAGGACTGGTGTAACTCCCCTGGGGCTGCCATCTGCATGGGGCTGGGGTCCTCCTGTGCTATTTGTACAAATAAACCTGAGGCAGGAAAAAAAAAATAAAATAAAATAAAGTGCTTGAACAGTACCTTCAGATAATAACAACTTAATGAATGTTAGTGGTTATTATTAAGTAAACGTTTATGTTATTATTTAGCTTTATTTTCTTCCTGGAGACAGAGTGCTGGGATTATAGGCATGAGCCACTGCGCCTGGACTATGTTATTTAGCATTACTGCTACTCAGGAGTCTTAGCAATTCTTACACTGAATTTGAACTGTTGCCAAACATTATTCGCATGTTTTAAAAAAGCTTCTTTGTGAATAGTGGTTTAATATTATAATTAGAATAACATGTTAAAGACTTTAGATTTTTGTTTGCTTTGAAGATTATCAGTCTATGTACTGACGCTTACAGACACGACAAAAGTGAAGCTATTTTAAGCAACTGTGAAATTTCTGTAGCGACTACAATTTCATGCACAGTTAGCTTAACCTCCATTTCATCCTTCTATGTTTTACACATCAGTAGCATTCTCTTTCTGACAGACCGAAGCTTAAAAGTTGCCATTGTCTTGAACAATGCTGTTTAAGCTGACTTCTGAATTCCTCTGCAACTGGCTATACAATAACCATGCAAATTGATATCTACTAAATGTTTTGATGCTCTTCTATCTGAATTAGGAAAAATTATGTGATTTATATAAAATGTTGTCTGGTTGGGCCTTAAATAAAGTCCAATTTGGGAACATATTCTTGAAAAACATCGAGTAACAGGAGCCATTAAAGTCTGTGGTAAACTGAAAAATAAGGATTTGATAATTTTAAATAAAAACTAGTAATGGAATTCTATTATTGTTAAATACAAATGGCAAAAGGGGACTTCAGAAAGCCAATCCAGTGTTTCATATGGAACCCATTCAACTTCTTAAAGTAACTCTGTGAAGCAGGTCTTACTATTAACATTTCAAGATAAGAGGTAAAACAGTATAGAGGATTAAAAACTTGGAGCTCTAGAATCAAACAAACCTGAGATGAAACCAGGTTTTGACATCTAACTGCCAGCTAACCATAGGCAGATTATACCCTAGTTTCCTTTTCTGTTAAATAGGGATAATGTATTTACATTATAGGGTTGTTGTGAGGATTAAATAGAGAAGGTATACAACCAGCATAAAATAAACACTAAGGTAAAGCAATGTAATTACTATGACAAAATTGAAGATTCTAGAGTAAACTGCTAGCTCTAAGTCATGAAGTCAGTAAATAAGTAAACAAGTTGAGATAAAAATTAAACTCAACAACTCTTATAAAAAGAGAGAAAGAAACTTCCAATGAAGTATACCTGTTAATTAATATTACCTCTGTACTGTCTCTGGCCTGTTGGAGTGCATGTAAATATCAAGGCAGAGTGTAATACATATAAAAAAATAATGCTACCATATTAGTCCAGTTCCAACTAGATAATGGAGTGAGAAGTGGAGGGCATCCAACTCCCTTCATAAATTTGTTATACACTGTTAGGTCTACTTATTCAATTCTAGTATAATAGATTAATATTGAAGGTAAGTATTATTATTTATTCTATTATCTGAAAAGTAGATCTTTAAGTGAAAACAAAAGCCTTTTATGAAATCCCTGACCTGTTGAATTATTTGCCACAAAAAGTAATGGCATGACTTGGTGATCTGCAGCCTGCACTTCTACTGGTATTTTGTGAGGGGATCAAGACGTTCTAAAACTCAAATATAAGAAATCTCTTCTCAATGTAGAGTTTTGTTTTAAATATTACTTTTAAGCTTTTCTTTTCCCAGTTTTTCTTAAGCCTCTGAAATCTGATACCAGGTGGTAGATTACATATATAAATAACAAAGGAATGTTAATAGAAAAATCTGAAATAATTGTGATTAGTTTGATAGCTTGTTTTTTTCACATTTTATTTTTACATTACAAACACATAGCTCAATTTATTTTCTACTATAATGTTACCTCTGATTTCAAAAATGTCATGGTTTCCTCCTGATCTATCATCTGAATAGTGAAAACCAATAAATAATATATTTTATTCTAAACTGACTTTATGAGTCTCCTTCAATTTTCTGATTGGGTTTGTCATAGAAAACTGAGTTTCACCTTGACAACTGGGTTGGTTTATGCTTATAATCCCAGTGATTTGGGAGGCCACTGGGAGAGGACAGCTTGAGGCCAGGAGTTCAAGACCAGTTTGGGCAACATGGTGAGACTTTGTCTCTACAAAAACAGAAAATTAGCAGGGAGCTATGATGCATGTCAATAATCCCAGCTACTTGGGAGGCTGAGGTGGGAGCATCACCAGAGGCCTGGAGTTGGAGGCTGCTGTGAACTATGACTGCACCACCACATTCCAGCCTGGCAATAGGCTCTTTCTTTCTTTTTTCTTTCTTTTGAGATGGAGTCTCACTCTGTTGCCAGGCTGGAGTGCAGTGGTGTGATCTCAATTCACTGCAACATCTACCTCCCAGGTTCAAGTCATTTCCCTGCCTCAGCCTCCCGTGTTGCTGGAACTATAGGCACCCACAAGCACACCTGACTAATTTCTGTATTTTTAGTAGAGATGCGGTTTCACCATACTGGCCAGGCTGGTCTCAAACTCCTGATCTTGTGATCCGCCTGTCTCAGCCTCCCAAAGTGCTGGGATTACAGGTGTGATCCACCACACCTGGTAACGTTGATAGAAAGAAAGAAAGAAAAAGAAAGAAAGAAAGAAAGAAAGAAAGAAAGAAAGAAAGAAAGAAAGAAAATAAATTAAGCTGCACTTTAACAATGGTCTTGAGAATTCTTTCTTATTAGCACAAACTTTTTTCCTCCAAATGCAATCTTTCCTACGTTTTAAAGTGATCAAAATGGCACATTTACGAAGTGGAAAATTTGTAGTATTTTCCTCCTTAAAATGTGTTAGTTGAAAGGATAAAAATTTAAAAGTAGAATTGGTTGACATAATGTATTTCTCTATTTTGTTTCATATAAGTAGTTGTAAACAGCAAAAATTTTAATACTACTTATTCTGTAATAAGATATTTCCTCTTGATTCAACTAATCCAGGAACTTGAAAGAGGCATAATAGAAAATACTGCTCCAAATTTTTATCATTGGTAAATCTAATAGTTTATATTTCGTATCTGTTTTTTTAACCCTACTTTATCAATAGCAATTATTATTAAATGCTATTCTGAATTCTCCAAATTTTCTATTCTTTCAGAGTAAATGCAAAAGCCTAAAAATGCTAAAACCAATTAAATCAAATATTTTGGAGGAAGAAAGAAAAACTACAAGGAACTTGGGAAACCAAGATCTGAAAATGAAAAGGTACTAACTAAAGAAATAGGGGGCTACAGGCCGGGGGTGGTGGCTCATGCCTGTAATCCCAGCACTTTGGAAGGCCAAGGGGAGTGGATCACCTGAGGTCAGGAGTTCCAAACCAGCCTGGCCAACAAGGTGAAACCCCGTCTTTACTAAAAATACAAAAACTAGCTGGGTGTGGTGGCAGGTTCCTATAATTCCAGCTGCTCGGGAGGCTGAAGCAGGAGTACTGCTTGAACCCAGGAGTTTGAAGTGAAACAATTCGCACCATTGCAGTCCAGCCTAGGCAACAAGAGTGAAACTTTGTCTCAAAAACACAAAAAGAAGGGAGTGGGGGGGATATAGTTAGGGAGAAATACAAAAGTTCTAAAGTAATGTCTGAAAGCAGCCGAAATCATTGTTATTAAGATAAGAATCTTTAGTAAGGAAATAATAAAAAAGCATCTAGCAGCCGTAAGTTCAAGTTCACAGAATTTGAAAGACTATAAAAAGATGAGAAAAATAACCCACTTATTTAACCCACTGAAATACTACTCTTAATCTTATATATCTTAGAAAATAGTAAGTAGTTCAAAAATTCTAACAAAAAAAATTTATGTTTATCCCAAGAAAATCCCAGGAAACAATTTTAATCTGATGGTAATGTTTACTTTTGAAAAATATCTATTAAGGTTAGTGGTCAAATTGGAATCACTAAAAAGTTGTGATAAATAATTAACATTATCTCTTTTTAGATAGATTTGGGATGCTTATGGCATCCTTGTAAGTAAAACATAGAAATGAGAGATCTATATTTGTAGTTAGATAATTATAACCAAAGAGTGTTACCAATGGATAACTGCCAACATGGAGACAAGTTTCCTTATTCTTTCAGTTTTTAAAAATATATTTCAGGATATGAGTGAAATACATGAAAAAGATATTTATCAAGTAGCTACAAAATTAAGTATACACTCGACATAGCTTTTTAAAAGAGTCAATTTTTCCAACTTGTTCTTAGTAAAAACAGCCTTAATCAAGGGCAAGAACTTATGAAATACTGTCTGCTAAAGGCTAGAGATCCATAAACATCAAAAAAAAAATCAAAGAGCAGGCTGGGTGCAGTGATTCACACCTGTAATCTCAGCACTTTGGGAGGTGCCAAGGCAGTGGATCACTTGAGGTCACGAGTTTGAGACCAGCTTGGCCAACATGATGAAACCCTGTCTCTACTAAAAATACAAAAAATTAGCTGGGCTCGGTGGTGGGCACCTGTAATCCCAGCTACTCAGGAGGCTGAGGCAGGAGAATCATTTGAACCTGGGAAGTGGAGGTGGCAGTGAGCCAAGATGGTGCCATTATACTCCAGCCTGGGCAACAAGAACGAAACTTCATCTCAAGGAAAAAAATAAAATCGAAGAGCAGTCTTTCTTGGGAGAGAAAGAAAAGCAAAACAATTGTACAACATAGTATGAATCAAAGTACTTACTGTTAAAAATAAACCTTTACTACCAATAATAATAACATCGTTATGTTTGAAAGCTTTACAAATCGTAATACTTCAAACAAAATTCAGCATGTACATACAAGTCAAAGACAGTATTAGAAGTAAACAACAGAAAGACGCTAACATTTTTTTCTTACCATTAACTAAATTTGTGTTACCCAATTAAAATTAAATACTAATTTAGTTTTAATTGGGTAACAAAAATGATCTTTCCAGTCTAATTTATAATTTAAATAGATCTAAGGGTTTTGATGAAAATATCTACAAGATAATCAAATTTGGCCAGGCGTAGTGGCTCACACCTGTGATCTCAGCACTTTGAGAGGCCGAGGTGGGCGGATCATGAGGTCCGGAGACCCAGACCATCCTGGCCAACATGGTGAAACCCTGTGTCTACTAAAAAAATACAAAAATTAGCTGGGTGTGGTGGCATACACCTGTAGTCCCAGCTACTCGGGAGGCTGAGGCAGGAGAACTGCTTGAACCTGGGAGGCGGAGGTTGAAGTGAGCCAAGATCACACCATTGCACTCCAGACTGGCACCTGGCGACAGAGCAAGACTCTGTCTCAAAAAAAAAAAAAAAAGAAAAAGAAAAAGAAAAAGATAATCAAATTCACTATTAATTTGCTTGAACAGCAGATTTTAAAACAGGTTTACCTGGAGAGATTGAACTACCTATCGTTGGTTCTGTTTTCAGATGTAAAAGGTAAAGTTAGGTGTCTCAAATTACTAGCAATAGGTGTGCTGACTAAGGGTCCATATTACTTTTAACTAGATTTAATGTTACAATAAGTGCAAGGTATTATGAGCTTTGCTTTCAAGTTTCATCCAACACTGGGTTCTTACTATAAATGAACAAAAGCACCTATTAATTATTCTTTAGCTTCATTTGGCCAGAAGTGAGGAAGACTGGAGAACGACAGGATCCAGCATGGTATAGGGAGTCTACTTCTCCTTTGCTTGATCATCATGGTGGAATGGGATCCTGATTTACCTTCATATTTGCTTTGCTTGATCTAATAGACCAGACAAGAAATCAATTGAGTTTTACTGAAAAATGTAAAAGCTAGAGATTTCTTCACACTTGATTAAGCAACTTACATTTTACCTTATCTCTACTAACCCATCAAATGGAAGGAATATACTAGAAAACTACCTTTTTGGTTTCAAATTGTGCTTCTTCCTGACAGCATCCTCTGCAATCGGGATCCAGCTGAAGCAGGTTGAACTGTCCGAGAAGATCACAAGAGCTGCAGAGCAAGTTGCTAGAGAAGCCTAACTCTCTGCATGCCTCGGATGAAAACTCTGCCCCAAAAGCAGATACCTGAAAATAAAAAATGGGAAAAACACAATTCCATATTTATATCACAAAGCTTCCCAAAAAGAGAACATGGGGTTGTCAAAAACTAACACACTGAAGATGAGTTATATTTATCATCTTTTGGCCTAGCTAAAATATAGATTAATAAAAAAAGATATATCATTGTTCATGTTTATTACTTAAGTATTCTCTTAAATATTTATTGTTTTTAAAAAGGAATTTCCTATAAGAAAACATAATTTTCATTTCAAGAACTCAAAATTTGTTCATATGGGTCTATGGAATAAGATTAACTGTAGGATTTATCTACAGTCACATCTAGCAGAGGAAGGACAGCAAAGGGGATAGTGTAAGCAAGAGCATGCCAGAATTCAAACTTCTGGTTTTAGGTAGGTAATAGTGCTACCACTCACAAAATGTATGACCTTGGACAAACAATCCTCCCTAAGCTTTAATTTCCTCACTCATAAATTAAGAGGTAATACTTCCTACATAAAATAGATTGCTATGGTTACTTTACATAAATCATCACATTAAATGAGAGATGATTTTATCAATCAGAAAGGCCGACAAAAGCAGACTTTCAACAATGTTCTCTTCCCTCATCCATTCTTTTTTACATATCAGTGAATGTGATATAACCTCCATTTGTCGAAGGTCAATCCTTCTTCTTCCTCTTTGGGTTTTACCTTCTCTATCTCCACAGATACTTCATTTCATCAATACCTCAACCCTTTGGTATAGTTAAGCCCTATGGTCCTCTAACTGCTCTTCCCATATTCTGTCATTTCTGAATTATTACTATCGCTTGGTTTCTATTATTTTTATTTTTTCCTAACTCCCCAGACTCATTAATATAGCCTGGTTTCTGCTCCTGCTACTCCACAAAATTTGCCCAAAATTACCAAATGCAAAGGCATTCAAATCTGCTCCGCTTCAACGACCCCATCAAAATGTTTCTCCTCCTCTTTTCTCTTCTATGCATCTCTTAAATGCTGCTGTTTCCCACAGTTCTGTTTTTGCCTCTCTCTTAGCTTTACGTGCCTTCTATTTATGATTACATTTTTATCTATGGCTTCAGATATCTACTTATTGAAAACTCTCAAATATTTTTCTTGAATGTCAGGCTTGCAAAACCAACAGTCCACTCAACATCTTGTTTTATTTTTTATTTATTTTTTATTGCGTTTTAGGTTTTGGGGTACATGTGCAGAACATGAAAGATAGTTGCATAGGTACACACATGGCAGTGTGTTTTGCTGTCTTCTGCCCCTTCACCCACATTTGGCATTTCTCCCCATGCTATCCCTCCACAGCTCCCCCCGTCGCTGTCCCTCCCCTATTCCCCCCAATAGACCCCAGAGTGTGGCACTCCCTTCCCTGTGTCCATGTGTTCTCATTGTTCATCACCCGCCTATGAGTGAGAATATGTGGTGTTTCATTTTCTGTTCTTGTGTCAGTTTGCTGAGAATGATGTTCTCCAGATTCATCCATGTCCCTACAAACTCATCATTTTTGACTGCTGCATAATATTCCATGGTGTATATGTGCCATATTTTCCCAGACCAGTCTATCATCAATGGGCATTTGGGTTGGTTCCAGGTCTTTGCTATTGTAAACAGTGCTGCAATGAACATTTGTGTGCATGTGTCCTTATAGTAGAATGATTTACAGTTCTTTGGATATATACCCAGTAATGGGATTGCTGGGTCAAATGGAATTTCTATTTCTAGGTCCTTGAGGAATTGCCACACTGTCTTCCACAATGGTTGAACTACTAATTTACACTCCCACCAGCAGTGTAAAAGTGTTCCTATTTCTCCACATCCTCTCCAGCATCTGTTGTCTCCAGATTTTTTAATAATCACCATTCTAACTGGCGTGAGATGGTATCTCAATGTGGTTTTGATTTGCATCTCTCTAATAACCAGTGATGATGAGCATTTTTTCATATGTTTGTTGGCCTCATGTATGTCTTCTTTTGTAAAGTGTCTGTTCATATCCTTTGCCCATTTTTGAATGGGCTTGTTTGTTTTTTCCTTGTAAATCCGTTTGAGTTCTTTATAAATTCTGGATATCACTCCTTTGTCAGATGGGTAAACTGCAAAAATTTTTTCCCATTCTATTGGTTGCCGATTCACTCTAGTGACTGTTTCTTTTGCAGTGCAGAAGCTGTGGCGTTTCATTAGGTCCCATTTGTCTATTTTGGCTTTTGTTGCCAATGCTTTTGGTGTTTTGTTCATGAAGTCCTTGCCTACTCCTATGTCCTGAATGGTTTTGCCTAGATTTTCTTCTAGGGTTTTTATGGTGTCAGGTCTTATGTTTAAGTCTTTAATCCATCTGGAGTTAATTTTAGTGTAAGGTGTCAGGAAGGGGTCCAGTTTCTGCTTTCTGCACACGGCTGGCCAGTTTTCCCAACACCATTTATTAAACAGGGAGTCCTTTCCCGATTCCTTGTTTTTGTCAGGTTTATCAAAGATTGTATGGTTGTAGATATGCTGTATTGCCTCTGATAACTCTATGCTGTTTCATTGGTCTATATCTCTGTTTTGGTACCAGTACCATGCTGTTTTGATTACTGTAGCCTTGTAGTATAGTTTGAAGTCTGGTAGTGTGATGCCTCCCGTTGTGTTCTTTTTGCTTCGGATTGACTTGGCCATGTGGGCTTTCTTTTGGTTCCATATGAAGTTTAAGGTGGTTTTTTCCAGTTCTGTGAAGAAAGTCAATGGTAGTTTGATGGGGATACCGTTGATTCTGTAAATTACTTTGGGCAGTATAGCCATTTTCATGATATTAATTCTTCCTAACCATGAACATGGAATGTTTCTCCATCTGTGTCCTCTCTGATTTCGTTGAGCAGTGGTTTGTAGTTTCGTTGAAGAGGTCCCTTACGTTCCTTGTAAGTTGTATTCCTAGGTATTTTATTCTCTTTGTAGCAATTGTGAATGGCAGTTCGTTCTTGATTTGGCTCTCTTTAAGTCTGTTATTGGTGCAGACGAATGCTTGTGATTTTTGCACATTGATTTTATATCCTGAGAAGTTGCTGAAGTTGCTTATCAGTTTCAGGAGTTTTTGGGCTGAGGCGATGGGGTCTTATAGGTGTACTATCATGTCGTCTGCATATAGAGACAATTTGGCTTCCTCCTTTCCTATTTGAATATCCTTTATTTCTTTTTCTTGCCTGATTGCTCTTGCTAGAACTTCCAGTACTATACTGAATAGAAGTGGTGAGAGAGGGCATCCTTGTCTAGTGCCCGATTTCAAAGGGAATGCTTCCAGTTTTTGCCCATTCAGTATGATATTGGCTGTTGGTTTGTCGTAAACAGCTTTATTATTTTGAGATACGTTCCATCAATACCGAGTTTATTGAGAGTTTTTACCATAAAGGGCTGTTGAATTTTGTCAAATGCCTTCTCTGCGTCAATGCAGATAATCATGTGGTTTTTGTATGTGGTGAATTATGTTTATAGACTTGTGTATGCTGAACCAGCCTTGCATCCCTGGGATGAATCCTATTTGATCATGATGGATAAGCTTTTTGATATGCTGCTGCAATCGGCTTGCCAATATTTTATTGAAGATTTTTGCATCTATGTTTATCATGGATATTGGCCTGAAGTTTTCTTTTCTTGTTGAGTCTCTGCCAGGTTTTGGTATCAGAATAATGTTGGTCTCATAAAATGAATTGGGAAGGATTCCCTCTTTTTGATTATTTGGAATAGTTTCAGAAGGAATGGTACCAGCTCTTCTTTGTGTGTCTGGTAGAATTCGGCTGTGAACCCATCTGGACCTGGGCTTTTTTTGTGTGGTAGGCTCTTAATTGCTGCCTCAACTTCAGACCTTGTTATTGGTCTATTCATAGTTTCGGCTTCCTCCTGGTTTAGGCTTGGGAGGACACAGGTGTCCAGGAATTTATCCATTTCTTCCAGGTTTACTAGTTTATGTGCATAGAGTTGTTTGTAATATTCTCTGATGATGGTTTTAATTTCTGTGGAATGTGTGGTGATTTCCCCTTTATTATTTTTTATTGCGTCTATTTGGTTGTTCTCTCTTTTCTTTTTTATCAGTCTGGCTAGTGGTCTATTTCGTTGATCTTTTCAAAAAACCAGCTCTATCTCCTTCAGTTCTGCTCTGATCTTAGTTATTTCTTGTCTTCTGCTAGGTTTTGAGTTTTTTTGATCTTGCTCCTCTAGCTCTTTCAATTTTGACTATAGGGTGTCAATTTTGAATCTCTCCACTATTCTCATATGGGCACTTATTGCTATATATTTTCCTCTAGATACTGCTTTAAATGTGTCCCAGGGATTCTCGTATGTTGTGTCTTCATTCTCATTGGTATCAAAGAACTTGTTTATTTCTGCCTTCATTTCGTTGTTTATCCAATCAACATTCAAGAGCCAGTTGTTCAGTTTCCATGAAGCTGTGCGGTTCTGAGTTAGTTTCTCAATTCTGAGTTCTAACTTGATTGCACTATGGTCTGAGAGACTGTTTGTTATGATTTCAGTTGCTTTGCATTTGCTGAGCAGTGCTTTACTTCCAATTATGTGGTCAATTTTAGAGTAGGTGTGATGTGGTGTTGAGAAGAATGTATATTCTGTGGATTTGGGGTGGAGAATTCTGTAAATGTCTATCAGGTTTGCTTGTTCCAGGTCTGAGTTCAAGCCCTGGATATCCTTGTTGATCTTCTGTCTGGTTGATCTGTCTAATATTGAGATTGGAGTGTTAAAGTCTCCCACTATTATTGTGTGGGAGTCTAAGACTCTTTGTAAGTCGTTAAGAACTTGCATTATATATTTGGATGCTCCTGTATTGGGTCCATATATATTTAGAATCATTAGTTCTTCTTGTTATATCAATCCTTTTACCATTATGTAATGTCCTTCTTTGTCTCTTTTGATCTTTGTTGCTTTAAAGTCTATTTTATCAGAGACGAGAATTGAAAATCCTGCTTTTTTTGCTCTCTATTTGCTTGGTAAATCTTCCTCCATCCCTTTATTTTGAGCCTTTGTGTATCCTTGCATGTGAGATGGGTTTCCTGGATACAGTACACTGATGGGTTTTGGATTTTTATCCAATTTGCCAGTCTGTGTCTTTTGATTGGTGCATTTAGCCCATTTACATTTAGGGTTAATATTTTTATGTGTGAATTTGATACTGCCATTTTGATGCTAGCTGGCTGTTTTGCCAGTTAGTTGATGCAGATTCTTCATTTTTTTGATGCTTTTTAGCATTTGGTATGTTTTTGGAATGGCTGGTACTGGTTGTTCCTTTCTATGTGTAGTGCCTCTTTCAGGAGCTCTTGTAAAGCAGGCCTGGTGGTGACAAAATCTCTGAGTACTTGCTTGTTCGCAAAGGATTTTATTTTTCCTTCACTTCTGAAGCTCAGTTTGGCTAGATATGAAATTCTGGGTTGAAAGTTCTTTTCTTTAAGGATGCTGAATATTGGCCCCCACTCACTTCTGGCTTGTAGAGTTTCTGCCGAGAGATCTGCTGTGAGTCTGATGGGCTTCCCTTTGTGGGCGACCCGACCTTTCTCTCTGGCTGCCCTTAGCATTTTTCTCCTTCATTTCAACCCTGGTGAATCTGACGATTATGTGCCTTGGGGTTGCTCTTCTTGTGGAGTATCTTTGTGGTGTTCTCTGTATTATCTGGACTTGGATATTGGCCTGCCTTGTTAGGTTGGGGAAATTTTCCTGGATAATATCCTGAAGAGTATTTTCTAGCTTGTATTCATTCTCTTCGTCACATTCTGGTACACTTATCAAATGTAGATTAGGTCTCTTCACATAGTCCCACATTTCTTGGAGACTTTGATCATTCCTTTTTGCGCTTTTTTCCTCTAATCTTGGCTTCTCGTTTTATTTCATTGAGTTGATCTTCGACTTCTGATATCCTTTCTTCTGCTTGGTCAATTTGGCTGTTGAAACTTGTGCATGCTTCGCGAAGTTCCTGTGTTGTGTTTTTCAGCCCCTTCAATTCATTCATATTCCTCTCTAAGTTATCCATTCTTGTTATCATATCCTCAAATCTTTTTTCAAGGTTCTTAGTTTCTTTGCATTGATTTAGAACATGTTCTTTTAGCTCATGTTTCTCATTACCCACCTTCTGACGTGTAATTCCGTCATTTCATCATACTCGTTCTCCGTCCGGCTTTGTTCCCTTGCTGGTGAGGAGTTTTGGACCTTTGTAAGAGGCGAGGTGTTCTGTTTTCAGGTGTTGTCCTCCTTTTTGCGCTGGTTTCTTCCCATCTTTGTGGATTTATCCACCTGTTGTCTCAGTAGTTGCTGATTTTTCGATTGGGTCTCTGAGTGGAGGCCCAGATTGTTGATGCTGAAGTATTTCTGTTTCTTAGTTTTCCTTCTAATAGTCTAGCCCCTCTGCTTTAAGACTGCTGAGGTCCAGGCCCTGCTTGCCTGGGGAACTCTTGTAGCAGCTGCGGAACAGTGAGGGATGCTACCAGTTTCTTCTTCTGCTACCTTTGTCCCAGAATGATGCCCACCAAATGTCAGTCTGATCAGTCCTTTTTGAGGTGACTCTTTGGATATACGGGGGTAACGGAGCTGCTTGAGGAGATGGTCTGTACTTTATAGGAGCTGAAGTGATGAGCTGTGAGCTCCATTGTTCATTCAGGGCTGCTAGGCAAGTACCTTTAAGTCTGCTGCAGCAGAACTCATAAAACCCCATTTTTCTCTCAGATGCTCTGTCTCGGGGAGTTAGGGCTTTATTTATGAGTATCCATTGCACTGTCCTGTCCAGCTAGGAGACAGTTTAGTCACCATTTGCCTGCCAAGGCTCCTCCCTGCTGTCGTGGGCCCCACCCTGTTGGCGGAGTCTCTCTGTTCTAGTGGGTTGCTTTGGCAACAGCAGGCTGTGTCAGCAATGGGAGTGTACCTCAGTAGGGGTGGAATGTCTCGGTAATGGCGGACGCCCCTTCCCCACCAAGCTGCACTGTCCTGGGTTCAGCTGTGCCTGCAGTGAAACTCTCAACTCCAGGCGTTTCGAATTGCCGTTTTGTTTGTCCCTTTCGGGGTGGGACCCGTCGAGCCTGATCACCTGGCTCCTTGCCTCAGAGCCCCCTTTTTTTTAAAGTTGAATGGTTGACTCTCTCCAGGTGTTTCAGTCGCCTGCTGAAAGGGCACCGGGATCTGTGTGATTTCCTGTGCAGCAACCCACTACGCTGGCTCACAGTTCGCTTCCCGGGAATCTCCTGGCCTGGCTCACTGTCCAAGTCCCGTTTAATCAGATGAATATGGTAATCTGCCCTCTCAAATCTCAAATTGCCGGTTTAACAGGGCACCCAGAGCAGTGCGTTTTGTGCGGAGTGCCGCTGTGCTGCGGCGCTGGCCAAAGCGGCCGCACTGGCCAAAGTGGCCGTGCCCGCCGAAACAGCTGTGCTGGCGTCCCGTGTCTCTCCTATACCTGGGAATTTCCCCATTCTGTGGGCAACAAAGATCCGTCTGGAAATGCGGCGTGAACTCACCCTCTGCATCTCTTCTGAGAGCTGCAATCCTGAGTTGCTTTTACAGCGCCATCTTCCCCCGTCTCTCAACATCTTATTTAGGTGTTGAATACACACTGCAAGTTAAAAATCTCCAACAGTGAAACTTATTTTTCTCCTTAAATCTATTCTTCCTTAGGTATTCAGTATCTTAGTAAAATGGCACCATTTCCCTGACAAGCTAATTGCCCAGATCAGTCATCCTACTGACTTACACTACATACTCTTCATCATTCTCATAACCAATTAATACGTTTTCATAATTCTCTTGAAGAGCTCTCAAATCTTTTCCTGCCTCAGTGGCTTAAATGTTTACTGTCAATGTTACTTTCCAGCTATAAGAAATTCGTATAAGCACCTTGAATATAAAAGTCCTACTCAAACACACTTTTGCTCATAGTCTCCCTTATACCTAAGGCTCTGTTTTTACTTCTTCACCTTGTTATCCCCTACTTATTTTCAAGAACCTGATCAGTATTGGTTCTCTAGGAAGCTTTCTCTGAGAAAATAAATCTCAATCTTTAGCCATAGTACTTTTCTTCAAAAAAGTTGTGCCCAGTTGAAAAACACTACCGTTCATGACACTGAACTATGTAAATCTGACTCCTCAACAATACTATGAACTCTTCTGAGGGCAAGCATTAAGTTGTTTCTCTGTCTTTCCCTCACTGGTGACAGTTTTCATATATATTTTGAATAAATAAATTGGTCAAAACTGCAACTTCAAGTAGGGGAAATTTCAAATTGACTGAAACTGACTGATCTTCTAGAGTAAGGGTCTGCAAACTTTATGCAAAGGGCCAGATAATTATGTTAGGCTTTGGTGGCTATATGGTTTCTATACAACTATTCAACTCAGCTACTGCAGTACAAAAAGCAGTCATAGATAACACATGAATGAATGAATGAGTGTGCCTGTGTTCCAGTAAAATTTTGTTTTATTTTGTTATTTATGTTAATTTGTTCTACAAAAACAGGGTTGACTGAATTTGGCCTACCAGCTGCAGTGGGTCAATATTCTTCAAACTCACCAGGTAGATTAACATTAAGTGGCACTTCCCAATGAAAAAAATGTAAGTACTTATTGGCATCTTCACTCAAAATGCTAATTTAACATTTTATATGTCTTTAACCCTATCTCTGTAATAATGTCATATGAATAAACTTTCCAAAACAGATGAACCACCCCAGCCTACTGGGAGGGATCTATGACTTTGTTGATTAATTTGTGTGGTTCATCTCTCTAGTTTAACTGTAAGACACCTGCTACCATACAAGCACTTTGGGTAACGTCTCCATTAGTAACGTGATCTGCCTCATCTATTTCACAGGTTAATTTGAAATCAATTATAACAATGAGCAGACTGTATTTTCCAAGGCAACACAATCAATATGTATCAAAGATTGCATCAATATGTACATAACATTTCGCATGTTCTCAAAACGTGAATGTTAGTCCTCCGCTGAGAAGTGGGGTCTATGTTCCCTCCCCCTGAATCTGGGCAGGGGCCATGACTGTTCTGACCAACAGAGTTTAAAAGAAGTTATGCAATTCTGAGTGTAGGACATAAAAGAGCAAACAGCCTCTGCCTGACTAGTATTTTCTTTCTAGGAACATCAACTTTGGAACTTAGTCAATCTGCTGTAAAGAAATCTGTAACAGAGACAACATGGAAAGACAACATGTAGAGACCAACTAAAAACTCCAGCTGACAACCAGTATCAACTACTAGCCATGTGAGTAAACCACCTTCAGATTTCAGGCCCCAGTGTTTCAACTGAGGTCTGAGAGACCAAAAAACAGGCAAGCCATCCCTGCTGTGCCCTGTCAGAATTGCTGACTCATAGAATTTGAAAGCAAAATAAACAATTGTTTTATACCATTAAATTTTAGGGTAATTCTATTTTGCAGCCACAGTTACTGAAAGAGGCAATAAGAGTGAAATCACTTTGAAAATTGTGAATTCCTTACCAAATGTAAAAAACTGTTACCAAAACCTGTAAAATAACCTCAAACGAATAATCATGCAATCATATTATTTGGTTTTATTCTGGCATTTATGGAGCACCTACTGAAAAGTAGCATGATTATACAAAACCTTATGTATTTCAAAGTCTTAACATATCTAGATTCAAATGCCATCACAGAGCAACCTTATTTCTAAACAGGGAGTATTATCAATTATCTCTTGGAGTTTTGAGGATTAAAGAAGAAACTGAACACAAAGCATCTAGCACACTGCCCAGTATACAGTATTTAATACATGGTGCTATTAGGCTCACCTTCCACTGAAAGCTTAAACATTACAAAACACTGTATAAATGATTTATCACTATACTAGACATGGGATAAAAGATAAGTATGGGAGACACAAGGTATCGAGTTTCTTAAGTAAACTACTCTTTTTTTCTAGCTGTTCTTTCACTGGTTTTCAGACTTTAGGCGTTGAATTTCAGGCTTTGAATTTAAAGATATCAGCACATATTTTTAAGTATCTCACAGATAAATGCTAAACAATATACAAGTTTGATATTATTCCTCCATCTTTTTATTGCCAAAAGTAACTGGCATTTAAATCTGTACATTAAGACCAATTATTAAATTTTAGATTAAACAGCCACACTTTGTGAGACAAAGATTCTAAGGACAGGGCTCCTGGCTAGGATAACCAGTTAGCTTTCCCCATTTCAAAGCAAAATTGACGAATTAAGAGGCTCTATTCCCTCCTTCTCCATGCATTACTCATTGTTCTATTTTTCTAATATTAATGAGTTCCTTTCAGATGAGAGTTGGCAGCAAAGAAACTAGATTAACTCTACTATACCATGACATTAAAAATACGATATAGCTATACATTTTGTCACACTTACACCTACACATATTAGTTGTCTCTTCACTGGTCTTTGTAACGCTCAGGAAACTCATAGGTTTCTCAAGTAATTCTGAACAAACTTTAAATATGAGACAAAAGCAAACAGATGGGATTACAGAGTGAACTCCATGAAAATGAATACCAGAAACATGGCCATTAACAGAAAGCTCTTATAAAACATAAGATATTTTGTTCAGTACTTTACATTATTATTCCATCTAATCTAACCATCTTGTGAAACAGGTGGTAATATCACCATTTTATAAAGAAAGAAACAGGTTTAGGATAGTTAAGGTAATTTGTCTAAGACAACACAGGAAAACTGAGATGGGAGCTAAGATTCTAATCCTGGCCTGCTCTTTATACCCCTAACCACTGTTACTGACTACCAATGTTTCACAGAATCCATGATACACCATTATTGTGTGTACCACTAATAACAAAAGCGCCAACAATTATAACCATGTGATCCATAAGACCCAGTGGGATATTAACCTGTGAAGAAATGGAGTAAGGGGTATCTCAGGAAGAAAGATACACAATATCATTCTATATGGCTTTTTAGTGTAGTGCCCTTTCGCATGAGAAAACATTACATATGAAGAATGAAGGACTGAGTATTACTTAGTTCTGGGGAGTGTTAATAAACATCTCCCTTAGACTGTACTAAAATACCACTTTTCTAATGCTTAAGCATAGTCAATGTATTTTCAGACTAAATCACTTTATATCCAGTTGTTATATCACTGAAATGTTGATAAACATGCATTGTTATTAACTTGAAATTAGAGCTTTTCAGGGGAGTGGACAGTGATAAAAACTCAACCTGTCTAGTCCTAGAAACTAAGAGGTATAAATGAACAAAATATGAGCGAAGTCCCAATGAGAGTTTTATCCATAGCAGTATCTCAATCTCAAACTGTCAAGAAATTGTTCCCTCATCCCCTTTTAATTCCTATGTGAGGTTCCAAAGATTTCACTGCTGTTAACTACTTACGCCATCTGATCTTTTTTACCCTTTGGGCTAACTGTGACATGCAGTTTCGAACTTCTTACTGTTTTTTCCACAACTATTTATATTCCTTTTCATTTTCAAGGTTTTTGTTGCTTTCTTTTCTTAAGAGCACTAGTTACTACAGAAGTAACATGAATAAACCTTAGGGAAGTTATAACAGTTCAATAAGGGTGAACTGTCCAAAGCACTCTCTCTTTTCTGAGTCATTTTTCTATTTTTGAGAATGGGTGGGCTCCCTCACTGCTCTATTTTTGAGAGTGGGTGGGCTCCTTCACTGCTCTACACAAACTGCAAATATCCTGATAATTTTGATGGCATGGAGCAACAACAGAAAGGAACTGGGGCCATTTAGACTACAGAGGGATTTAAATGAACAAATGCATATGAGACACAATGCAGGAATATAAAAGAAAAATGGTCCCTGTATTCCCTTTGGCTACATTCTAATTGGTACGGGAACAGGAGTGGAGGGATACTGACACACACACTGTAGAGATTGGAAATGCAATAATGAGATGGGAGACCAGTTAAGGAAGCTCTTATAATTCTAGGCAAAGATACTGGCCTGAATGTAAGTACTACCTGTGGAAATAGAATTATTAAGTGAACTGGCTTAGAGATTTTTAAGGCTTTAATGACTAACCAAATTCAGAGTGAAAGAAAAGAGGATTTAAAATGACTTTTTTTTTGAGAGACGGAGTCCTGCTCTGTCACCCAGACTGGAATGCAATGGTGCGATCTCAGCTCTACAACCTCCGGGGTTCAAGCGTTCTCCTGCCTCAGCCTCCTGAGTAGACACCATCACCACGCCCAGCTAATTTCTGTGTTTCTACTAGAGACAAGGTTTTGCCGTGTTGGCCAGGCTGGTCTCGAACTCCTGACCTCAGGTGATTTGCTTGCCTTGGTCTCCCAAAGTGCTGGGATCATAAGCATGAGCTACCACCAGACCTGGCCAAAAATGACTAATTTTTTGCTTGGAAAATTGGGAAGCTGGCAAAGGCAAAGCCAACCATTTAGATTCTGAATACTGTCAGAGATAATCTGAAGGGTGAACCAAGGGCTGTCATTTCTGAGGACAGAGATGTTTATGGCCTGAATGAGGAATTAACAATAAGTAGATGGATTTGAGATGTTTAGGAATTAAAATCAACAAGATTCAGTAATTGCCTGGATATGAGATATGTAAGAAAAGGAGTCAAAGAAGACACTAAATTTCTGTCTTGGATTCTGAGAACAGTAACTGTGGCACACTGTTTAATTAATTCCTACCATTTTTACATATGGAATTAGTTAATTCCATGTATTCCTCCCATCCTGGTATGCACACTTTGCAAAGTGACTCTGCCACTCCTTCCATGTAGAGATGGAATCAATTTCCCCATCCCTGAAATATGAACTAGTCTTGTGACTTGCTTTGACAAACATGTGATAGGAGTAATATATGTTATTTCCAAGGCAAGGCCTTAAGAGGCATTGTAGCTTCTGTTCTTTTGGAGTGCTGCCCTGAGAGTGCCATGAAAAGAAGTTGGTTTAGTCTACTGGAGAACGAGAAGTCACATGGAAGAGAGAACGAAGTCCTCGAGCTGACAGCACCAACTATGAACAGTGGTAACCCTGGGACCTTTCAGTTTAGCTGACCTACTAGGTCAAGAAAAAGCATAAATGAGACCAGAGAAAAACCAACATTAGGTGGAGTAGTTCTACTTCACTGACCCAGAATTATGCGAAATCTTGAGGGTGGTTACACAGCTATAGACTACTGACAGTCAAAGACAGAGGGAGATCAGGAGAGGACATCTTGAAAAGTTATTCTCAAATGACCTAAATATGTACAAAAACCCTTAAACAGTAGAAAGTTAGGGAGAGATGATCCAGTAATTCCAAAGGCACCAAATACCTGAATAACAAGGGTATTGGAATCTTAATTACAGAAGAATCTACCTTTTGGATAAAGTAGCCAAAGCAAACAGGCAGGATGCTTTCAAGCACTTTGAGAAAAAGGCAAGTAGAGGGGTTCCTAGACGACTCCGGGGTAGTCCCTAACTCCCTCAACCTTGGATTAGTAAATTAAACCAGGTCTCCTTATTAGAGACTACCCGAAAAATTAAACTAGGATAAGAAACGTAAAAGCTTTCAACACTGTGCCTAAAATTTTATTATTCACATAGCAAAACATGGATATGAGAAAAAATAAGTTAAAAGTAAACTTTCCCCATTCAATGATAACCCATCTATTCTGCCAAGAGAAAAACGAAATAAAAAACGCTGCCTTATTTTAAAGACGACAGCCATCATTAAAAGAACTCAATTTCAAAAATAAATTATACTTTGGTGTAGATAACTCCTTTTATTCCAACATTGTTAAAAAGCACAAATCGCACTGAAGCACAGCCAGCCGTCTGTGAATAGCAGATAACCGAGGTTAATAGACTAAAAGAAGTAGGAGAGGTGGGCGCGCGAGAGAGGTAAACGGAAATTGTTCGCCTGGACCAACGACTTGAAGATTTCCCTCTAAGATTTGGAAGCCTCGTCATGAGGGTAGTAGTCTCTTGCATTTCTGCCCATTTAAAAACAACCTTGACTTCTTACCAAGCTTTATTATTTCTCCCTCCCACCTGGTGTGGTTTACAGATTGTTTTTAGCTAGAGCCCCGTAAGAGAAGCTAAGTACCCAAGACAATGTGAGGTTAGGAGAAAACTGAGGCTAGAAACCCAAGGCGGGAAAGGATAAGAATCAACAGAGAAGGCCGGGCGCGGTGGCTCACGCCTGTAATCCCAGCACTTTGGGAGGCCGAGGCGGGTGGATCACGAGGTCAAGAGATCGAGACCATCCTGGTCAACATGGTGAAACCCCGTCTCTACTAAAAACACACACAAAAAAATTAGCTGGGCATGGCCTCGGGAGGCTGAGGCAGGAGAATTGCCTGAACCCAGAAGGCGGAGGCTGCGGTGAGCCGAGATCGCGCCATTGCACTCCAGCCTGGGTAACAAGAGCGAAACTCCGTCTCAAAAAAAAAAAAAAAAGAATCAACAGAGAAATTAAGCCACGTTGCATTCTGGCCGCAGCAGTCCCTAAAGAAGCGCAGTCCTCCCACCGTTTTCAACCAGGACTCGAATGTTTGCGTCTTCCTCAGCTGCAATCCCTCCTACTCTCTCTGTGGCAGCTGCGAAGGTGATCTACACTCACCACTTGAAGCAAAGTCGCGAACAACAACCGTAGCTGAAACGCCGGCAACAGCCACCCAGCCAGCCCAGCCGCCATCGCTACCACTCTCCGCAGGTTTCCGGCTGCCTAGAAGGACCCCTCGGCTAGGGGCGTCCACTCTAGAGCCTGATCCAAAACAGGACGCTAACGGCCGTTGTCCTTACATCTCTAATTTGGAAGTGACAGGTATTAACTAAGGGCCTATGAAAGCTTAAAAGTCCTCAAATAAAAAAAACAGTCACTGGGTGCTTTCGATTACCCAAATCAGGCACTTTCCTAAACTTCCCACTTCTTTGCTTCTGCGGTTTCCTTTCTTTCGCTCACGACACTTCGTCGAGTAGCCAAGAAGCCACCCCTTCTCCAGTTTTAGCCCTGCCTTCTTCTTCAAGTTTACCCAATCGAATGTCGTCTTGATTGAAATCGGTAGCAGAAGAAACCAACCGTAAACCGAACCAAGAGCGAAGCGTAGGGGCTCTTCGGTCCCATAAGTGGACCCGAACGGGAGGAGGGGCGGGGTTTCTGGTTGCCCAGCAGCGTACGCGGATGCGTGCGCGTGGTGGCGGAGGGGGATGGGAGGGGGCGGGGCTGAGGGCGGCGCAGCCGCAGCGCCGGTGGAGGGGGCGCGCGGCCGCGAGATAAGGAGGGAGGGGAGGAAGGAAGAGAGGGAGGCGGGCAGGCAGGCGGGCGCGGGGTCGGGGATTGAGGCAGTTGAGGGAGGCGAGAGCCCGGCAGCCGCTTCGCGCTGTTTGTTGCGCGGGCTTTTGGAGGGGGCGGTCGTTGAGTACGCTGAGGAGAAGCGGGCACCACCGGTGTCGTTGGTGCTAGCGCCTGGGGGAGGGGGACTGGAGAGGCGAGAAGGGGGGTCGCTGCGGTGGTTCTCTCGCTGTTGCGCTCTCCTTGCCTACCTCCCGGCTAGGCGGGCTCCTCCCGGTGTCTCTCTCGCCTCCCGGGCCCCGCTCCCCGCCCCCCGCGGTATGTCTTGATCCCGAGCAGCGGGTTTCATGGGGCTCCTCAGGATTATGATGCCGCCCAAGTTGCAGCTGCTGGCGGTGGTGGCCTTCGCGGTGGCGATGCTCTTCTTGGAAAACCAGATCCAGAAACTGGAGGAGTCCCGGTCGAAGCTAGGTGAGGAACTGAACTGCTTCGAGCTGAGTGCTGTGGATGGGGCCGAGGAGGCGCTGCCGCCGGAGCTAGGGGCGTTCGTTTAATCTGGGGTCTGGCTCGGGGGCTGAAAGAGGTTTCAAAGAGAACCGGGAATGAGAGGTAGCGGGAGCACGAGCTCCAAGACTGGGGTGAATTAAGTATGAGTGGCGTGCTGGACTCGCGAGGTCACGGGGCAGAGGTTGCGAGGTTGGGCTTCCCGAGCCAAAGGAGTGCCCCAAAGTAGGCATTCCACGGAGACAGAGCGAAAAAAGACCGAACTCAGTGGGGAGCGGGTGTTGCTTGTAGAGACGGAAGCGCTCAGCCTCGCGTGTTCTCTTGGAAGTCGTACAGAAAGCCCTGGCAATGTCAGGCGAGGGGTATTCTAATTTGAGCTATGGGCATCTGGATACGAATTATTTTGGGGGTTCATGAAGAGATAGGTGCTCAGAAATGGAAGGAGATGCCAGGATGATGGGGAGTAAAAGAAATACACTGTAGCGAGTTGCACTCTTGTGCTCGGGGCAGCAAGGGACCTTAAAATTGCCAGTTGAGGGAGGCTGGCCAGGTAGGGCAGGAACGCGAGTAAAAAGCTTTAGCGGAGTACGGAAATGAGGGTCCGGGGATTTAAATTCTTTTTTAGTGGCGCTCAAGTGATAAATTGGGGCTTGAGAATAGGGATGCCTACATATGTTGCTTCGCGGCAGTGTTGATGGGAATTTCAAAGAGGAGGGAACGATGAAGGGGAATTATGTAGTGAAGTTTGTTTGTTAAAGGAAAGGTAGGATTATGCGGAAAGCTAACCATATGTTAAATACTTTAAAGGGTTAACAGTGCTTTCAATGGGTTAAGGGATCTAAAGTACAAAAAGTTGGTGCGAAGTTGTGAAAGGCCGGAAAAAATCACAGATAATAGGTACTTTCGGATTAGTAGGGAACTTTGGCATTTGGAAGAGCTCAGCATGAGGGAATGTTAAAAGAATGGCAGTGGTAAATTTTGATTTAAAAATGTACATGGCACTTAAAAATCAGCTCGAGGATGTAATTTGAATACGGAAAGTAATGTGAAGTGTTTTTTTGCATACTCTCACTTCAGCATCATTTAAAATACCTTTTGAGAATCCAGCAAAAAAACTCTCAGCACTGTAATTTCGATTAAGGAGTAGATGCTACTGTGAGTGGATGATTAATTTTTAGGAAAAAATATACCAGAGAATAATTGTAATATTACTATAGTAGCTTTTTTGGTAAGCTTTGCAAAAGCCTTGACATTTTAAAGAGCAGTGAAATAAAAACCATCAAGTAAATCTGAATGAAGTGCAACTAAATTTGGAGATGAACTAGAGATATTCCCAGTCCTCTCCAGAGTAAAATTTGAATACTCAGTTTATTTACCAATTCTTTTATTAATATGTATCTTGTATAATGAAAAAAAATGTCCACTTTAAAATTGAAGGTTTTCCAGTATGGTTTTTCTTTTCTTTTGGATCCATTTAGCGACATTCAGGGTCATATTCTAGCTTATTAATGATCCAGCTCTACAGAAAAAAAAAGACTCCTCTTACAGGAAGTGGAAAGTTATATTAAAATTAAAATTTTTGCTTATTCTTTGTTTTGCTACTGTTTGGAGTTCTCTGGAGTTGATTTCTTAGATACATTACGGTGGGTTAGAATGACTTAAGTGTTCGATTTTCCTCCTTGCCTAACATTTTTTTCCCCGTATACTTGAAAATTGTTTCCGTAGATACAATCTGAATGATTTTTAAAAGAAAGTTATCTGAAGATATAAAATGCCACAGTTAGAATATAAAGTGCTTTCTTGTGATACAACAAAGAAAATTTCATCAAAAACAGTAAATATGCATCAAAATCCTCCTGGGACTACAGGTGGGCGTTACCATGCCTAGCAGAGGAAGCCGTATTTTTGACCACCAGATTCAGTACGAGGCAGTTTTCATCTTAGATACTTGTAATTAAAGTAAGAACACCATCTAAAGCCATTTTTTGGCCACGCGTGGTGGCTCACGTCTGAGGCCGAGGCGGGCGGATCATTTGAGGACGAGACCAGTGTCGCTAACATGGTGAAACCCTATCTCTACTAAAGCTACAAAAATTAGTTGGGCACGGTGGCGGGCGCCTGTAATCCCAGCTACTAGGGAGGCTAAGGCATTAGAATCCCTTGAACACGGGAGGCGGAGATTGCAGTGAGTAGACATCCCTCCATTGCACTCCAGCCTGGGTAATACAGCGAGACAACGTCTCAAAAAAAAAAAAAAAAAAAAAATCCCAAAACAACAGAAAGCCATTGTTGCAGATGCAGGAACAGGCTTAGAGGTTATATAACTTTCCCAAGGCCACATCACATATAAGTGGCAGAGCCAGGATTGCATACCAGGTATGTCTGATTCCAAATTAAGTGCTGCTTTAGTTATGTCTGTCTGCTTAAGAGTTTATATTGACATTACACTGTGATTTGACTATTGGAATAGAGTTTTAAAATTGTAATATCAATGTTTAATTGCATTTATTGTAAGAATATCATTCAGAGAAAATTGAATTTCTGACAGAGGAGTTGGTTTAATGTAACGTCTGCCCTTTTTATATTCATGTAATGAACATAATTATGTTACTCAATGAAACAACTGAAATAGATAGCTTATTTTTACTATAGGAAAAAGAAATCTGACTTGTTTTCCATACTTGCAAAATCACAACGTTAAAAAGCATTTTTATTTTGGCATAAAAAAACTGTTAAACATTTTGTTTTTAAAAGTAGCTCTTATTTTCATTGTAGAAGATTTCAACGGATAGTATTGTCTGATGGTGCCTTTAATATATCTTGATTTGAGAGTACAGTATTTTGATGGTGAGACCTCTGAATAGAGCCATAGACATATTCAAAACTGAGGTGTACTCATTGACCACTTGGGAAATTCACTAATTAGGAATTCCTAAAATAAACCAATATTCAATAATAGTTTTTTATTTATTTTTAATTTTTTTTTTTTTTGAGAAGGAATTTTGCTCTTATTGCCCAAGCTGGATGCAATGGCATGATTTCGGCTCACCACAACCTCTGCCTCCCAGGCAGAAGAATCAAGCGATTCTTCTGCCTCAGACTTACGAGTAGCTGGGATTACAGGCATGCACCACCATGCCCGGCTAATTTTTTGTGTTTTTAGTAGAGACGGCGTTTCACCACATTAGTCAAGGCTGGTCTTGAACTCCTGACCTTGTGATCCGCCTGCCTTGACCTCCCAAAGTGCTGAGATCACAGGCGTGAGCCACCGCGCCTGGCAGTTTTTATTTTTTAAAAAACAAATACAGCATTTTGGTGTACATATTACAGTGAAATTTGCTTTTTTTGCCTTGAGTGTTACAGACTTCTTTCCAGGTCAATACATGTAAATGTGACTTACCCATTCTATTGGTAATAGCTATATAATATTCCAAAGTATGCATGTATCATAAATTATGAAGCCATTATTCTAGTAATGGACAGTTTGTCCCCCATTTGTCATATATATATAAATTTTTTGACTGCTTCTTTTTTTTCTTGGTATTATAAACAATTACAGGAAAGGTCCTTATATGTCTATTTAACTCATGTAGATGTCATTTTGTGCTATGATGAATTTTACATGTGAGATTGCTGGGACGAAGGATATACATATTTTATAATTTAACAGATTTTAAAATCTACTTTTCAACCTTTTTTGTTTTTCAAAAGATATAGTAATCTACATGGCCAGCCCACATTCATAAGCACTGGAAGATATCAGCTTTTAGTTTTTGCCAGTGTGAGCCTGTGGAATTATAAATTAATTTACCTTCTACTTTCTAGTTAGGTTGAACATCATTATATAAGTTTATTGCCCTTTTACTTGTTAATTTTCATTTGTCTATTTTTCTATTAGGTGGTTTACTTTTTTTTTAATGTTAGAATTAGTACTCCTTTATCTGTCATATGTCTTGCTTTTTTTTTTTTTTATGGTGTCTTTCTCTGTCGCTGAGGCTGGAGTGCAGTGAGCAGTCAAGTGATCTCGGCTTACTCTTGCCTCACCCTCCCAAGTAGCTGGGGTTACAGATATGTGCCACCACGCACAGCTAATTTTTGTATTTTTAGTAGAGATGGAGTTTTACCATGTTGGACAGGCTGGTCTAGAACTCCTGACCTCAAGTGATCTGTTCCCCTCTGCCTTCCAAAGTGCTGGGATTACAGGCGTGAGACATCGCACTTGGCCTCTTGCATTTGTTTTTGTCTAGGTTTGCCATTTCTTTTTTTTTTTTTTTTTTTTTTTTTTTTGAGATGGAGTTTCACTGTTGTTACCCAGACGGAAGTGCAATGGCCGGATCTCGGCTCACCACAATCTCCGCCTTCTGGGTTCAAGCAATTCTTCTGCCTCAGCCTCCCGAGTAGCTGGGACTACAGGCACGCACCACCATGCCCAGCTAATTTTTGTATTTTTAGTAGAGACGGGGTTTCACCTTGTTGACCAGGATGGTCTCGATCTCTTGACCTCGTGATCCACCTGCCTCGGCCTCCCAAAGTGCTGGGATTATAGGTGTGAGCCACTGCGCCTGGCCTCTTTCTTAACTTTATGGTGTGTTTTGCTCATGTAGAAGTTTTAAAATACACACAGTTAAATCTATCAGTTTAGGCAAGTAGTTTTGATACTTGCTTAAGAAGATTTCCCTGAGCCAGGATCGTGTACATTCTCTATATTTTATTATAGTATTATATAGTTTATTACATTTGGCTCTTTAAACCATGTATATGTTTACAGAGATTTATCATGATATTCTCAGTAAATCATTGTTTTCAACTGTATGTTAACATTCCTTCTTTTAATCACATACTAAGTTTTCATATGTTCTTGGATCGATTTTGGAAGCTGTTTTCCATTAATCAGAGATTCTTTAAACCTCAGGGACCCATCAATAGGGCTTCAGGGTATCAGTGAATTCCCTGAATTTATATACATAACTTTCATCAGACTTGCAAAGGAGTATGTGATTCCTTTAATGGCAAGGATCGCAGATTTGTAGATGTTTCACATTTAATGGACTTTTTTTGTTTTTAATAACATGCAGATTGTGAATTAAATTTAGGAGATAAGCACATTATAGTTATGCAAAAGAAAAGTTTTTCAACTTCAAATGAAGTTAGAAGTAGTTCTTCGAATTAAAATGTAGACTTAATTGTCTAGTGAGAAGTAGGCAAGGACAGGGAATCCAAATGAAAGGTGTTTAGCTGTGACTTACTACCAAACATGTCAGAATTTGTAACTTGTAAAAAGTAGTCCTTTCCAAATTACAAGAGCATACTTGTTGCTAATATTGATTGGTGGAACAGTGCAGTGAAATGTTTTCTAACATAAATGATAGAACTATGTCCTTGGTAAATTTCTTTTCTGTAGGGTTTTAGCATTATAAATAATATTTGTTGACTATATTCTTATATCCCTACATGAATTTATGAGCATATTAGGAATAATTTTACATGGGGAAAGTAATTCAGAATGAATTATGTACTCATCCACTGGTGATAATTATGGCACTCATTATGTTCTTAAAACTCTACTAAACTAAACAACTAATTCCAGGACCAACGTGGAGACTGCTTTTTGAAGTTGGTAGTTTTCACAAGTGCCTGAAACCATGCAGCGATACCTATAAGATGTTCCAGAGAATCCTAGATTTCCTCACTTCTGAAATCATTTGGAAAACCTCATGGTAGCTACTGTTTTGAGGACTTTCGGTTAATAGGAATAGTTATTCTAGAATTGGTAATTGGTGCCTCATTTATGAGTCCTATATAGGATACCTAGTGCCATGGAGTGGTCCCCTGAAACAGTTGATCTCAATTAAGGTAATTCCAGAATGTCTGTTCACCGCTGTGGTAAGCTCGCTTTTTTTTTTCCTAATAGCTTTTTGGCACTTAGTGAAATTGAAATAATAATGAGTGTTCAAACACTGCTCTCCAGAAAGACCACTTTTGAAGGATGTACTTATAGATGAACTTCATAATCGTGGTTCACTATAGCCTAATTATTTTTAAGATCTACCCACCTACCAGTACCTGTACTTATGTGTTCTACCTTTCTGCCTGTTAACAATAGATTAACTGTCAGTGTTCCTGTTGGGTCACTTGTGCACCTGATTCTGTTGCCTCACTTGCCTAAAGACATGTTTCCAGAAGCTTTCCCTCGTTCTATAATTATTCTCCCATATTCTCCCTTTCTGCTGTATTATTCTCATTAGTGTATAAGCATGATATTGTTTCTCCCATCTGAAAAATGAAACAGTGGTTTCTTTTGATCCCCACTTTTCCAGCTAATCTCTGTCCCATATTTCTGCTCCTCTTTGTAGAAAAACTCCCCCCAAATTTGTTTTTTTCCTCACTGTCCCTAATTGCTAAAGTCACTAGTAACTTCCTTAAATGCTGTGGTCAAGTTTTAGTCTTCTTACATGACCTATCAGCAGTATTAGGCACAATTGATGACTTCTTTCTTAGGAGGCTTTTTAATGTGGTTTCCAAGGTACCACATCCTTGGTTTTTTTCCCCACATCACTGGTCACTTCTCTGTCTCCTGTGTTAGATTCTCTTTTTCTCCCCAATCTCTTAACATAAAAAAATCCAAGGACTCAGTTTTTGGAACTCTATTTCTTCTCCCTTAGTTGGTGATTTATATGTTGACAGGTTCCAGATAGCTATTTCTAGTTCAGACCTATTTCCTTAACATTAGATTCATATAATTCAGGTACCCACTTGACGTTTTCTTTGGGTAATTACATCGGCTTTTCAGTCTCCAAAACATCAACATTACCTCCAAGTTTTGCACACTGTTGGTAAGATCTGTCCGTCTCCTGCCTTACCCCACCCAGTACCAATCCGTTTTCTTTCTGTCTTCTTCCATTTTAGTTGATGGCACCTCCATTTTTCCAGTGTCTAAAGTTTTCCTTGATTCTTCTTTTTCTTACCTTCTGTATCTAATCTCTCAAGAAAATCTTACTAGCTTTAGAATATGTCTACTACCCAACACTTACACTGTTATCACCCTAATTCAATATACCATCATTTCCTACTTGGATTACTGCCACATCTTAACTAGTATATTTGTTTCCAAATTTACCTATAGGATAGTTTCAATGTAACAGCTACAGTGATCCTTTAAACATATAAATCAAGTCATGTGGCTCTTCTGCATAAAACTTTGGAGAAGCTTCCTAAATTAGTGTGATGCTAGCTGCTTTTAAAACAAAGCCCAAAATTTTATTGTCTAATTACAATAATTTAAAAACATTTTTTAAAAACTCATATTAGGTGATCTTTTTTGATAGGTAGTTTGCCTGTACGTGGATGATTTAAGGTCTTTGGTACCTAGTGTCTGTTATTCTACCATCCCCTCTGGCCTTGGAGTTCTCTGCTCTTAGCCTAGGAAAGAGGCAAGAGAAGGGTGAGAGGGTACCCTCTTCTAAACTTTGGCTTCTTTTATCCTCAGTATATTAGTGAGAGCTGGTCACCGTCCATATGCAAGGATTAAGGCCAGGAATGGAGTTTTTAGCTGGCAGTCACTTACCAGTTAAAATTGTATACCTTAGAAGGGGGAGTATAAATTTGATTTTTTTATTCCTTTTGAATGAATCCTAATGTTTATTTGACTTGTTTTATGACTCAATATAAACTGCCTACCTGTGAAATGAGAGAAAATATTTGCAAACCACACATCTGATAAGGGGATAATATTAAAAATATATAAGGAACTCACACAACTCAATATTTGCATTAAGAAAATAAATAACCTGGCTGGGCGCAGTGGCTCATGCTTGTAATCCCAGCACTTTGGGAGGCCGAGGCGGGTGGATCACAAGGTCAAGAGATTGAGACCATCCTGGTCAACATGGTGAAACCCCGTCTCTACTAAAAATACAAAAAAATTAGCTGGGCACGGTGGCGCGTGCCTGTAATCCCAGCTACTCAGAAGGCTGAGGCGGGAGAATTGCCTGAACCCAGGAGGCAGAGGTTGTGACGAGCCAAGATCGCGCCATTGCACTCCAGCTTGGGTAACGAGTGAAACTCCGTCTCAATTAAAAAAAAAAAAAAAAAAAGAAAATAAATAACCTGATTAATAAATGGGCAAAGCATCTGAATAGACATTTCTCAAAAGAAGACCTACAAGTGGCCAACAGGCATATCCTGTTAATATTAACCTACTCGTGTATTTATATTAAAAGTGGATTTTTGGTAGACAGCATCTAATTTCACAATCTCTTTTGTAAATGGAATAGTTAGAACACTTAATATGTTTATTGATGTGGTTGGGTTTAAATCTGTGAGTTGTTATTTGTTTTCTGTTTGTCTTAGTTGTTCTATATTTCCTTTTTTTCATGTCTTTAGGATTAAAAAGATATTTTTAAATTCCATTTTTTTTATTTGATGACTTGCTAGCAGTGCTCTTTATTGCTGTTGTTTTTAGTAGTTGCTTAAGGGTTTATGGTATACATTCTACAATTTAATGTGTAGTGTAAGAACATTAATGTATTTTCATTTTTTTCTGGATTCTTGTCATTATACATTTACTTCTATACATGAGTCCTACAATATGCTGTTATTATTTTTCCTTTAATTAATTATTTAAAAGAGATATAAATGTTTAAAAAATTGTTTAAAATTTATTCACATATTTACCATTCCCATTGTTTTTCTGTGTGTGTGTGTGTGTGTGTATGCAGATTTTTATGTGGTATCATTTTTCTTCATCCTGAATAGTTTCTTTTGACATTACTTATACTTAAAAAATACAGTGATGATGAATTCTTTTTACTTTATATGTCTGAAAAAGTCTTTGTTTACCATAGTGTTTGAAGGATATTTTTGTTGGGTATAGAATTCTAAGCTGATGTTTTTGTTGTTTCAGTACTTTAAAGATGTTGTTGCATTGTCTTCTGGCTTGCGTTGTTTCTAATGAGAAGGCTGTCGTCAGTCTTTGTTCCACTATATGTAGGGTTTCTTTTATTTTTCACCCTTTGCCTACTTTTGAGATTTTCACTATGTTTTTAATTATTTGATTATAATGGCCCTTGTATTATGGACTTTGTTGAGCTTCTTGGATCAGTGAGTTTATAGTTTGTATTACATTAAAAAATTTTGGGCCATTATTTCTTCACATATTAATATTTCTGTGCTGTTTTCCCTCTCTTTCAGGAACTCAAAATACACTTATATTAGACCATGTGAAATTGTTCTACTGAAAGTTCAGCAATGTTCTATTTATCTTTCTCAATCTTCTTGTTTTAGATAGTTTTTACTGCTAGTTCTTTAATTTGCCAATCCCTCTGCAGTGTGTAATCCACTTTTAATCTTATCCAGTTTATTTTTTTGTCTCAGGTATTTCCCCCACCCCTGCCCTTCCAGAAGTTCAATATAGGCCTTTAAAAACATTATCTTTCATTTCTTTGCTTAAAATTCTGTGTTAGATCGTTTTCATGCTGCTGATAAAGACATACCGGAGACTGAACAACTTACAAAAGAAAGAGGTTTAATTGGACTTACAGTTCCACATGGCTGGGAAAGCCTCACAATCATGGCAGAAGGCAAGGAAGAGTAAGTCACATCTTATGTGGGTGGTGGCAGGCAAAAAATGAGAAAGCTTGTGCAGGGGATTGCCTCGTTTTAAAACTATCAGATATCATGAGACTTATTCACTATCATGGGAACAGCGCAGGAAAGACTTGCCCACATGATTCAGTTACCCCTAACCTACCAGGTTCCTCCCACAACACAGGGGCATTCAAGATGAGATTTTGGTGGGGACACAGCCAAACCATATAATTTCACCCCTAACCCCTCCTAAATCTCATGTCCTCACATTTCAAAACCAATCATGACTTCCCAACAGTCCCCCAAAGTCTTAACTCTTTTCAACATTAGTTCAAAACTCCACTGTCCAAAGTCTCATCCAAGACAAGGCAAGTCCTTTCCACCTATAAGCCTGTAAAATGAAAAGCAAGTTACTTCCTAGGTACATTGGGTAAATACAGCAATTTCAAGAGGGAGAAATTGGTACTAAGGCCCCATGCAAGTCTGAAATCCAGTTGGGCAGTCAGATCTTAAAGCTTCAAAATGATATCCTTTTATTCCATGTCTCACATTCAGGTCATGCTGACGCAAGAGTTGGGCCCCCATGGCCTTGGGCAGCTCCACTCCTGTGGCGAATGCATGATATAGCTTTCCTCCTAGCTACTTTCATGGGCTGGCATTGAGTGTCTGCATCTTTTCCAGGTACACAGTGCCAGCTGTCAGTGGATCTACCATTCTGAAGTCTAGAGGACTGTGGCCTTCTCACAACTCCCCTATGTGGTGCTCCAGTAGGAACTCTGTGTGGGGGCTCCAACCCCACATTTTCCTTCCACACTGCCCTAGCAGATGTTCTCCATGAGCTGCCTGGGCATCCGGGTGTTTCCATACATCTTCTGAAATCTAGGTGGAGGTTCCCAAACCTCAGTTCTTGAGTTCTGTGCACTCACAGGCTCAACACCACATGGAAGCTACCGAGACTTGGATATTGCACCCTCTGAAGGCATGGCCTGAGCTCTACGTTGGCCCTTTTCAGTCATGGCTGCAATGTCTGGGACCAGGGGCACCAAGTCCCCAGACTGCACATAGCACGGGGACCCTGGGCCTGTCCCACTAAACAATTTTCCCCTTCTAAACTTCTGGGCCTGTGATGAGCGGGGGCTGCCATGAAAAATTCTGACATGCCTTGGAGAGTTTTCCCCATTGTCTTGTGGATTAAAATTCAGCTCCTTGTTATTTATGCAGATTTCTGCAGCAGGCTTGGATTTTTCCTGAGAAAATTGAATTTTCTTTTCTATCACATTGTCAGTCTGCAAATTTTCCAAACTTTTATGCCATTTCCCTTTTAAAACAGAATGCCCTTAATAGAACCCAAGTCACCTCTTGAATGCTTTGCTGTTTAGAAATTTCTTTCGCCAGATACCCTAAATCATCTCTCTCAAGTTCAGAGTTCCACAAATCTCTAGGGCAGGGGCAAAATGCTGCCAGCCTCTTTGCTAAAACATAACAAGGGTCACCTTTACTCCAGTTCCCAACAATTTTCTCATCTCCATCTGAGACCACCTTAGACTGGACCTTATTGTTTATATCACTATCAGCAACCCAACAAGTCTCTAGGAAGTTTCAAACTTTTCCACATTTTCCTGTCTTCTTCTGAGCCCTCAAAACTGTTCCATCCTCTGCCTATTACCCAGTTCCAAAGTTGCTTCCACATTTTTGGGTATCTTTTCAGCAACGCCCATTCTACTGATACCAATTTACTGTATGAGGCCATTTACATGTTACTGATAAAGACATGCCCAAGACAGCAATTTACAAAAGAAAGAGGTTTAATTGGATGTACAGTTCCACATGGCTGGGAAGCCTCACAATCATGGTGGAAGGCAAGGAGAAGTAGGTCATATCTTACGTGGATGGCGGCAGGCAAAAAATGAGAATGCTTGTTCAGGGGAACGCCTCTCGTGAAAACCATCAGATCTCATGAGACTTATTCATGGGAAAGACCTGCCCACATGATTCAATTACCTCCTACCAGGTCTCTCCCACAGCACATGGGAATTCAAGATGAGATTTGGGTGGGTACACAGGCAAACCCTATCATATGCTTTTTCTATATATTTTTGAACAAGTGAAATATTGTTGTAATAACTCTTTCTGATGTCATGGTCTACGAATTTTATCATCTGTGTCATTTCTTAGTTGCTTTCTATTGATTTGCTTTACATTATGGGGCATATTACCCTGCTTCTTTACATGTCTGGTAATTTTGGACTGTATGGCAGACATCCATTTTACCATAATTTTACCTTGCTAGGTACTGGATATTTTCATATTCCTATGCTTTCAAGCTTTCTTTTGGGACATACTTAAGTTATCTGGAAACAGCATTTCTTTTTGAGGCTTGGTTTTAAGTTTGTTTGATGGAGCCACAATAGCTTTTAGCCTCGGACTAATTTTGCTCCATTACCGGCAGTCCCTTGTAGTGCCCCTTCAGAGTATCCACCCCTGTGTATTAGAAGGTTTTGCCACTTTGGCTGAAGGGAATATGGACCCCCAAAATTGTTCCACTTGCCCATTTTGAATGGTTCTTTTTTGACATCAGTTTCTTAACACAAATGCACTGAGAGGTGCTTTGCTAAAAATTCTGGTTTTAGCTCTGCCCTCTTCAGTACACTGCCCAGCAAACTTCAGCTGCCTGTCTTTCCTTGTTTTTTGCTCCTTAATTCAAGGAGAGAGTTGGATCCCTGAGTTCTCCCTCCCTATGCTGTAGCATGGAAACTCTCTCAGGCAGTCATACGACTCACTTCATTTCCATTTTCTCAGGAATCCTCAGACCATGCTGATTTCCTGTTTAATGTCAATGTCTGAAAATTGTTGTTATATATTTTATAATTCTGTTTTGTTGTTTTAGGTAAGAGGGTAAATCTAGTCTCTTTTACTCCATCTTGGCTAGTTCTAGAAGCTGAGTGGATCTTTGATTGTGTGTCCCCAGGTTGACCAAGGGGGAAAGTAGTAAAGTTGGATCATTGGAATGATAATTAGTAATTGAAACTAATATTGTAAATTCAGGGAAAGAATCATTATTTTTTTATGCTTCTTGATTTCTTCATAATCTCTAGCATGGTATGGAGCACAGGCCTTAGTAAGTTGTTAACTGAAAGTTAGGGAAGACTTATCCATGATAGCTTTCTACCTTTCTCCTTCTCATAGAAGTTTCAAGTTAGTTAATTCTTTCAAATATTACCAATTTTATTCTGACTTTAAGAAACTAGGCCTACCGGGGTGCGGTGGCTCAAGCCTGTAATCCCAGCACTTTGGGAGGCCAAGGCGGGTGGATCATGAGGTTAAGAGATCGAGACCATCCTGATCAACATGGTGAAACCCCGTCTCTACTAAAAATACAAAAAATTAGCTGGGCACAGTGGCGCATGCCTGCAATCCCAGCTACTCAGGAAGCTGAGGCAGGAGAATTGCCTGAACCCAGGAGGCAGAGGTTGCGGTGAGCTGAGATCGCACCATTGCACTCCAGCCTGGGTAACAAGAGTGAAACTCCGTCTCAAAAAAAAAAAAGAAAGGCTCCAGAAGAGGTTTTTGCTTTTCCTGTTAGTGTGACTCTTGAGCTAGCTGGTCACATTCTTACTGGGTGTGGCTATATGAATAGTTCTGTTCAGAGGCTTCTTTCTTGTATTCTTTCCAGAATACCTTTATTCCAAGCTAAGTAGTGGGGAAGAGGGATGGTAGTGCTGGTAGTAATTATAATCAATATGTTGCATGTATAGAAAATGCATATATGCCCTAAGGTGAATACTACTATTATAGCTCTCAGATCTTCAACGTGACATAATATAATTCTTGCTAAAGGTAGTTAGGTTATACTGAACCTGGGAGTACTCTAAAGTGTCAAGGACAAGTCTTTTAAATTGTTACGATGGATTCTCCTGTGGGAAGGTAGTAGTTTGAAAATGGTGAATTGATTTGGTACTTAAATAGCAACTTAAAACTGGATTTAGAGGGAAGGTAATGTCCGCTTTCCTAAATTTCAGTATAAGTTAGGAATAATCCATTAGTACTGCCTTATGTTTTTCCATTATTTAATTTTAAATTTGTGACATAGCTAGAAATAAGTGATTTGTATAGGTAAGCACTCAGAAATGACTGCAGACTGATCAGATGTCAGTTGGGAAAGGGGAGCTATGTTGGAAAACATCTTAGAGTTTTACTTGGTCTGGTTAAGGATTTGAGGTTAAGTGACTATGCAAATGCAAACTATGTTTGAGTTGGGCTTAATGAATGTAATTTAGAGTATTGGTTCATTGATAACACACTTCTGGTGTGTATGCTTTGAAGCAAAACAGTATAGGAAATGGGCTGATCAAACTAGTTTTATTTTTTTCTGCTACATAAGTTGGTAGGTTTTGGTGTCTGAATAAGACAGACAATGAATTCTATATTAACTGCTCAGTTATTACCATGCTTTCAAAACAATGCTTTGTTACAGTGTGTCTTTTAGTTAATAGTAAAAATGAAATCTTTAGGAAAAACTAACTGCATAGCATGTTGCTGCAAACTTGAATTTTTATTGTGTGGTCAATAGAATTGCAAATTCTACCCTATTTTTATTCTAAGAGTTTGATGATTAGGGCTATCTATATTTCTTTCAGTTTCTAAGGCGTGATGTAAAAGGACATCAGCTTAAGGTTTCAGTGATAAAAAATATATACTATTTTAAATATAGGCAGGAATATTAGAGCTTTGAGTAAAATTGAGTTACTGGATTAAAATCAGTAAAATCTTTCTTTAGCCTTTCATTTGATTTACTTGTTCAAGGTTTGTCCGTGCCAAACTGAAACTGGTTCAGCAGTGAGGTTTGACACTAAGATTTTTGATCTGTATTTAGATTTGATCTGTATTTAAGATTCTTGATTTTTATTCTGTATTTGGATATTAAGAAAGTGTCTTCAATTGCCAGTGTTTTTATTTCAACACAGTTTTATTGCTTTTCAACAAAACACACCTCTTATGGAGTGTTGGATGTTCCCAGAATATTATACACCTCTGGCAGAAAAACTCAATTGTTTTCTCTATAGAATGGCCTATTAGAAAGACTGGTCTAAAATGACTTTAATGTATTTTAATAGATAGCTATTGCATTTGTTAAATAGAATAGAAAAAACATTTACTATTGTCTTCTAGGACATAAATTTCTTCTTTCCTTCCTGCTTTGAAGGTTAAAAAAAAGCAAACACTTATATGATGATATTTTAGCGTCTTAAAATGGATTTCTCAGCCATCAAATAAAGGATATGTGTAACTTTTGCACCTTACCTGGGATTTGTCAGTGATACTCTGACTTGGTATGTGCCTGTCCAGGTTTGTCTTATAGATAAGATGCCATTATGTGCCCTTTTTCTTTTGCCCTAGGTTGGAACTTTGTGATTAATTAGTAAGCCGTCATGACCTCTGAACCTTCATTTGTAACAGACAGTAACTAACAGTTATTGAGTACTTACTGTATATTTATAAATGTTTTATGTGTATAGTTTCATTTAATGTAGATGATACTTGTTCTGCTTTCCTCAGAATTGTTGTGAAGATAAATGATCTTCAAATGAGATAATGAGTGGGAAAATGTTTGTACCAACAATGTAGTTATAAGTTATTAATAATGACAATAATATCTAACTGCTTTCTCTTTGCTGTTGTTGTCTTTAAGGTTTAATATAGTCTACAGTCTACATTTTTTGGTGCTGTAGATTTTCCCAGTGCCCCACCTCATAGGATGACCCTTGTCTTATAAGTTGTTCAGACAAATCACATGATGTTATATGAGTTATAGATTTGACATTCAGATTAGCGTTTTATTCTTTCCTTCCTTAGGAAGAAGTAATTATCACTGGCAATTCATATTGTTATTTGCCTCCTTAAAGTAGAAATTTATTTGTTTTCATATAAATTCTAGAAAAGCTCTGGCTTTTTGACATTACTGAACTCTCTTTACTCTTTCCTACTAATCCCTGTGAAATTGACAATTTAAAGATTTATAAAATGCAAATTAAATCTGAATTGTGATGGGAATTTTTGCATGTGTATATGTATGTATTTATGTGCATATAAAGGTATTAAGTAACTCTTTGGCCCTAAATTTTTAAAGGACTAATGATAGTCAAATAAATGAAAGAAGAAAGAACCTAAGCCTATTTCTCCATTTTAGAAAAAGTTTTATGTAATAGTTCCTTTATTATATTGTCAGTTTTCCCGTGGTGATTCATTGTCATATCTCAAATAGAGGAATGTGTACTGTATCCTTTATTTAAATTAGGAAAGTTCAGCTTTTCTTACTGTTTTCACTCAGATACAGAATAGCATAGGCTGTACTTTATTATTTACAGCCAAGATTTTAAGCATGACTTTAGAAAAGACAAAAGTTTTGAATCTTACATAGCTTCAAACACTGTTAACTCAGGTAAAGATTTTTTTGCCATTCTACAATTAGAAATTTTGGTAGACTGAAATGGTAGACAATGAGAAGTAAACTGTGTTGTGATCACCTCTTTTGTCATATATATTGCTACTATGTTTTTTTCGGGCATTATAGCATTATTCTTTAAGTACAAGTCAGCCTTACTGAATTTAACATGTAGTTGTGTACAATTTCATGAATAGAGCAGTGATTTGATTTGCATATTTTAATGTTTTGTGTTTATAGATATCTTTTAAAATTTTCCTAATTAGCAGTGAAAACATTTTGAAAGAAATGCTGGATTTGTTGGAAGCTCAACTTGCATTTTATCTGTACCTTTAAAACTTTAAAAAATTCATTTTGTAATGACTTTACCAATATAGAATTTAGAATGACATAATGGAGAAACAACATGAACCTTTTACATTTCACCTAACCTTCCCCTATCCCTACATGAAGCATAGTACCCCATACATGGAAACTGCCTTAATTTTTATTTTGTTTCCAAAAACTTAAGCATACACAACTAAGAGAAATATGGATTAAGTTGGCTATATTATAAGCTATGATTTTTAAATATGATTTAAAATAAGTATTGTTAGATTCATATTAAAGGCTAAAGTGAAATTACCAAAGCACATTTTAAAGACAAATTCGGTCTGGGTGCGGAGGCTCATGCCTGTAATCCCAGCACTTCGGGAGGCCAAGGCAGGTGAATCACAAGGTCAGGAGTTTGAGACCAGCATGGCTAACATGGTGAAACCCTGTCTCTACTCAAAATACAAAAAAATTAGCTGGATGTAGTGGTGGGCACCTGTAATTCCAGCTACTTGGGAGGCTGAGGCAGGAGAATCACTTGAACCCAGGAGGCAGAGGTTGCAGTGAGCCAAGATTGTGCCACTGCACTCCAGCTCAGGCAACAGAGTGAACCTTCGTCTCAAAGGAAAAAATAGAAATTTGGGGAAATGTCACACGTTCTCACATATGTGATAGCTAAAAAAAAATTTGATCACATGGGAGTAGAGAATAAAAAGATTGATAACAGAAACTGGGAAAGGTGAGTGGTGAGGAGAATGAAGAGAAGTAGGTTATAGGGTACAAACATGCAGTCAGACAGAAGGAATAAATTTAATGTTAAATTCCCCTGGTTGTTCATGATATACCACATACCATTTCACCAATTCACGTAATATACCCTCTTATTTTGTAGGCAAAGCAAGAGCAGCCTATAAGTCTTGCCTGGGGATAAAAATATTTCTGAATAAATGAAGTGATTAACAAATCATATGACTTTCATTTTAGGCTAGGGTCATGATCAAATACATTGATTTGTTATTTATAAAATTAAATTTACTGATTTAATAAATAGTGATACTTGTCAGTCTTTTCCTCTCTCTGTATTAGAACAGCATTAGTAATAGGAAGCAAGCAGGATAGTCACCAAAAGCACATGCACTGTCAGAAACAAGAAGTGGGATTCTTTTCAAGGGAAGGAGACAGAAGAAGGCAGGGAAAGTACAGCAGACCAGGTTAGGTTATTGTGGTAAACTTGTCTTTCTCAGAACCTTCTGAGCACAGTTCTGAAGAAGGTAACATAATTATAATGGGATCATAAAATAATGGGGCAAAAAAAAAATTTCAAAGTAGTTACCTTAAGGAAGTTATACATTAGAAAATACAGTTGCTAAAAAAATTTTGAAATTCTTTATGAAATTGGTTTTAGAACATTTTAAAACTGTGCAAGATTATTTTTGTAGCCATAGATTAAAATTATAATTAAAATTTTTGAATTATAAAAGTATAGAATATTTAGAGAAAGTGGAAAGTAACCCTTTTTTCACATACTAATACAACTATTGTTCTTTGCAAAGTTTTTTTCATATAGGCCTTAGATAAAACTATCTGCTTAGGTGTAGATTTTTTAGTATTTATTTCTCTTGAGTTCCATGAGCTTCCTGGATCTATAGTTCGGTGTCTCTCAATTTTGGAGAATTGACCACCATTAGTCACATATTTCTTGTGTTTTTTTCCCTTCTCCTGATATTCTCATTATCCATAGTTATATCTTTTGTAATTGTCCAACAGTTCTTAAATATTGTTACATTTTTTAAAAAATTCTTTTTGCTCTTCAGTTTGGGAAGTTTCTATCCATATATCTTCATGTTCTCCTATTGTTTTCTCTACTGTGTCTGTTCTGCTGTTGAATCCATTAAAGGCATTCTTCATTTCTGTTACTGATTTTTGTTTTCCATTTCAGTCTGTCTGAGAGTTTCCAGGTCTCTGCTTACAATGGCCATCGTGTTTTGAATGTCTTGTGGTTTTTTTCCATTAAGGCTCTTAGCATATTAATCTTAGTTACTGAATTCTGTCAGTCATAATTTCAAAATCTCTGTCATATATGAATCTGGTTTTGATGCCTGTGTTGTCTTTTCAGACTCTGTTTTTTGTCTTTTAGCATGCCTTGTTATTATTTGTTTTCTTTGATAAGCTGGATGTGACTTAAGGGATAAGAGGAACTGAGATAAATAAGCCTGTAGTGTGGCCTAGAGGCCTGTCTGGCTCGGATTTAGGTTGTGTTTGCTGTTTGCTGTAGCTTTGGTGTCAGAGATTAAAATTTCCTCTCATGTATTTATTTTTGTCTCCTTTGTTGTCTTTGGGTTTCCCTAGTAACTCCTTCATAGGTAGGATCGGCATCTTGTAGTTATTTAAGCTATAAGCCCTGTTATTACACAGGAGCCCTATTAATGTGGTGGTTGTGTGTGTGTGTGTGTGTGTGTGTGTGTGTGTAAAAGTGTTCTATAATCTTATGATTTGCCCTCAGTCTGTTAGTGAGCCTGTGTCTTTGAACTGTGACCTTCATGAGTGCTTTTTAGCTACTGCAACCTCTACCTCCCAATACTTAAATGAGACAGTAGGAAGGCTGAGAAGGGGCTGGAGTTTGGAATTTCTCTTCCCACAGGTTGGTTAGGTGGTGGATAACAAACTGTGGAATGTGAAACCTTGGATGAGGGGAGGCTACTGTAGTTTTTTTGGGGGCAGGTCTTTGTTATTGTGACTGGGCAACTTCAAAATGGTTATTTTTTCTCCTACTGGAAGCTACAGGGAATTTTTCTTTGATCTTCATGTGTGAACTGATGGGACACCTGGAGGTAAAACTCAGGAAAGTTTCCCCTCTCACCCTCTCTCTCCCAACTAGACTGCCTATCCCCTGAGTTTTTAGTTCTCACGCTAGTTCACATTGAACCTCCAGCAATTTACATTATAGTATAAATGTTCCTATGGATACTGGCTCCAGCTGTGAGTTTCTCCTGCTGAAGTTTGTGATACCTGTAGCTGTGATTTCTATATTCATATCCCTCTCCAGTTTTGGGAGCAGCAATTTGTCCTGAACCTCAGTTCTCTATTGGGTCTAAGAAGAGTTACTGATTTGCGGTTGGTTCAGCTTTCTGGTTGTGAGAATGGAGTGATGTCTTCCAAGCTCTGTACATATCAGACCAGAAACCCTTAACGATATTTTAAAAATTGTCAAATATTTCCTTTCTGTAACTTTTTGACTGTTTTGTTCTTCAGTCTAGCTGTGTAGCATGGAGGGAATAGGATATGTGTGTAGACCATCTGATTATGCTACTTTGTCTAATAGTTTTTGTGCTGGGTTTATACTGTTTTCAATTTTTATAGCATTATATTCTTTAGTATCTGGTAGAGCTACTCTTGCTTTGTCTATTTATTGTGACATATGAACTTCAGAATTATTTTGTCAAGTCATTTAAAAAAGGAAGTAGGATTATAAATAGAACTACTTAAAATTAGTAGTATAATTCGAATGATAGTGCTATGATGTTTGGATTTCCCCTCTGGAAATTTATTTCTCATTGTTGATTCAGATCTTCTTTTAATGTTTTGGAGGTTTTGTAATTTTCTTTTTGTTCTTTGAGATAGAGGCTAGTTCTGTCACCCAGGCTAGTGTGCAGTGGCACAATCTCTACCTACTGCAACCACTGTCTCCAGGGTGTAAGTGATTCTCTTGTCTTAGCCTCTCGAGTACCTGGGATTACAGGCATGCACCACACCCAACTAATTTTTTATATATTTAGTAGAGACACAATTTTGCCATGTTGACCAGGCTGGTCTCAAACTCCTGGCCTAAAGTGATCTGCCCACCTTGGCTTCCCAAAGTGCTGGAATTACAGGCATGAGTGATGGCACATGACCTCATACTTTTTTTTATCTCATTAACAGAAATTTCTTATGAGGTATATTTTATGCAATTTTAAAGCCCTTTTATTTTGAAATAATTTTTGATTCACATGAAAGTTGCACAAATAGTACAGAGTTCCTGTGTGTCCTTTACCCAGTTTCCCCCATCATGACATCTTATGAAACAATAATAATCAAACACAGAAAATGGACAGTGGGTATGGTACTATTAACTGTATGCTTTATTTAGATTTTATCAGTTTTTTCTGTACTTTTTTTTTTCATATGTGTAGTTTTGCTATTATTATTGCAATGGCCGACTCCATTTCTCTCTCTCTCTCTCTTTCTCTCTCTCTCTCTCTCTCTCTCTCTCTCTCTCTCTCTCTCTGCCTCCTTCCCTGCCTTCTGGAGAGTAAAAATGCTGTTTATTTTCAGAAGCTGCTTTGCTAATAGGTTTTAAATTCTAAGTTTTTAGTTGTTTTCATTGACTGTTTTTTAATTTTTAAATTGTTTTTTAAAATGTTCCCTTTTCATTGGTGTTAATCATTGAATTTTTTAGGAATGTAATTTTCTAATTTGCTAAAAATGTTATTTTTGTTTTTTTTCTATAGCATGTCATCATATTGCATTGGCTAGGCTAGATTTCCAAATTATACTTTTTGTGCCTAATTTTTACGTAATAGTCTTTGAGTTTCCCTTTAGGAGAAAAATTAGCTATTATGTACATTATTAGTTGATTTTGCTAATAACTGGCATTAAAATTAATCATTTGTATGCAATGAATGCTTTACCAAGTTTCAGGAGTCTAATCATTTCAAATGAACCATGTCATTTAACCCTTACAACCTCCTAAGATACGTGTCAATATTATTCCTGTTTACAGGTGAGTAAATTCGATTGGGTTAAATAATTTATGGACCAATAAATAATTATTTGGTCACATAGTTTAGGTACGAAGCTCAAACCTGAGTTTTAAGTTTCTTACTCATTTTGCACTTAATAGTTCTTTTATATTCTCTTCTATGGCAATAGAAAAGATCAGTGGTAAACTATTCAGAGGAATTTCATTCTACAGCATACATTTATTCCATGGAACTGGCATTCTAGAATGGAGTGAATTAGGGCATGGTGGCTCATGCCTATAATCCCAGCACTTTAGGAGGCTGAGGTGGGTGGATCACCTGAGGTCAGGAGCTCAAGACCAGCCTAGCCAACATGGTGAAACCCTGTCGCTACTAAAAAAAACAAAAATCTGTCAGGCATGGTGGCTTATGCTGGTAGTCGTAGCTAGCTACTTGGGAGGCTGAGGCAGGAGAATCACTTGAACCTGGGAAGCAGAGGTTGTAGTAAACTGAGATTGTGCCACTTGCACTCGAGCCTGGGCAACAGAGTGAGACTCTGTCTGAAAAAAAAAAAAGGAGTGAATTAATTTCATAAAGAAAATTCAGGTTAAACACTGTTTGGACACTGATATCCCAGAATGTAAATAGACTTAATCAAAATTGTTTGTTAATATTTTAAAGGATCAAAATACTGAACCTGTACCTCCTCCCTCCCTCCTTCCTTCCAGAGGTAAGTATAGCCCCTATTGAGAATCTAAATATTTCAAAATTTACTTCGGTGGATATGGAATTAAGTATGGGAATACAAGGAAATTAATATTTAATATTTAAATATGAAGGATAATGTATAGTTAGCTTTTTGAAGAACATCAAATATTAACTTTTCTATCATGTGAATTGTATTCATACTGTCTTATTTGTGATAATTTTAAGATGATGTGAAAGTTTCACCGTGACTTAGAGTGAGTAAATTCTCAAACAATAGAATGTATTATTTGAAAGAGGCCTTGGTTTTTTTTGTTTTTTGAGACTGAGTTTCGCGGTTGTTACCCAGGCTGGAGTGCAATGGCACGATCTTGGCTCACCGCAACCTCCACCTCCTGGGTTCAGGCAATTCTCCTGCCTCAGCCTCCTGAGTAGCTGGGATTACAGGCACGTGCCACTATGCCCAGCTATTTTTTTTTTTTTTTTTGTATTTTTAGTAGAGTCGGGGTTTCACCCTGTTGACCGGGATGGTCTCGATCTCTTAACCTCATGATCCACCTGTCTTGGCCTCCCAAAGTGCTGGGATTACAGGCTTGAGCCACCGCACCTGGCCGAGGCCTTGGTTTTACTCAGCGTCTTTCCCATTTTGGGACTGCCTCCCTCTCCTATATTTTTTTCAGCATGTGATTTGGGAGAAAGGATTTAATTTTTTATTCTAGCTGCAGTCTTTAACAGTTTTCTTAAAATATTATTTCTTATCAGATTGCCTTTCCTTCTATCTTTTATATATATAATCCCTTCAAATCTGAGCTAATCAGGTTTTTTTTTTTTTGGAAACTATATTGGTTTCTTTAGGTACCTTTATCTACTGCATTAGTGTTCATTGGTACCTTCTCTTCTGCCTGTCCGACTCTTATTTCAGTAATTTAGGTGAGGTAAAATCTGTAAAAATTGCATTTGTGCTTATAGGTCTTAACTCTATAGTAAAATTTTTAAAAATACATTGTATTTTTGTAATTGATCTCTATTACGTGTGTATTCAGAGTAGTCATAATTCGATATTTAACTAGAGCATGTGTTTAGCGTGCATACCTAGCACTGATCTGTTACTGTAACACTGATATTCTGAAATCCTCTTGAAAGAAACAGTAAGGTTATATGTTGATTTCTTTTTATTTAAGGAAAGATTTATTGGTTGAATGTGGTTTTCTGTTTTGTGTTTGGAGATTGACTGTATTTATAGACATCTTTTTTTCCCCCAGAAGTTCTGTTCTAAATTATTGAGAAATTGGGTGAACTTATTTTCTTGCTGAGGTGAACAAGCTTGAAGTTTTGAAAGTAAAGTGTACAGTCTTTTCTATATGGGAATGGGGGAATTTTCTAGACTTGATTAAAGTACTGTTGCTTAAGTTGTTAACGAGGATCTTCTTTCCCAATACTTAAAATGCCAATATTTTCAATTAAGGTGCTGTGAATAATTTCTCCTGCCCATTTTTTTTTCAGCTTTTTCATTCTTCTCCCAGTTGAGTTTTGAATTCTTGCTCTCTTTTGAGAGTCCCCCCTCCCCTTTTCTTTTTCCAGGAGGCAAGGACTCTCTACATAGCTTTTGTGATAACCCAGTTACAGAAAACAGTGGGATAGATGTTCAGATGTTATAACTTCTCTTTTTTGGCTGGGATGGGGTGGATGAGTAAAAAGAAAAATGAGTAAGTCAGTGAATATTGGCAGGTATTCTGAGATTCCCTCTGTTGTGTCATTTACCTTGGCACAGTTAAGTAACTGCTTATGATAAAGTTTTTCACACAGTCTCGGAAAATAAGGAGTTTCAAGTAATAATGTGGGTAACTGATTAGTATCCAGTATCCAACTAGTGGTGGTGTTCGATGGATTAATTGATTCTTAGAGAGTCTAGGAAATGTTGGAACAGTATAAATTCAAACTGCTATTACAGCAAAGTAAAAGTTGGAAAAATAAATAATTTAACTGACAGAAGAAACTTTAAGGGATAGACTAGATTTGGTTTTCTCTGTGGTCTTTCATTCTGAATACTAATTACTACTTGAACATATGTAAGGCTCAAGTGTTGTTTTATTAAAAATACAGTTGTGAAGTGGTTACGCAAATGAATTCAATTTAAATTTCTTGCCATGTAAATGTGTAGAAGGACTTACGGAGGTTTACTTTCAGTCTTGTTTTTTTTCTCATTTATAGTGATGAACCATTTTCATTATTATTGTTTGGACTTTTATTTTATTTAAGGACAGGAGTTAAATGTAAGTCCTGAGAAAAAACAAATGTTTCATATCACACTTATTTCAGAGTAAAGCTTAGTTGAGGCTATGTACAATAATCAGTTGTAAAAAGGTATTTTCATTCCTCCACAGTCCTTTTGGCTTATTTCTGTTGTCTTATTCAGTTTGCTGTGAATTTGTTTTTGTGGTGGGAAAATTAATTTGAGCTAAAATGTGTCAGAATTACTTAGCCAAAAATTACTGTATGTTGTCCCACAAAAAAAGCAGATACTACTTTTTTTTTTTTTTTCACTTCATATCGTGGATGTACTTATGTTTTCACCTTGTGGAATACTGAATCAAGTTTATACTCTTAGGATTTTAGAGTAGTGGTTTTCAGTCTTGGCTACATGTTGGAATCATGTTGGAAGATTTAAAAAATGATGATGCATGGGTCCTACCCACAAAAGATTGATTGATTGATTGATTGATTGCTTTGAGATGTGTCCTGTGCCTTAGTTCCTATATGCACTTAAGGCTAAGAGCTTCTATATTATAGAGACTCATGCACAATAACACTTTTTAAAATTAGCTGCTAAAAATTCTTGTCATATAGTCATAAGACTAATATATCATGAATGTTTAAAATTATATTCTTAAGTTTACCATGGCCATGTTAAAATGAGCAGTGTTAATAATACTACACATATTTTGAGAGGTGTTTACCACATTTGGCCAAAAGACCAAAAAGTTCAGCAGTTAACTGCCTAAAGTAACAAAGCAGGTAGAGAAATAATGTTTTCTTAGTTAGCTTAATAATATATATTTCAAGGGGATGGATAAGGCTCCAGTTAAAGTATTTACTGTTAGCAATATTTTTTTGTAAGCTGCTTTTGTAAATCTACAGTGTGCCTTCTAGCTTTTTTCTCTCACTCTCAAAACTGAAATAGGCTGGGTACAGTGGCTCATGCCTATAATGTCAGCATTTTGGGAGGCCAAGGTGGGAGGATTGTGAAGTTCAAGACCAGCCTGGGCAATAAAGTGAGATTTCCCTGTTTCTACAAAAAATAAAAAAATTAGTCTGGCACGGTGGCATGTGCCTGTAAACCCAGCTACTCAGGAGACTGAGGTGAGAGGATTATTTAATTCCAGGAGGTAAGAGTCTGCAGTGAGCTGTGGTCTTGCCACTGCACTCTAGCCTGAATAGAAGCACTCTAGCCTCTATCAAAAAAGAAAAACAAAAACCTGAAACAGATGTTTAAAGTTGCATGTACAAATGTTATTAATGTAGATTTATTTCAGTATTTGGTTGAATTGAATAGTTAATATTTACTAAAGCTGCATGATTAAGAGTTTCTTTAGGTAATTTCACATATATTATTGTTGTATTCATTAGGCTATGATAGGAAGTCCAGTTAGGTTTAAGCTGATATTTAATGTTTTACTCAGAATAATTTATGTCACTTGGAGAGAGGCTGATGGCTATCTTCTTATTTCAGCATATTTGGATATGGAAAAATTAATTAAACCAAAATTCTCATATGATTTTGGAAATAATGACTATTGAAAACATACTGGGGACTGAGCACTGTGGCTTGCACCTGTAATCCTAGCTAGCCCTTTGAGAGGCCAAGGCAGTAGGGTTGCTCAGGCCAGGAGTTTAAGACCAGCCTGGGCAGCATAGCAAGACCCCATCTCTACAAAATATACAAAAATTTACAAGGTGTGGTGGCATGTGCTTCTGGTCCCAGCTACTTGGGGAGCTGAGATGGGAGGATAAGTTGAGCCCAGGAAGCGTAGTGAGCCAAGATGGTGCCACTGCACTCCATCATGGGTGACAGAAAAAGACCTGGTCTTAAAAATAGAAAACACATTAAGTAGAAAAGCTGCTCATGAACCGTTTAAATGACGTGTGGCCCAAACATCTGTAGTATGCTGTAGAACTTGGAAAAAATGATATTAAGGATAATTTTAGAAGCATCTTCATGAATAATTACTGATCAAGGCCAATTCTTGGCAAAATTATGTCATTGGCTTGTATTTGGTCCTTGCCTGTTTTCTGGAGACCCTCCTACTCTGTCCCTAATGCTGTGACACTTCCCTTCCATTCTTCTCTGAAGTATCTGGATTTGTCTTCCTGTAAATTGTATAATATTCCTCTACTTTTTCTTCTACTTGACCAAAATCTTTTCTTAGCCTTGGAGTTTTTATTCTTGGGGAGGGGCTGGCAGGTTGAGAGACAAAGCATTTATACCATTTTCTCCCTGATTATTTAACCATAAGCCTCTGTACCTACCACTTGGCTTTATTAAATATAAGTATATTTCTACATTTAGAAAAAAAATTACAGCTATATCAAAGCCCCTGGTACTTGCCACTGAACCTATTTTTCTCCCTTCTGCTCACAGGTAATTGCCAGGCTGAATTTATCTTTCTCAGAAACGTTTTCAGAAACCAAGTCAATCTTTTAAGTAATAATTCAAAATGAGTGAAATTTGGGAGGGAAATGTTTATGAGCAGAAGCTTAATACTGTACTTAGAGGTTATAAATAGTTGATAAAACCAGTTCTGCATCTGGATTGTTTTCATCCTTCTGTGTTTGACTATTGAGTACTAATTGTTTAAAGACTTTCCTGTTAAAAAAATTGAAAATGCTTGCAAACCTAGGCTATAAGGAGACACAAAGGATTAATTCTACTTTGTTAAAGTCTACTAATGTGTGTTGTAATGTGATTATGGCTTGTAGACAAGGAACCATTGGATGAACAGAATTCAGTGTTTATAGAACTAGATTGTTGGCAGGCACACTTAACTACTGCCAGCATCACTCAAACCAGCCAACTCTTTAATCTTTAGTAAATTGTCAAATTAGAGATTAGTCTCTTTAAATTTTAGGTAATGAATAGAATTCATTTAGATGTTCGTTTACAATGCAGTTAAAATAGGCTATCTCAGATAATCTTTGTTCTATTTGGTTTAGATTAAAAGTGCCAAAGGAATGCTGAAGAGGATGGAACAAGAGTATAAAAGTTTTTTAGAGAGTAGAACAGAGAACATAAACAGTTTTGGAGTTCTAAATCTAAAATTATTTCAGAAATAATGAAAATATCTTGTATTATTTCTGAGAAAATCAACTCTTTTTGGGGTACTTTTTCTAGAGCACTGATCAGCTATTTTTGGCAAATGAAAAAGGATCCAAGCGTTGGGGCAGAGACAGAGATTTCCTATTTTAAGTTGAGGCAATGAATAACTCCTTGCCCCTACTCTAATATCTCTAAGAAGAAATAAGCTTTTCTTCATTGATAAGGTAAAATTAGTTTTATTCCCAGTTTATTTAAAACACTACCATCACCACCACCACCACCACCTCAACCTCAACTCTTCCCCCAAATTGACTTTGTGTCTGAACTCTAGTCAATGATTCCTTTATATTTTTGTATCTGTTAAGCTTGAAAACCACATGTCATCCTTGATTTTTTTCCCCTTTATATCCAGTCACTTACCAGACTTTCTGGATCTGTTTTCTTAGGGCTTGCTTTAAGCCTTATGTTTCATAACAAACATGATATATTACTGGTTTCTTTCAGCTTTAAAATATTATGTCCTTTAAGATCTAAAATTAAATGTTGAAATGTAAAATTTAAAGACTTGTCAAAAGAATGTTAATAACTTTTTTTTAAAAGTACTGATTTTAGATTGGATCTCCTAAATATAAAATCATCCTAAAAATTAAGAGTAAGACATTTAGAATTTTATACTAAGTGTAAAGTCTTAGTATAACAAATACATCATTGGGTATTTATTATTATTGTTTAAATGTCTGATACTGAGCTTTATGGAGAAAATATATTGGATTCTAATTGAAGTGACAAGAAATTTATTGTAATATCCTAACCAGCATCTAGGCAACTAGGACCCTTCAGCTACTGGCATTGAGCAAACTTAATTCCAAAATAGATAGAAATTTTGAATTAAAATTCTTTTTAGGCGGGATGCAGTGCCTCATGCAGTTTTTTTTTTTTTTTAAGACAAGAGTTTTACTCTTGTTGCCCAGGCTGGAGTGAAATGGCTCACTGCAACATCACCTCCTGGGTTCAAGCGATTCTCCTGCCTCAGCCTCCCGAGTAGCTGGGATTACAGACATGTACCACCACGCTTAGCTAATTTTGTATTTTTAGTAGAGACGGGGTTTCTCCATGTTGGCCAGGCTGGTCTTAAACTCCTGACCTCAGGTGATCTGCCCACCTCGGCCTTCCAAAGTGCTGGGATTACAGGTATGAGCCACTGCACCCAGCTGCCTCACACTTTTAATCCCAGCACTTAGGAGGCTGAGGCTAGGGCTGGAGCTGATGGATCACTTGAGACTAGAAGTTTGAGACCGGCCTGGGGAACATGGCAAAACCTTGTCTCTACAAGAAGTACAAAAATTAGCCAGGTGTTGTGACAGTTACCTATGTTTCCAGCTACTTGCAAAGCTGAAGTGGGAAGATCTGAGCCCTGGGAGGTTGAAAGTACAGTGAACAGTGATTACACTACTGTACTCCAGCCTGGGCAAAACTAGACCCTATCTCAAAAAAAAAAAAAAAAAAAAATTCTGGCTGTGACTATCACTAGCCAGTGCTAGTCCCAGCACTTTGGGAGGCCAAGGCAGGCAGATCACCTGAGATCAGGAATTTGAGACCAGACTAGCCCACATGGTGAAACCCTGCCTCTACTAAAAATACAAAAATTAGCTGGGCATGGTGGCGGGTGCCTGTTATCTCAGTTGCTTGGGAGGCTGACGCAGGAGAATTGCTTGAATCCTGGAGGTGGAGGTTGCAGCAAGCCAAGACTTCACCATTGCACTCCAGCCTGGGTCACAAGGGTAAAACTCTGTCTCAAAAAAAAGAGAATTCTTTTAAAAGTCAACTTGAAGCATTAATGTTTGTTACTTATTTCCTTTGTGGCGGGTGGGGGTCGATAAACAGTAAGAGATAATAATGTGTAGGTTGGTCTTATGCAAATACCATAAAATTAAGAAAAAAAATATTTGATAATGGCAGACGTACAGAAGAATTGATAGGAACCATAAAGTTTAGAAGACAGGAACTTTTGAGGATATAACTTCTGATGTAGAGTGGGTGATAAATTTGAGTAGATAACTTAGAAAATGTTAAATGCCAGATTAACAAATTTTTTTTAGCCTAGTGATTTTAAAAAATTGACATGTTTTTCTTTTCTTTTTGAGACAGAGTCTCACTCTGTTGCCCAGGCTGGAGTTCAGTGGCATGATCTTGACTTACTGCAACCTCTCTTTCCTGGGTTCCAGCAATTCTCATGCCTCAGCCTCCTGAGTAGCTGGTATAATAGGTGTGCACACCATGCCCGGCTCATCTTTGTATTTTTAGTAGAGACAGGACTTCACCATGTTGGCCAGGCTGGTCTTGAATTCCTGACCTGAAGTGATTCACCACCTTGGCCTCTCATAGTGCTGGGATTACAGAGAATAATATCTGTATTACTCTCTGTGAGCCACTGTGCCCTGCCAAAATTGACTTGTTTTTCTAAATGCTGTCTTCCTGTTTTTTTGTTTTTGTAATTTTAGTAGAGGTGGGGTTTCACTGTGTTGCCCAGGCTGGTTGCGAATTACTGAGCTCAGACAATCTGCTGGCCTTGGTCTCCTAAAGTGCTAGGATTACAGGTGTGAGCTACCACACCCTGCCGGAAATTTTATTCTTAATGGTAAAAAGGATATTTGCTTGAAGAAAATGCTGTAGTAAGCCTTTTTTTCTACTATAACTATCCCAGTTTCTAAATATGCATAGAACCATGAAAATAATATTTTTAATTTTCTAGGCCTTTTGCTTATGTTCTTAACTCAATTAACTCAAATTATCATGAAGCAACTCCTGTGTATACTAGATACTCCGCTGTTTTTACCACACTTTTCATTGTACGTTTAGCTTCAAATGTAAGATTCATTTCTTTGGCCTATTTCTAATTTCCACCCTGCTATATTCTACCTTTTATGAAGCCAGTGTGTATTATCTCTTAAATCCCTCTAAATTTTCTTGGGGGTTAGTATGTTTCCCTTTGATCACACCAGCAGGCACCAGGGGTCAGACTGACTTTGAAAAAAGCAGGTATTTGAAGTTCTCTTGAAGGAACATGGGATTTTATTAAGGATTTTAAGAATGGTTAGGAATTTGATGAGGAAAATTCAGGCAGAGAAGACGGCATGATCTAAGGTGTGAAAATAGAATGCTCAATGTAGCAAATGGGATATGGCAGAAATATAGAATATTGTTGGGATATAGTAGGGGATATCATTGGGAAGATGGAGAAAAGATTGTTTAAATTAGTTTCAGGTCATTTAGTAATGTCTATCATTTATTGAATGCTTACTGCATATCCAACCCTGTTAGCCTCTATATGAAAAAATCTAATTATGTCAAAACAGTTTTGTGTGGCTGATATTATTCTCTGAAGAAATTGGGATTTAGGGAGACTAAATAGGTTATAAGAGTCACAAAGCTAATAGATGAGATTTGATTCCACAACTCTTTTAAAATATGCTGCCATCATTAGTGTCTTTATGTGATTAATTGCTTTGCAGTGACCTCTAGATTCTATACAAGAAGAAATTTACAACAATCTTGAACTTGTACTTATAGACCAGGTGATTAGTTTAACAGGGAAGAACCATGATTATGAATGTGACAGGCATCAGAAGAACTTCAAATATGAATCCGATACTAATATAAATATGAACTGATGGCCTGAAAAAGACTGCACATTTATTTTGGATAACAAAAATAATTTCTTGGCCAGGTGTGGTGGCCCATGCCTATAATCCCAGCACTTTGGGAGGCCGAGGCAGGGGGATCACAAGGTCAAGGGATCGAGCCCATCCTGGTCAATATGGTGAAACCCCATCTCTACTAAAAATACAAAAAATTACCTGGGCATGGTGGCGCATGCCTGTAATCCCAGCTACTCAGGAGGCTGAGGCAGGAGAATTGCCTGAACCCAGGAGGCGGAGGTTGCGGTGAGCCAAGATTGCGCCATTGCACTCCAGCCTGGGTAACAAGCGAAACTCCATCTCAAAAAAAAAAAAATAATAATAAAAAATAAAAATAAAACAACTTCTTGATATCTGAGGTTCTTTAACACAAAATTAAGTCTCTGGAACAAATGCTGAAAGCTTTATGTTTGAAGAGGTCTTTGTCACTCGAAGTCTTAAGTATTTGACAGTTTAGGTCTGGGCCAAAGAAACATTGGTGTTTACTAATAATATGGTTGTCTATTTTAGCACCTTAAATTTAGAAGTTGGCTTTTATGTGTTAAAAAAATTTTTTAATCCAAATGTAGCATTGTTTATGTCTTAGATGAATGCCAGACTGATATGTTTTTGTTATTATTGTTTAGTTTGATAGTCTCATAATGTTTTCCATTGAACTGCAACAATTTTAGTAACTAGTAGCATGTGACTTAAGAATTTTAGAGTTGAAAGGATCTTAGTGATTGTCCAGTGAAGTCTTCTTGCTGTACAGATAAGGCAAATGAGACACTTTTGAATTAGACGAATGTGGCTCCAATTACTTATTCAATTAATGCTGTTAGTACTAGGATTAGAACTCTTTTTACCAAATTGCACTACTTCCAGTGTTTATGACAGAGTATATGTAGATCACCACCATAACAGTACATGATTCTGTTACTGGTTATGACACTGGCTTGCCTACGTAATGGTCTTAGCTGGTTGAGATATAGGTGGTCACGTAACAGAATCTCTTGGAATTCTTTTTATAAAATATATATACTGACCCCTCTTTGAAATCCACTTGGCTGAAGAGACTGTCATATTAAGAACATCTTTAATCAATAAGCACAGGCCCCTCTGGGAAGAAAAATATGCAAAATATTCTTGTGTCTAGAAAATACATAGTTTAATAACCTAATCAATGCACATAATATTGCAGATGTGTACCGTAAAGCTATCCTTTCCCCTGTTCACTAACAAAAGACATTTGATTCAGTTACCACATATGTTCTGAAAAACTGTTGGTAAAAGACTTAAACTTGTGAGGCCTCTTATTTTTTCATATTATTATTTTTGTGGATGTACAAATTCTCCTTGTCAAGAATTGTGAAGGGTCTGAGATTTTATTGCAAGCTAATAAATAAGCTTACCACAGTTTCTTGGTTAACTGAAGGTAAGAAGACATGAGTATCAGCATTTTTTTGCACCAGTTTCCTGAGCTCCAGCTACCATAGAGTGACATGAAGTGGGCTGGATGACACCTACACATGCATGGGATGCATTATTGGACAGGAACCTTAAGTTGAGGGAGCCCACATTTTTGCTCCAGAGGGAGACATACTCTCTATCTTCCAAAGTTTTTGTTAAAGGACCACCCTTGAAAAGATAGTCTGGAGCAAAGAGCATGTTCCCAACTTGCAGGCCATGCAGAAATGTGAGAGACCAATGGATAATTGTCTCCAAAAATAGTCATCATATTATATTAGACCAATGAGGTCATTATTTATTCTCAATGTCAATGAAATACATTCAGAAAGTCTTAGTGTGTCAGGAATGTGACCTCTGTGCACTTTGTTTTTAATTCCGGGAAAACATCTGTTGTTTGCATATTAAGTAATATGCAATATGGCCTTGTTTAGTATAGTAATATGAAAGTTAACTTGCTTTAGTTTTGAGGAAGGGTGTTCTGGTTAATTGAATTTCCTTTTAAATATTTAAATTCCTTTATGCCAAATGGGCATACTCTGTTCATTTTTCCCAAGCTTTTTTTTAAGTCAAAACATGTATCTTCCATGTTTTAATTTCAGCAAATACTTAACATTGTGCCTATCATGGGCCAGATAGTGTATGTTAGCCAGGTGTATAGATAAGAAACATTGTGCATTCATTTATTTAGAGTTATTATATGCTGGGTGTGTTTGTATTTCTTTAATCCTCTCACCAAACCTGTGCCATTTGAGGGAAGGAGGCACAAGGTAAGCTAAATGTTAGAAGGATGTTCCTGGGAGAGCAAATAGCATGTGCAAAGGGTTTGGAGAAGATGGGATAGGTAGAAAAGCACATCCCAAGAAGAAGAGGAATATATATGAACATTCAGAAGGCAGAAGAATGTAGGTTGTGAGTACTTCATGATACTGATATTAACCTATTTTTAAAACTGAACTTCCAAATTTAAACTATTGAGGTTTTTGCAAAGTATACCCTGTCAGGGAGTGAAGTTCAGATTTCATGGATCTATGGTTGTGCTTACCATATATGAAGCCTTCCATGAAGACTTCCCAAATCTCTAGAAACAAACAAACAAAAAATGTATTTTTTGGGGGGTGCAGAGGGAGAAAAATCTTACTATATATCTTTTAGGGATAGAATGCTACAGTATAAGAAGTATCTTTTTTTGAGAAGACTGCATATGAGTTTGCTGGGGCTTTTTTCATTAGTTACATTTATTTGTATAGAGACCAGGTCTTGCTATGTTGCTCAAGCAGGAGTGCAGTAGCTATTCATGGGCATGATCATAGTGTACTGCAGCCTGGAATTTCTGGGCTCAAGCAAACCTTCCACTTCAGCTCCTGAGTCTAGCTGGGACTACACACCTGTATACCACTGTGCCTGCCAAGTTTGCTGTTTAAAGCATATAGCGTTCATTCTTTTTTTTTTTTTTTTTGAGACGGAGTTTTGCTCTTGTTACCCAGGCTGGAGTGCAATGGTGCGATCTCGGCTCACATGGCGACCTCCACCTCCTGGGTTCAGGCAATTCTCCTGCCTCAACCTCCTGAGTAGCTGGGATTACAGGCATGTACCACCATGCCCAGCTAATTTTTTGTATTTTTAGTAGAGACGGGGTTTCACCATGTTGACCAGGATGGTGTCGATCTCTTGACCTCGTGATTCACCCGCCTCAGCCTCAGTAATGACATTTTCAAAGTAGATCTATTTAATCAGACCTCTATATTTGCTTTATGGCTAGAATTGTGGTTTGGTTTTTCGCCTGAAAAATTTATCACTTCCTCTAGTCACAATATGGTCTATATTCTTAAACTGTCCAGTGACGTTAGAAATTAATGTGCCATTTATTTTTAATTAGAATAGTAAATGTGTTGCTACATTCAAAAATAGTCTAACAATTAGAAGTTTCCATTAGCTATTGACTTTCTCTAACTTAGGTTTTACTGTTATTAAAATTTTTAGGACAAAAATGTAGATTACGTTAACATTTTAGGTGGCCCTTGTTTTTCTAAATATACCTTGTTCAAGAGAACTCTGCTATAATTGATTACATGAGTAATTTCATTATAAAAAATTTTTCAAAAAGGTTTGTTTAGAGAGTCATAGCAAGGCTTAAATGAGAGTCTACATAAAGTACCTGTTATATGGCCTACAGAAAGTTCTCAAAGTGATAGTTGCTACTTTTACCATATTATTATTTTAAAAAGCTGATTAAGTTTCTGTTACATGTATTTGGATTTAGGTAGAAAATTTTCCTTAAAAAATGATTAAAATTTTTTATTTTATTTGTTTTTCTTGAGAGGGAGTCTTGCTCTGTTGCCCATGTTGGAGTGCAGTGTCATGATCTCAGCTCACTATAACCTCTGCCTCTGGGTTCAGTGATTCTCTCACCTCAGCCTCCCAAACAGATGGGTTACAGGTGATGCCGCCACGCCTGGCTAATTTTTGTATTTTTAGTAGAGACAGGGTTTTGCCATGTTGGCCAGGCTGGTATCAAACTCCAGACTTCAAGTGATCCGCCTGCCTCGGCCTCCCAAAGTGTGATTACAGGCGTTAGCCACCATACTCAGCTGAGAATCTTCACTTTAAATTTTTTATCAATTTTTGCATGGATGTCTCTACAGAAATACAATAAAATTAGCTGGGCCTGGTGGCATGTACCTGTAGTCCCAGCTACTCGGGAGGCTGAGGCAGGAGAATTGCTTGAGTCCGGGAGGCAAAGGTTGCTGTGTGCCGAGATTGAGCCACTGCACTCCATCCTGGGTGACAGAGCGAGACTTTTGTCTCAGAAAACAAAAGAAAAAAAAAAGATTCTCTAAGCTTGCACTGTTCAATTCAGTAGCTACTTTCCGTATGCGGTTGTTTGAACATAAAGTAAATTAAACATTCTGTTCTTTGGTTCTACTAACCACATTTCAAGTTCTCAAATAGCCACGTGTGGCTAGTGGTCCCTGTTGATGATGCAGAATATTTTCATCTCTGTGGAAACTTTTGTTGGACACTATTGTTCTAAGCTAATGTTTTTTAGTTTTATCCCCAATTGTTAGACTCCTTTTATCATAACATTTAAAATAGAGTACCATGTAAAAAGATAGTGAGATGCAGTTGTGCTTTTCAGGAGATGCAGAATCTACTTCATTTAACCTCCCATGGCCTTCAGAACACAGGGCATTTGTTGAAACCGGTGAAACTGGTCATTTGTTCTTTGTTTTAAACAACTAATAAATGTAGAAGGAATTATAAAACATACACAAATAGAAAAAGCACTGTAGAAACATTTGATTAAGATAAGATGCTGAAAGAGTCTTGGGATAGGATTTGGAGAAATCTGGCCAGTTTAACTTAATGATCAAACTTAACATTATGAGACAAACTGACATTGTATATTCTTTGATGTGGTGCACTGAGAAGAATACAACTTCACCTGTGTGGTACTTAATGCCATTTTATTATTATTTTTATTTTTTTGCCAAAACTTATTGAAGAAATAGTAAGACAGTTCTAAATAGGAAATCTTCATGTTTTGGACCATTCAAAAATGTTAGTAGTTGGTATCATGAAAGACTAGATAGATAGATGATAGATGATTGATAGAAAAGTTAAAGGTGAGGCATGGAAATTAACTGTATTGTGTGATGTATCCTGCATTGGGTCTTGAACAAGGGGACAAAACACATCTAAAGGATATTATTAGGATGATTGGAGAAATTTTAGAATGGATATGGATGATGTAATATGACTATTACATTTTCTGAGTGATAATTTTTTGTGATTATATAGGGAAATGCTCTTGTTAATGGGGGCACATGTTGACATATTTAGGAGTGAAATGTCATGCTGCAAGTAGCATTCAAATTGTTAAAAAAAAATTGTGTCTGTGCAAGTAAGTGTAAACAGAGAAAGCAAATTAGCAAAATGTCAACAATTGGTCAGTCCAAGTTTTTTCAGTCTTTTTCTAATATTTAAGGTATTTTCACCGCTGCCTCTCCTTCACCCAAGAACTAATCATGTACCTTTGGGGGCAATATTTGCCCCCATCGAGACTGAATAATTTAGATGAAGAATGAATAACGTACTTCATTGTACTTTTTTGCAGCCTTTTAGTAGGTTTGAAGTTTTCAATGTAAAGTCAGTAAAAGAAATTACCTCTTTATTCTGTTTGCTTAGCAGGCAGTTTCAGGAAAAGCCCCTCCCTCTTTCCTGCTAAATGATTGCAATACAATGATCTGTCAAGTTTCTACAGTCCTTTCCAGAGAATTTGGTATAGAGCTGAACTTCTGATAGAGTGTCAGTTGGATTAACCAAGTAGTAGGACAACAGGCATTTAGCAAGGAAGCAACATAATAAATTCAGCCAGAATTTATTAGATGTACATACTTCATATTTATTCTTTCCTTTTATGGCAAACTGGAAATGCATTTGAAAAACATTTACATATAAGTTCTCTAGCAGCACTCTCCCTCATCCCCCCTGTACGTACTCTGTTTTAAAGCTAAACAACTACAGGTAGACTCAATTGGAGACTGCCTGTTTCTGCCTTCTTAACATTCTGGTGACCACCTGGATTCAGATATTTGTTACAAATACAGGCATATTTCAGAGATATTTTGGGTTCAATTCCAGAGCATCGAAATAAAGCAAATAATGCAGTAAAGGAATTCACATGAATATTTTGACTTCTTAGTGCATATAAAACTTATGTTTGCACTATGCTATAGTCTATTAAGTGTACAGCAGCATTATGTATTAAAAAATGCACATACCTAAGTTAAAATGTACCTTATTGCTAAAAAAAAATGCTAACAATCATCTGAGCTTTCAGTGAGTTGTAAATTTTTTGCCCATAATAGGATGTTGTATTAAATTTAATGGCTGCTGACTAATCAGAGTGGAGGGTAGAGGTGGGAGTGACTGGCAATTTCTTAAAATAAAACAACAATGAGGTTTAAATTTCTCTGTAACAAACAATGCTGTTTGATTTTACCCACAGTAGAACTTCTTTCAAAATTGGAGTCAATCTCAAACCCTGATGCTGCTTTATCAACTAAGTTTGTGGGATATTCCATGCCCTTTGTTGTCATTTCAACAATGTTGACAGCATCTTCACCAGGAGAAGATTTCATCTCAAGAAACCACTTTCTTTGCTCATCCCTAAGAAGCAGCTCCTCATTCGTTCAAGTTTTGTAATGAAATTGAGACAGTCTTGCTCTGTTGCCCAGGCTGGAGTGCAGTAGTGCGGTCTTGGCTCACCTCTGCTTTCTGGGCTCAATTGATTCTCCTCCCTCAGCCTCCTGAGTAGCTGGGATTACAGGTGTGCACCATCATGCCCAGAAAATTTTTATATTTTTAGTAGAGATGGGGTTTCACTGTGTTGGCCAGGCTGATCTTGAACTCCTGGTCTCAAATGATCCACCTGCCTTGGCCTCCCAAAGTTCTGAGATTACAGGCATGAGCCAGGATGTCCAGCCAAATAATAAAACTTGAAAGTCAGAATTACTCCTTGTTCCACGGGTTGCAGAATAGATGTTATGTTAGCAGGCATGAAAACTTTAATCTCATTCTATTCTTCATCATTGACAGTGCACCTAGTCACTTGTGATTATTTAGGGAAACTAACTAGATAATCACAAGTGACTAGGTGCATTGTCAATGAGCAGTAACATTTTGAAAGGAATCTTTTTTTCCTGAGGAATAGGTCTCAACAGTGGACTTAAAATAGTCAGTAAACCGGGTTGTAAACAGATGTGCTGTGAGGTAGTCTTTGTGTTCCATTTATACATCACAGGCAGAGTTGATTTAGTATAATTCTTTTTTTTTTTTTTTTTTGAGATGAGTCTCACTCTCACCCAGTCTGTAGTGCAGTGGCACGGTTTTGGCTCACTTCAGCCTCTGCCTCCCAGGTTCAAGTGATTCTCCCACCTCAGCCTCCCAAGCAGCTGGGATTACAGGTGCGTGCCACCACACCTAGCTAATTTTTGTATTTTTAGTAGTCAGGGTTTTACCATATTAACCAGGCTGGTCTCAAAATCCTGACCTCAGGTGATCCACCGCCTCAGCCTCACCCTCCAAAGTGCTGGGATTACAGGCATGAGCCACCAGGCCTGGCCTGAAATAATTATTTTAACAGATGACATATTTATATTTTTATTTTAGTTTTTGAGATGGAGTCTCGCTCTGTTCCCCAGGCTGGAGTGCAGTGGCGCAGTCTTGGCTCACTGCAACCTTTGCCTCTCAGGTTCAAGCAGTTTTCCTGCCTCAGCCTCCCAAGTAGCTGGGATTGCAGGTGTGTGCCACCATACCGGCTGATTTTTGTATTTTTAGTAGAGACGAGTTTCACCATGTTAGCCAGGCTGGTCTCAAACTCCTGACCTCAAGTGATCCACCTGTCTCCGCCTCCAAAAATGCTATGATTACAAGGGTGAGCCACCACACCTGGCCAATTTAGCATAATTCTTAAGGGCCCTAGGAATTTTTGTATGGTAAATGAGCATTGGCTTCAACTTAAAGTCACCAGCTGTCTTAACTTCCTGATAAGAGTCAGGTTGTTCTTTGAAGCCAGATATTGACTTCTCTATAGCTATGAAAGTCCTAGATGCCATTTTCTTCCAATACAAGCCTGTTTCATCTATATGGAAAATCTGTTGTTTATTGTAGCCACCTTCACCAAGCATCCTAGCTAGATCTAGATAACTTCTTGCAGCTTCAGCATCTGCACTTGTTGCTTCACCTTGCACTTTTATATTATGAAGATGGCATCATTCTTTAAACCTATACTAGCTTCATACTTTACTTCTGCAGCTTCCTCACTTCTCTCAGCCTTCATGGAATTGAAGAGTTGAGCATTTGCTCTGGAGTTAGGCTTTGACTTAAGGAATGTTGTGCGGCAAGTTTTATCTTCTATCCAGGTCACTTAAACTTTCTCCATTTCAGTAATAAGGCTGTTTCATTTTCTTATGGCGTGTACACTGGAGTGGCACTTTTAATTTCCTTCAAGAACTTTTCCTTTGCATTCTCAACTTGACTATTTGGCACAAGAGGCCTAGCTTTCAGTCTGTCTTGGCTTTCAGCATGCCTTTGATTTAAAGTGAGTGATGTGGAGACAGATAACTTGAGGTCAGGAGTTTGTGTCCAGCCTGGCCAACATGGTGAAATCCCATCTCTACTAAAAATACAGAAATTAGCTGGGCATGGTGGTGGGCACCTGTAATCCAGCTACTCAGGTGGCTGAGGCAAGAGAATCGCTTGAACCTGGGAGGCAGAGGTTGCAGTGAGTCAAGATTGCACCACTACACTCCAGCCTGGGCGACAGACTGAGACTCGTCTCAAAAAAAAAAAATTTTTTTTTAATGGAGTGAATGGAAATGTGGAACTCTTCCTTTCACTTGAGCACTTAGAGGCAATTTCAGGGGTTATTATTGGGCATAATTTCAATATTGTTGTATCCCAAGGAATAGGGCAGCCCAAGGAGAGTGGGAAAAATGGGGAATGGATGGTCTGCGGAGCAGTCAGAAGATACACAACTTTTATTAAGTTCACTGTTTTATGTGGGCATGGTTTGTGACACCCCAAAACAATTGAAATAGTAGTATTAAACATCACTGAGCATAGATCACCGTAACAGATATATGTTAATGAAAAAGTTTGAAATACCTTGAGAATTACCAAAATGTAACACAGAGACACAAAGTGGGCATGTACTGTTGGAGAAATGGTGCTGACGAACTTGTTCTGTGCAGGGTTTCCACAGACCTTCAATGTTTGTATTTGTTTATTTATTTTTATTTAAAAGGCAGTATCTGTGAAGTGCAGTGATGTGAAGCACAATAAAATGAAGAACCTACACCAAATATTACAGTGTGCACTGTATGCACTATAATATTTGGTGTAGGTTCTTGAATTGAGATTTTAAGATAAAAAGACATTGATTTGAGAATAACTTGTCCATGCTCAATGTTAACACATTGTAATAGGCTTACCAAATTGTTTAATTATACATTATTCAACTAATTATAAGTGTCCTGTATAGGATCAGTAACCAGTGTGAATTTTATTTGAGCTACTAATTCCTTTCCTCTGAGAAATTGTTGCTAATGATTCATTGGTTAGAATTGGCTAAGTGAAAGCCCCAGTCTATTTTGTTCCACTTTCTTCTCATGTATGTTATGTTGCAGGGCATTTTCAGGTTCCTTCTAAATCTTAGTGGGGAAAGATAGGATTAGGATGAAATATATATTCAGTGAGGAAAGAATAGAGTTTTATCATTAGGACAAAATATATATCAGAATAGGAAGGCCAGATGATAGGAACAGTTAGAGAATATATGCCGTCTCAAGAGTCTGAAATCCACTTGAGCCCAGGAATTCAAGACCAGCCTATGCAACATAATGAGACATCATCTCTACGAAAAGTTTTAAAAATTAGTCAGGTGTGGTGGCTCATGCCTGTAGTCCCAGCTACTCAGGAGGCTGAGATGGGAGAATCACTTGAATTGGAAGGTCAAGGCTACAGTGAGCCATGATCATGAGGTGAAATTTTGTATTTATGTAAAGTGAAATGTATAAATCTTAAATGTGCAGCTTGATAAATTTAAGCTATGAATTTCGTTCTTCATTTCTTTGTCTAAAGACAAAAATAATTTCTTAGAGGGGATGAAACTTTTCTTAGTGCTTATTTCTGAAATAAAATTTTAAAATGAGGCTTCAATATAGGGAAATATTAAGTGACATAGTGCAGGGATCCCCAACCTTGGGGCCACTGACTGGGCCACATGGCAGCAGGTGAGGCACCGGCCAGTGAGCCTTAGCGTCTGAGAGCAGCATTAGATTCTTATGGGAACGGGAACTCTATTGTGAACTTGCATGCAAGGAGGGATCTAGGTGGTGTTCCTTAAGAAAATCTAATCCGAGGTGGAACAGTTTTATTCCAAAAACATTCCTACCCACCTGCCATGGAGAAATTGTCTTCCACAAAACCTGTCTCTGGTGCCAAAAAGTTTGGGGATGGGTTTTACAGTATATCAAGTGAAATCTCAGGTCATGACACTGAGAAGCAGTTTTTAATGGGAGTGAAGGATGGGGAGCTAAATAAATAATCTCCATCCAAAAATAAAACTTAGAGTATGTAAACAATTGGACACTTTTTGGTTTCTTTTGGTTTCCTTCTAACCGAAATTTTAAAAAAATGGCCAGGCATGGTAGCTTACACCTGTAGTCCCAGTACTTTGGGAGGTTGAGGTGGGTGGATTGACTAAGTCCAGGAGTTTGGGACCAGCCTAGACAAGATGGCAAAACCCTCTTTATCAAAAATACAAAAAATTAGCTGCTCCTGAGTGGTACACACCTGTGGTCCCAGCTACTCAGGAGGCTACGGTGGGAGGATCACTGGAGTCCTGGAGGGATGGAGGTTGCAGTGAGCTGTGATCACGCCACTGTACTCCATCCTGGGTTATTCAGTGAGACTGCATCTCAAAAAAAAAAAAAAAAGAAGAAAAAGGAGAAATGGTTGCTCTGCATATTCTGTAAATAAAATAGCTAAATAGCTCTCTCCATACATATATATGTGTATATATACAGAAATGAATATATTCATACATGTGTATAATTTCTTTGAACATATTTGTTAAGAATTAGGTAAGGAAAAGACTTGAGCAACAGCTATTTTGGGTTATTTACTAGGGGTGGAGCCATTGCTTTAAGGAATAAGTAAGCAAGTGATAATATTGACTCCTTTTCCCAAAATTCCGGGTTGAAAAAGGATTTCCTTTTGATTCCAAGATTGTCTCACATTCAGAGGAAAGTAGACTAATAGAGAGCCAGCAGGCAAAGACAGGATTTTTCTGAAGGAACAATTCTATGTCCGATTCAATGTCTGAAAAGGAATCGGTTAAGTCCTCAAAGTTCTTTAAAACAGAGCATGGCCTAGATCGTTTTAGCTGGAAAGATAGCTTAAAACAAATGCTTCCATTTGGCCACTATTGCTGTAGAAAAAATATCAGTATTGCTCCCATGAAAATCTGATTTTCAGCAATATGAACCTGCCCAGAAGGAACTGATGGTGAGAGGTACTTTTTTTCTTCTTTAGATTCTTTGTGGTGCCTACCCTGAATAACTTTCTGTGATCTGACTTTTTTGGCTCTGCTACCTTGATTTTATGGTATTTAGAAAACCTGTAGCTTAGTTTGGGAGGATTGACTTCTTTATAGGTTGCAACTAGGAATACTGTCCCACTAGGAAAAATATGTTACTCTATGGTGCTTGATACATCTCTGTTGTAACTTATCCTGCATTTAGAGAGGTTTGTACTTCCACATAATTTTCTCTTTAGACTTTGAATAACATTTCGCTATACACATCCTTGCTAGTTGAATTTAAGGAGTTAGTATCGTATATTCAGTAATTGCAAAATTGACCTTGTCTTCTCACCCCTGAATCTTTGGACAGTAAAAATACATTATATAACATTGAAATTATTCACAAATTTAGTGTTTGAAATTCCAGATGGTAATGCTGAGAAAAGTCCTGTCACATTTTGCACCTTATATTAAGAAGAGGGTTATATTAATCACAATTAGCAAGTGACTTGTGGGCTCCAAATTATCAAGTGAATTTTTAGGTATTAAGCAAGTTTCTCGACATAGTCTAAGTTTCTTGAATAAATTTTGTCATTTTAAGGAGCAATGGGAAATTATTGAAAAAAAATTTCTGAATTTAAATTCTTTATGTGAATTATTTTATTTGACAATTTAATTTTTACATGGGTTGAGTAATGTTAATCATCCCATTTTACAGAGGAAGAAACATGACTCTCATAGGACAAATGGGCCATGGTCATATGTTTAGCAAGGGATAGAAACCAGATTTAATCTCTAGCAGTCTTATTCTTAACCACTATGCTGTGCTTCCCAAAATGTGTGGAATAAACACAGTTGCAAAATGTAATGTCCCAACTCTCTCCTAAGACTGAATTGATAAGGTCTCTGTTCTTTTATTTTACTTCTCTTTTTACTTCCTAATCCCGTTTTTGCTGGTTTTAATAATAACATCTAGAGGAAGTAGAACTGCTACAGTTAAATAATTGGATTGAAAGACCAGATCTTCTATTTATTTGTAGCTACATGACGTTACTTCATTTGAGCTCACTTAAAAAAAAAAAAAAAACCTGTAATAACATACTAGAAAGGGAGTTAAAAACATAATGTTTTGTTGTGAATAGTACACAGGTAAAATTTTTAAAGTATTGAAATCATTACTTGGAAGATATTAAAGGGTTTTTTTTTTCTGAGATGGAGTTTCACTCTAGTCACCCAAGCTGGAATGCAGTGGTGCGATCTTGGCTCACTGCAACTTCTGCCTCCCGGGTTCAAGTAATTCTCCTGCCTCAGCCTCCAGAGTAGCTGGAATTATAGGCGCCTGCCACCATGCCCAACTAATTTTTGTATTTTTAGTAGAGACGGAGTTTCACCATGTTGGCCAGGCTGGTCTCCAACTCCTGACCTCAGTGATCCACCCTTCTTGGCCTCCCAAAGTGCTGGGATTACAGGTGTGAGCCATTGCACCTGGCTAAAGTTTTATATATAGGTAGCTACAGTTACCTCTTCAATAATGAGAGGGTTAGGGGCATCAATCCCCCTGCTGCACAGTTGGAAAACCACATATAACTTTTGATATTCTAAAAAATCTTAACTACTGATAGCCTACTGTTGACTTAAAGGCTCACTGGTAACATTTAACAGCCAGTTAACACATATTTTGTATGTATGTTATGTGTATTCTATACTGTATTGTTACAGTAAAGTAGCTAGAGAAATGGTTATTAAGAAAATCATAAAGAAAAGAAAATCTATTTCCTATTATTAAATGGGAGTGAGTCATCATAAAGGTCTTCATCCTTGCTATGTTCACACCAAATAGGCTAAGGAGGAAGGGGAGGAGTTGGTCTTGCTGTCTAAAGGAGTGGCAAAGGTGGAAGAAAATTCTTGTATAAATAGACCTGTGCAGTTCAAACCCACATTGTTCAAGGGTCAACTATAGTACTGTTTTGTAATTAACATTATGCATATTATTATCTACATTTTGACTTTAAGAGCTAAATGTTTTATTCTAAAAGATCTTCCTGATTCTACTACACATTTAAGGAAGAAATCATACCAGTTCTCTACAGTCCCTTCCAGAAAGTAGAAACAGAGGGAATACTTCTTAACTCAGCATTACTCTAATACCAAAGAATACCTAATACCAAAGACCACACAAGAAAGGAAAACTAAACTACAGACCAATATATTTTGTGAATATAAATATAAAAATCCTCAACCAAATATTAGCAAATCAAATCCAAAAATGTATAAAAAGAATTACATACCATAGCTAAGTGGGATTTATTCCAGGTATGCAAGGCTAGTTCAACATTTGGAAGTCAGTTCATGTAATCATTCACATCCACAGTCTAAGAAAAATCATGTGATTATATCAGTATACAAAGAAAAAGCATTTGATAAAATCCAACGTTCATTCTTGTTGCAAATCTCTCAGGAATCTAGGAATGAGGGAAAACTCAATTTGGTAAAGAAAATCTACAAAAAACTTATAGCTAATGTCATATTTAATATTTTAGTAAAGAACATAGATCCTTGTCTGTTAGGATTAGTGAAAAGGCAAAGTGTTCCCTCTCACTAGACTTCAACATCCTGGAAGTCCTACCTACTACAGTAAGACAGGAAAAGAAAATAAAGGGTATACAGATTGAAAAGGAAGAAATGAAACTTAATTCACAAATGACATGTTGGTGTATGTAGAAAATCTCGACAAATAGTAAGTGTTCTGGAATGAATATATGATTATAGCAGGCCGGGCACGGTGGCTCACACCTGTAATCCCAGCAATTTGGGAGGCCGAGGTGTGTGGATTGCCTTAGGTAAGGAGTTCAAGACTAGCCTGGCTAACATGGCGAAACCCCGTCTCTACTAAAAATACAAAAATTAACCAGGCGTGGTGGTGCATGCCTATAGTCCCAGCTACTTGGGAGGCTGAGGCAGGAGAATCACTTGAACCCGGGAGGTGGAGGTTGCAAAGACCAGAGATTGCGCCACTGTACTCCAGCCTGGGTAACAGAGCAAGATTCCATCTCCGAAGAAAATAAAAAAATAAATTCTTATAGCCATGTTGCAGTGCTATTTATATTAGCACTAAAAAACTAAAATCCCTGGGTATAAATCTTGCAACTTATGTACAAGATCTATATGAGGAAAATGACAAAAATAAAAAAATTTAAAGGAGATCTAAATAAACAGATGTTCCATGTTCATGCTTAGGTAGACTCAATTTTGTTAAAATGTGAAGTTCTTCCCAACGTGATCTATAGATTCAGTGTAATTTCATTCAGAGTCCCAGCAGGTTATTTTGTGGCTGTCAACAAAGTTATTCTAAAGTTTATATTGGTTAGAAACCTACACTAGGCAACACAATATTGTAGGAGAACAAAGTCTGACTGATACAACTGGACTTGAAGGCTAATGAAGCCACAGTAATCAAGACATTGTGGTATTGTTGAAAGAATAAATGGATCATTAAAGCAAAAACAGTGCATAGATAGACCTACACAAATATAGTCAACTGAACTTTGACAAGAAACAGACAACTCAAGGAAAAAAGTTAGTTTTCTTCACAAGTAACACTGGAATCTCATCCCCCCTCCCCCCTCCAAAAAAAAATCTAGACACACACTTTGTATCTTTCACAAAAACTACCTCAAAGTGAATTATGGCCCTTAATATTAAGAATAAAAATATAAAACTCCTAGAAGATAATATAGGAGAAAATCTGGTGACCTTAGGTTTGGTGATGACCTTTTAGATGCACCACCAAAAGCATACTCCATGTTGATAAGTTGGACTTAATTAAAATAAAAATGTACATTCTGTGAAAGATATTGTTTAGAGAATAAAGAAATAAGCCACTGACTGGGAGAAAATCTTTGGAAAATACATACCCGATAAAGGAATGGCATCTAAAATATACAAGGAACCCGTGTAACTCAATAATAAAACACACAATTAAAAAATGGACAAAAAAATCTGAACCTCCTCAGAAAGGGTATACAGGTAGCAAACAGGCATTGAAAAGATGTTTACCACATGCCATTAGAGAACATGCAAATTTAAACCACATTGAAATACCACTGCACACCTATTAGAATGACAAAAATTCCAAACACTGACAATACTACATGCTGGTGAGTATGTGAAGTAATGAGAATTCTCATTTATTGCTGGGGGGAATGCAGAATAATAACCTTCAAATGACACTTGGGCAGTTTCTTTTTTTTTTTTGAGACAGAGTCCCACTTTGTCACCAGGCGCCATGCTGGAGTACAGTGGTGTGATCTTAGCTCACTGCAACCTCCTCCCGGTTTCAAGCAATTCTTCTGCCTCTACCTCCCTAGTAGCTGGGACTAAAGGCATGCACAACCATGCCCAACTAATTTTTGTATTTTAGTGGAGATGGGGTTTCACTGTGTTGGCCAGGATGGTCTCGATCTCTTGACCTCGTGATCCGCCTGCCTCGGCCTCCCATAATGTTGGGATTACAGGCTGAGCCATCGCACCCAGCCTGGCAGTTAATTTAAACATATTCTTACCATATAATTCAGCAGTCATGTTCCTTGGTGTTTATCCAAATGAACTGAAAACTTAAGTCCACATGAAAATCTGCCCACACATGTTTTGTAGCAACTTTATTTGTAATTGCCAAAACTTGGAAGTAACCAAGATGTCCTTCAGTAAGTTAATGGATAAACAATCTGTGGTATCTCCATACAATGCAATATTATGTGGTCATAAAAAGAAATGAGCTATCAAATCATGAAAAGACATGCAAAAGTCAATTAATAAAAAAAAAATTCTCCTTGGAGTTTGAGGTTATAGTTAGCTGTGACCATGCCACTGCACTGCAGCCTGGGTGAACAGAGTGAGACGCTATTAAAAAAAAACCCTGGCTAAGTAGGGTGGCTCACACCTGTAATCCCAGCACTTTGGGAGACTGAGGCAGGCAGATCACCTCAGGTAAGGAGTTCGAGATCAGCCTGACCAACATGGAGAAACCTTGTCTTTACTAAAAGTACAAAATTAGCCAGGTGTGATGGTACATGCCTTTAATCCCAGCTACTCGGGAGGCTGAGGCAGAAGAACTGCTTGAACCTGGGGGGTGGACGTTGCAGTCAGCCGAAATCACGCCATTGCACTCCAGCCTGGGCAACAAGAGTGGGAATTTCGTCTCAAAAAAAAACAAAAAACAAAAAACCAACAAAGCCCCCCCCCCCAAATTCCTTGAACTATACAAGCAATAAAATGAACTACAGGTGTGATGAATGTTATAAATACAATGGTGAGTACAAGGAAGCAAGGGAAAACAAACTATGATGAAATTTTACTATATTGTTTAAAGAATGGGTATCTAGTTGATAAAACAAGAAAAGCTAAGAAATGATTGCTGGAAGGACAGTCTTTATCTCTGGAGAAGGGAGAATCAAGGAGGAACACTTGAGAGGTTTCTGAGGGTGGTGGAAGAGTTATTTTCCATCATGGTGGTGTTGTATTTAAGTACTCATTTTCCAAGTCTTTAAATTGTACATATTTTTCTTCAAATACATTTTTTAAATGGAGGTGAAAATCACATGTGACTTTTTCAGTGTGGCTTCTTTCATTTAACATAATGGTTTCAAGATTCATTCATGTTATAGTATGTATCAGCTTTTTTTTATGACTAATATTTCATTATATGTATATAACAATTTACCCACTTATCTCTAATGGATATCTCGGTTATTTTCATATTTTGGTTATTATAAGTAATGCTGCTGTAAACTTCTATACATCTAGTTTTATGTATTTCAATATATATAAGATATGTATCCGTGAAAAAAAGGAAAAAGATCTTGGGACTGTATGCATTACCAATAATGGCATTTCACTAAATATTGAGAGACACAAAGATGAAGTAAGCATGATCTTTACCCTCAAGGGTATATATGGAATTTTATTGTGGAATTACAAAAACAGTAATCTAACATTGCACATTTTAGAGCTTCAGTATAGAATTGAGGCTCCCCTTGAATTAGTTTTAAGGTAATACAAATTGAGTTAATACAGATAATTACAAAATGTGAAGTGTACAGATGATTGGGTAAGATTCTTTGCTTGCCTGGATGCTGTATTCAGCTAGACAGCTGTGATTTGCAGGTGAATTACAATACAAACAATAAAAACTACAGATCTGAGATTCCTAATGACCATTCAAAAGAGAGACTAGTCTGTAAAATGAGATTTTTTTTCATTTTTTTCAAAGTAAATGTAGGTTATAGATAGTTGTAGATAAATTCCTGAATTGGAACATCTAGTCCCTCCCCACCCCCCCAAGCATCCTCTAAAAGATATGAAGTCAGATATCCATTGCCTAAAGTCGGTAAGTTCCATAAGTGAAAGTAAGTGAAAATCTCTGATAATTGATTTCTTCTCTTCCAAGGTAGTGATTCTCCTCCAGTCCTCAACCTCTAGAAAAAGGCAGTATTGCTGCATTTATTTTTGGATAAACTAAAAGCAGAGGGCTGTCTATTAATAGCTAAAGACAAAAAGGCCTGAGAAAGTTCAAATTTTTTTTCATATTTTTCTGTCAGAAGGTACAGAGAAATTGTTTATTAAATCTTCAAGCTAAATATCATTAAAATATCTTTAGTAATTGCTTTCTTTCTACATGCGCGCGCGTGCACATGTCTCATGTGCTTAGAGCTGTTTTTCTTGTAGTTATGATGGATTTGCACTAGTTTATTCATACTGGATCTCTTTTAAAGATCATACATTTGTAGTATTACTGATAATGCTTGTAAATGACTGATCTGATGGCTCAGATTAGGTTGTTTCTGGGTCGTATTTTAATTGATTCCCTCAATTTCAGCCTTATTTCAAAAAGGATTTTATGCATCTTTCAGTAATACAGTAAGACAAAGTAATTAGCTAAGGAAATCAGGATGACTGGAAAATGAGCACAATTGAGTGGCTTTTTGTGCCTGGTACTTTTCTGACCATTTACTGGCTCTCTCTTGTTCCTTAAACTTACCCTTCTTGGGGGCTTATCTCTGCTTGGTTCCTTACCATTCACTCATTAGTTCCCACTTGAGGAATGGCGTTTATCCCAGCATACTTGAATCTCGGTGGTTTTTCACCACTTTGCACAGTTCCGAAGGAACTAAAATACAAGGGTCTCTTATTTTGTCTTTTGTGGTCTTCTAGAATAGTTCCTTGCTGCCCTCTTCTGGCTGAGACATTAGGGTGTTACTGAGCAAATTGTAGTTTTTAATTCCAGAAGTATTTTGGATAAACCAACGGTTCTCAAGCCTGGCTGCGTATTAGAATCACTCCGGGGAGTTTTAAGAAAACTAACAGTGTGTGGGCCTCACTTTGGGAGGTTCTAATTTAATTGGTCTTGGGTGGAGGTGGGAGGCTGGTGTTTTTTTAGGTGATTAGAATCTCCAGCCAGTGACTAAGAGCTAACCGCTAGGATTAATGACCCTTGGAATCCTGAAGGGCTTGAGCTACTTATAGTCCTCACATTTTTATATATCATAATGTATTTTTAAATAATAGCATTAAAGTTAGAAATAAAGGAGTATTTCTACCCTCTCAGGAAAAGAATAGACAAAGAATGATAAGAATAAGCAATAGGATCTAAGCTTTTTGTAGTATCTACTAATACCAGAAGAGATTTTGGGAGGATACTTTGTGTTATCATTTGCCTGTTTGGTTTTCTATTTCTCAATTTTCAGTTCCTCTTTTTCTGTTTTAAGGGCTGAGCCATAGGCTCTTGCATTAGTTTGGCCATGATACTAGTGGAAGACTGGAGGACAGGTAAAAGGGAGAAGCTGGGGTATTTTTTGGTTACCATCTCTGGTAAAGGCTATTTCTCTCGTGATGGCTTCTTGTCCTTTGTGACTTTAGCTCTTTTCAGAGAGCTCCTCCTTCCATGGTCCCAGTGTGTGCTGGAAAATTTCCTGTATTAGTAGCTATGTCTTTTCTGAAATATATTGAGAGGCTTCTGTTTTCTTGATTGGACTCCTGTTTGGTATACCCTAAAAATACTACAATATGCTTCTCTTTCCTCTCTACTGTCTTTCCACCTTTTCTCCTATCTCTTCTTTGGTACTTTTCCTACTCCAATGATAGCCACCAGAATTCTGAACAATGTTTATAACAGTTAGGGTTAAGGCGTGTTGGCTCTTGAATTGGAGTCTCTAATTTTTTATTTTTTTGAGACGGGAGTTTCACTCTTGTTACCCAGGCTGCAGTGCAATGGCGCAATCTCGGCTCACCGCAACCTCCACCTCCTGGGTTCAGGCAATTCTCCTGCCTCAGCTTCCTGAGTAGCTGGGATTACAGGCACACGCCACCATGCCCAGCTAATTTTTTGTATTTTTAGTAGAGACGGGGTTTTACCATGTTGACCAGGATGGTCTCGATCTCTTGACCTCATGATCCACCTGCCTCGGCCTCCCAAAGTGCTGGGATTACAGGCTTGAGCCACCTCTCCCGGCCTTGGAGTCTCTAATTTTATGGAATGTTCTAAGTTTTACTTTCTGAAACTCAAAGTATTTGTACAATATTATTTCTTAGTTGAATTAGAAACCTGATGGGAAATAAATCTTTAATATAAACTTGTTGAATACAGTTGTTAGTAGATACGATTTGTAATCATCATTCTGTTTTGTTTGCTTGTTTTTGTCTTCTTTTGTTTGAGGTGGGGTCCTACTATGTTACCTAGGCTGATCTCAAACTCTTAGGCTCAAATGAACCTACCAGTGAAGCCTCTTGAGTAGCTGGTAGATTACAGGCACATGCTACCATGCCCAGTTCATTATCTTTTTAATAATGCTTTTTGTATGTTAATTATTTTGTTAAGAATACTGTTGCAGCTATTTTGTTTTTAACATTTTGACCCATGATACAAATCTCTCTTACTAAACTTTAGTTTGGGTCATTTGCAAAAATAATAGAGTGCATTCTTTTTCTTTCTATTTTTTTTTTTTGAGATGGAGTTTCACTGTGGTTGCTCAGCCTGGATTGCAATGGTGTGATCTCGGCTCACCTTGACCTCCGCCTCCCAGGTTCAAGCAGTTCTTCTGCTTCAGCCTCCTCAGTAGCTGAGGTTACATGCATGCGCCACCACACAGCTAATTTTTTATTTTTAATAGAGATGGGGGTTTCTCCATGTTGGTCAGGCTGGTCTTGAACTCCCGACCTCAGGTGATCTGCCTGCCTTGGCCTCCCAAAGTGATGGGATTACAGGTGTGAGCCACCACTCCTGGCCTATTTAGTCTTTGAAGGAGTATTGTGATCTTTTATTTTTTAAAGTGGTGTATTAATTAGCTCTTGATTATATAACCATTTGCACTATATTTTCTATTTTTTAATTTTTAAAAATTTTAGGAGCTTTTGGGGTACAGGAGGTTTTTGGTTACATGGATGAATTATATAGTGGTGAATTCTGTGATTTTACTATATCTCTCATCAAAGTAGTGTACATTGTACCCAATATATAGTCTTTTATTTTACATTCCTCTCTCCTCCTTCCCTTACTGAGTCTCCAAAGTTCATTACATCACCCTATATCGTTTTGCATACTCATAGTGTACCTCCTACTTATAAGTGAGAACATACGGTATTTGGTTTTTCATTCCTGAGTTACTTTACCTAGAATAATGGCTTCCAGTTCCATCCAAGTTGCTGCAAAAGACATTCTGTTCCTTTTCATGGCTGAGTAGTATTCCATAGTGTATATGTACCATATTTTGTTTATTCACTCATTGGTCATTGGGCACTTAGGTTGGTTCCATACCTTTGCAGTTGTGAATTTTGCTGCAACAAACATGTAAGTGCATGCCTCTTTTTCATATAATGACTTCTTTTCCTTGAGGTAGATATCCAGTAGTGGAATTGCTGGATTGAACGGCAGACCTACTTTTAGTTCTTTAAGGAATCTCCATACTGCTTTTTATAGAGGTTGCACTAATTTACTTTCGCACCAGCAGTGTATAAGTGTTCCATTTTTCACTACATCCATGCCAACATTTATTGTTTTTTGACTTTTTTTTTTTTTTGAGATGGAGTTTTGCTGTTGTTACCCAGACTGGAGTGCAATGGCACGATCTTGGCTCACCACAACCTCCGCCTTCTGGGTTCAAGCAATTCTCCTGCCTCAGCCTCCTGAGTAGCTGGGACTACAGGCACGCACACCATGCCCAGCTAATTTTTGTATTTTTAGTAGAGACGGAGTTTCACCTTGTTGACCAGGTTGGTCTCCATCTCTTGACCTCGTGATCCACCCGCCTTGGCCTCCCAGAGTGCTGGGATTATTGGCGTGAGCCATTGCGCCCGGCCTGTTTTTTGACTTTTTAATAATGGCCATTCTTGCAGGAATAAGGTCTCATTGTGGTGTTAATTTGCATTTCCCTGATGGTTAGTGATGTTGAGCCTTCTTTCATATGTTTTTTGGCCATTTGTATATCTTCTTTTAAAAAATATCATTTGCTCACTTTTTGATGGGATTATTTGCTTTTTTCTTACTGATTTGTTTGAGTTCCTTGGAGATGATGGATATTAGTCCTTTGTCAGATGTATAGTTTGCAATTATTTTCTTCCATTCTATGGGTTGTCTGCACACTCTGATGATAAATAATATTTGTTTTGCTGATTTACATTGTATTTCTTTTGGTGCGGGATTTATTTATTTAGATGTAGGCTTTGCATGATATTCAAAGCATATATAATGTATGTATTTGGTAGCAGAGTTTCTGAAGTCTTGGCAAAAACATAATGAGTTTTGTGTGGTTTTGGCTTAGGTTATCTTTGGATTACTTATTTCTCCAATCCTTTTTGTATTTTTATTTTATTTTTATTTTTGAGTCAGGGTCTCACTCTGTCACCTAGGCTAGAGTGCAGTGGCACAGGCATGGCTCACTGCTGCCTTGACCCTCCAGGCTCAAGTGATCCTTCCACCTTAGCCTCCCAAATAGCTGGGACTACAGATATATGCCACCACACCCAGCTGTTTTTATTTTTTGTAGAGATGAGGTCTCACTATATTGTTCAGGCTGGTCTCGAGACTCCTGGCCTCAAGCATTCCTCCTGCCTCTGCCTTCCTAAGTGCTGGATTACAGGCATGAGCCAGCACACCAGCCTCCATTCCTTATAAGAGGTTCCTCTAACCTTCTATATTATTGTAGACTGTTTAAACGTCTTTACTTTAATCGTATGTTTAAAACAAAAGGCTTCATGCTGCTAGATTTAAGATGTCAAGAAATCATATTTTTCGGATTTTAACTCTGTTAAAAATGAATGTTGTAAACTAATTTTATTCTCTGTTATTTGTGTGGAGACATAAAGATGAATCATTAGTACCATTCAGCTGAGTAGTGTAGAAACTGAATTTTTTTTTCCTTGCTGAATGAATTGAATAAAAATATTTCCACCAAATTACTCTTTGTACCAATTCTATGTAAGATTGCTCCAAATATATGATTTCTTGATATACATGCATGTCAAAGTATGTACTAAGTATAAAGTGTTACTTTTCATACTTAATACTTTAATACTTTACCTACAAAGGTTCTCACTTAAAAGCCTATTGTTCTTAAAGTTACATTAATTTTTTTTTCAGGTTTAAAATTGCCTTTCAGGTTTAAAATTTTACTTCTTAATTCTAAACTCAGTTACAAGTCCCTGGTTAGGTTCTTCTGAAACCTCAATTTGGATTTCAGGATACATTTTCTTTCTATGCCTTTTATTTCCAAAACTCACATTTTAACTTGTTTATTGAGCCTTTTTCTCCTTTTGACTTGTGGAAATAACTTTGTAAATGAGAAAGAGGGGAAGAGAGAGAGAGAGAGAGAGGGACACACACACACACAGTCTGCAACCTGTGTCAGATTGCAGTGCAAGTCATTCCTTCTCAGCTAATTTTATTTAATTCATTTCAGTATGGAGGTTGGAATGATTTATTAGTTTTCTAAGAGCAAGACTTTTATAATAATGTTACACATTAAAACATATAAACACATAGTTACTTGTATAGATGTTACTAAAATTTAGAATTATGAACATAGGAAGTAGAAGAGTTAATTTTACAAATTTATAAAAATAATTTGTAGTTGGCTTTTTACTTTTAGCTGTAATTTGTTTACTGACAAGACTGAGTTATATAAAATATTTTAATTAAGAATATTTAAAGAGACAACTTTAACATTTTATAACAGAAAAATTATATCTTGTTTTGGTTATTCATTCTAAGAATGCACAGTTTACAATTAATAATGTATTAATGCAAATAAACATGATTATGATAATTTCCTCTGTAAGCCATCTAACAGTGCTGAGAAGAATCTGTAAGAAGTATAGGTCAGTAATGAGTAAAATAACTGAATGAAAAATCTGGTTAATGAAATCTAAATTAAAAGATTTTAAGCATAATTTTAATTTATATATATATGTATATTTTTTTGAGATGGAGTCTTGCTCAGTTGCCCAGGTTGGAGTGCAGTGGCGCCATCTCGGATCACTGAGACCTTTGCCTCCGGGGTTCAAGCGATTCTCCTGCCTCAGCCTCCCAAGTAGCTGGGAGGACAGGAGTACACCACCATGCCTGGCTAATTTTTGTATTGAGATGGGGTTTCACCATGTTGGCCAGGCTGATTTCGAACTGCTCAGACCAGCCTGACCTTAAGTGATCCGCCCCCCTCAATCTCCCAAAGTGTTGAGATTTCAGGCGTGAGCCACTGTGCCTGGCCTGTAATTTTTATTTAGTTTTTCCAGTGATGGTATGGTGAGTGTCCACATTTAAAGTTATTTTGGTTTATACATGGCCTTTGTTTTTTGTTTATGAGAAAAAAATTAACTAAATTAAGGGATGGTACAGAAATGCAAATCTAGAGGACTTAAAATGTGCATGAAGTTTTTTTATTTGATATGACAGAATAACTTATAGGTCAAATATTTTAATATTTATATATGTAATAGATGCTAGTTAGCCCCATTGACAAGTTTCTCTTTTATGGAAAAGGCCTCAAAATGTCTCCTACTGATGTTAGATTAGTTGATTATCTAGGGATAGATATCTGAAATAAGCTAGGCCAGTTTGATTTTCTCACTCAGCAATTACTTTATTGACTAGTTTTATTAGTTCATTCAGTCAACAGGTATTTATTGAAGGCTTATTATATGTTTGCTTGCTAGAGATATAAGGATGGAAAATTCAGATAAAGTTTCTGCTCAAACAATGAAATTAAATTGGCTAGACATGGAAATAGGGGCATCCAAGAGGGAAGGTCTATAAATTTGTGCTGTGAAGGTCTATAGAACTCCTCTGATTCCTGCCATTATAAAAAACTATTGGTAGTTTAGTTATTTCTTCAGTTCTGTGAGCTACCCCAGCATACTTTCAGTCTTTCCAATAAGATGGACCAACTCCCTCTTACTCTTATTTTTAATTTCTTAAATTTGTTTTAAGCCAAAAGACCCTAACCAATATATAAATTGGACCTAGGATGAGGTTTCATTATGGACTTAGCTTTGGTCAGATGGTTAGATGGCTACTCTTATATCTAACAGATTGGCTATGAAGACGTGGAGTTTGAATACAAATGATAGTTTCTTTACAGTTCAAATCTTAGAGTAAGGGAAATGAGCATTTCACAGCAGAAAGTTTTGTTTGGAACAAAACAGTGTCCACTGTAATGTATAGCTATCAAATATACTGCATTATTTTTGGTTAGGACTTAGAAGTTGTATTTCATTGTATCATGTTTTTGATTAAGAATTTGTAGGAATTTTGTGCAGCAAGGGGTTATAATGTTTATACTTATTAATATTCTGACCAAGGTTGAAGTCTTCATTCTAGAAAGAAAAAAATGCAAAAATACTCTGATCTCAGAAGATATGAAAACTATCACTTTTCAGAATTACTGATTTTGTTTTTGAACCAGCTCTTTCAATAGTTTCATGTTCAACTTTTTGTATTTGTCATAGCTTATTTATCAAATGAATCACTATGTCGCCACATTCTATAGTGATTTACATAGAGATGTTTAGTAAATGTGGCATGATTTAAATTTAACAATTAACCGTATAGAACTTCACCATAAGATTGATTTAAGTGTTTTCATTATTGCAATTGCAAGGTTACAAATTGGATTTCAGAAAAATATTTAAGGACCCCTTTTAAAAAACCTTTGGTTTTGAACTAATGTTAGAATTACAGAAAAGTTACAAAAATGGTAGAGTTTACATATATACCCCCTTTATCCTAGGTTTTACTTTCTCTAGTTTCAGTTACCTAAGGTCAGCCTTTGTCTGCAAATTGATGAGTACAGTGTAAGAAAATATTTTGATGGGGAGAGAGAAGAGATGGAGGTCTCATTCTGTCACCCAGGCTGGAATGCAGTGGTGCAGTCATAGCTCACTGTAGCCTTGAACTCCAGGGCTCAAGCGATCCTCCTGCCTCAGCCTCCCAATGAACTACCACACCTGGCTATTTTATTATTGTTGCTGTTAATCTAATCTGCCTAACTTGTAAATTAAACTTAATTATAGGTATGTATAGGATAAAACGTATATGTAGTGTTCAATATTATTTGCAGTTTCACTCATCCACAGTGGGTCTTGGGACACATCCCCAGGGCATGGGGGTGGTGGGACTACTGTTTTCCTTACCCAGTTTCATCTAATGTTAACATTTTGCACAACCATGGCACAGTTATTAAAACTAGGAGGTTGACATTGATACATATTATTAACTACAGACCTTATTTGAATTCCATGTATTTTTTCTCTAATGCCTTTTTTGATCAGGATAGAATCCAGGATTGCACATTAGATTTAGTTGTCTTTAATCTGCAGTCTGTACTCGTTCTGCAGACTTTTTGTCTTTTATGACTACACTTCGAGTTTGTACGGTGTTCTGTCATGATTGGGCCAAAGTTATGCATATTTGACAACAATACCACAGAAACAATATGTCTTTTATCCTGGGGTTCATGATATATGTCTTCTTTATTGGTGATTCTGACCTTGATCACTTGTTAAGGTGGTTTCTGCTGGGTTTCTCCACTGTAAAACTATCTCTTTACAGTGAATAAATTTCTTGGAAGATACTTTGAGACTATGCAGATAAAATCTAAGGCTCTATCTTTCTTTGTTCTTAAATTTTTTTTTTAATTTGTGTAAATTTATGGTCTTTGTTCTTTTTAATCTAATTTATTACCAAGACCTACGGTTTTATCATTCAAAATGAATCTTTCTTTTTTTTTGGATCAAGTTTAGATTAGTTTCCTTAAATTCATTTTGTCCTTCATGGCCAGGTATGCAAAAACGAAAAACACTAGGGATGCAAAAGCGAACAAGATCCACATCTTGTATTAGCACGTAATAGTAGGCTTTGGCATCAGACAGGTCTGATTTCACACCCTAAATTTTAATCTTGGAGTCCTGTGAGGTTATGCAAGTTGCTTACCCTTGTTGAACCTCAAAGTATCTCACAGAATTATTAGTAAGGGATAAATTGGAAATTCTAGAAAAGGCAAAACTAGTCTACAATGCCAGTACATTGTTGGTTGCCTTGGGCTGAGAGTGAGGTGTTGACTCAGAGGGAGCTGAGGAGCCTTTTGGGATGAAGGCAATATCTTATCTCTTAATATTTTTTTTAAACTTTATACTGTACATTTGAAATGAGTATATTTTATTGTAGGCAAATTATATTTTAGTGAAATTGATTTGAAAACCAAGGTGGTTCTCTTTGAACCTAGGAACCTAGTTTTCCATTTAATGGCATAAAATATGACATGTAGAATTCGTAAATCTTAGGTTTTAGAAGTCAGTCATCTAGCTCTCCCTTATCCAGAGGAGTCTAGTGACAGCTTAGCATTTGCAGAGCAATTTAAGAGTTTAAGTCTATAGTTGTGACACAGTAAGAAATATATTTTTGGTCCTACCCCTAGTTCCTGACACAGAGAACATAAAAGCCATTATAATTTCCTGAGTTGTAGGAGTGCTGTCTTATATTGTTTAAATATTTGGTCATTGACCCTGGTTCCTGTCTCAGAACTCCTAAATCCCTTTACATTTTGGTGGTGATAGTAGTGTCTTTTGTTGGAATGGGGTGACACTTGGGCTCCTGCATAGCTTCAGAATGGGGACTGGTCAACAGAAAGTCCACACCATAATTAGAACCTTGGAAATTTCAGCCCCACTTCCATCTTCTGGAAAGGGGAGAGGGACTGGAGATTGAATTAATAATCGATTATTCCTACATGATGAACCCTAAAAATTATTAAACCATCGGATTTAAAGAGCTTCTAGGTTGTGTTGAAATGCTGGAAGTGTGACAAGTCCAGAGAGGCCATGAAGTTCTGTGTACCTCCTCAACCTTGCCTTATATGTCTCTTCCATTTGGCTGCTTCTGAGTTGCATTCATTATAATAAACTGGTAAATGTAACTAAAGTTACTGAGTTCTGTGAGTTCTGTGACTTGTCATAGCAAATTATCAAACCTAATGGAAGATGTCATGGAAACCTCAGGTTTATAACCAAGCCAGACAGGAGTTTGTGGATAACCTGAGGACCTCTATTAGAAATTGACATGTGGGAGCAGTCTTGTTGGGACTGAACCTTTAAGCTCTGGGTTCTGCACTAACTCTGAGCAGAATTGGGTTAAATTGGAGGGCACTCAGTTGGTGACTGCAGAGAACTGGAGAATTGTTTGGTGTGGAAAATCCACACATTTAAGAACCACTGGTGTTTCTGTGTGAGTATAGAAGAAAAACAAAAGTTTTCCTTTAGTAGTCATTGCATTTCCGCATGTATTTAGGTCTGAGACTCTCCAGTTATTCTTTTTCTTCTTAAGTAAATTCAGACTTGGGATCTTTCTGATCTCTTTTGGTCTCCTTAGAACCTTCTAAATTAATTATCTAGGGAGTTTGACTATCTAGAGGTTCAAATTGACTGAAGTCAGCTTCTTGGGATTCCTTTGAGTACAGAATTCTGTTCTTCCCTTGGCAACCACAGAACTGGCTGGATTCTGGTGAGCTCCTGAAAGTTATTATTTGGTAATCTGTAGTTTTTAAGATCTGTTTGGTTGGCATACCCTTGTGTATCTATATGAACCTTATAGTTAATTTATTCTTTTCTAAAGTACTCAAGGATTTTGGTAGAGAAAAAAGTTTTATATGCATATTTTAAAATCATGTTACTTTCCATGTGATCTAAAAGTCATTTTCTATGGAAAAGAGATCAGTGTTTTAAAATTATAGCTTTTTCTTTTTTTTTTTCTTTTTAAGCTATTCCTATTTTGGAATTAGGCAAAGGAAGAAGTACTGTTGTAATTTATAATGCTCAAAATGTTAATTGGCTGCATAAAAAAGTCACCTTAATTTTTTTTTTTTCTCTGACGGAGATAAAATTATTCGGTAGCTCTTCCTTAGAAAGACCAAAGGCTGGGGGTGGGGTGGGGGGGTGGGGGGGGTGGAGAAAGCTGAAACAATGACATATAGCTGTGTAGATAGTAGTATATTTAAATAGAAATTATGAATCTGTAGATAAGCTACTAAATGAGACTTCTTAAAGGGAAGGGTGGGGCTTTTGAGTCACCTGTAGTTAGTGTAGTTAATAAAATTTTGTTGATATCATGATGGCATTAAGCTGTGTTGGATAGATTATAAATAATGTGTTCAATTTAAATCTGAGGTAATTTTTACAGTTTAAAGCATTGTTTATTTTATACCTCGTACCCAATGCTATGTTATTCTTTTAAATGTTAGCTAATAGCATTTAGTAAATCTTTATGTATATTTTAAAAGCATTGTTGATTGGAAAAGTTTATAAATTTTGTTGTCTAGTGATATATCTGTGAGAACCTGTTTTAGGGGTGAGGTACAGTGTAATAACTAAAAATCACCAACTTTCTACTAGGTATTTCTATAGACTGTAAATTTTGGCCAAATAATTTGGAGGTCTTAAATAGTTCTCATGAGGTTCAGCTTTACAAATCCAAATTTAAAGTGCCATGGCAAATGTATCTTTGGTATTTTTTGTCCTAATTATCTGGAATAAAGCCAACGTGCACTTTTATTAAATGCATCATTAAGATTAGACTGAATGTTGCAATGTAGGTATCTATACCAGAAACATAGTTTGGAATAATAGCTTTAAAGTTCCTGTTTCTCTTCAGTGGCAGATGTTACACATTCTAAGTTGGAAACCCTCATGGTAATAGATTTTGATTGAGAACTTGTCAGTCATTGTAGCAGCTGCTTTAGACCACATTTATATTTAAATAGGAGAAAGTGATCTGTTTAGAATTTTTAAAGTTGTTGCCATGGCAAAGTAACTTGTTATCTCATCTTTTTATCTTTGCCATTGAAGTGATCTGTCTGGCTGCTTATTCCCGGGAGTAAGGAGGATGAACTGTTCTGTTGGAAAGCTTTTATTAGGACAATGCTGAATGCTTCCTAATGGGATATAAGTTAGAGAGACTAAAGCTTTCAGAAACTATGGCTTTGGTTAGATAATTAGAATTGATTTTTTTCTCAATTAAAAACAGGCAGGAGAAAGCTAAAACATTTTTTAAGAAGAAAAATATGAGCTTAATTAAACACTATTTTTGACAAATTCAATGAATAACATACTCAAATTAAATGCTATGAAAAGGGATTTCTTTGAATGAGTCTATTGTTTCTGTAGCATGAAACACTTTGTGAATCTGTCTTTATAAAATTATATATTATGTTTTGTTTTTAAAAAAACATGTCCAGTGTCTTCTGCTACCCAGTTTTTTTTAACTTGTTCTCTTGTAAACCATGGCAGAGGGCTGGGTGTGGTGGCTCTTACTTGTAATACCAGCATGAGGGGAGGCCAAGGCCAGAGGACCCCTTGAGCTCAGGAGTTCCAGACAAGCCTGGGCAACAAAGACTTTGTCTCTACCAAAAACCAAAAATGTGCCTTGTAGTCTAGCTACTTAAGAGGCTACAGTGGGAGGATCTTTGAGCCCAGGTTTTCAAGGAATATGTGAGCTATGATCACAGCACTGTGTTTTAGCCTGGGCAACAGAGAAAAACTTTGTCTCAACGAAAAAGAAAAGAAAACCATGGCATCATAATCTGGTTAGTATAAATGATTTTGTGTTTCATATTAACTTTACTTTTATTACATTAAATGTCTTTAAAGGAAAAGAAATTTCTTTAAAGGAAGAATATTAGTGCAATTCTTGTCAAGCTAATAATTTCCTACGTGATGGGTATTAACTCCATACTAAAGCTTAATGTTTGTTTTTGTCATCAGACAGTGTATACATCAGACAGTAGTCAAAGCAACACAAATTGAGGGTGATTGGCAAGTGGCAAATTGTCATTTGCCAACAAAGACCTCCCAAATAAAAAGAATTTGACGTTCAGAGGCACACACAAGGGAGTAAGAAGATTTGTTCCAGTAGTTGTATACTATAAGGCTAACTGACATGTCTTTGATTAATTTGAGATATTTTGTATTATATTGGCTTGGCAGCGGCATACAGCATATTTGTAATGTCATATCCTAAAATAATGTGACTTGTGACATTTACTGAGACAGAATTATGATTTCTTGGTCATCAGATCATATGGAAGACCATCTAATAAAATATCAAGTCTTGTATTTAAAATGAAGATACTCACTTAATACTTAAGCAGCTTTTCAAATAGAAAAGGCCTTTTAACCTCAAGCCCAAGAGAAAGCAAGGCATTGTCAAATTTGTCAAGTCTTCTTTCCATTCTACTGGCTATTTGGTAATGCCCTTGTGGCTAATTACTTGAGAGAAATGAGTGCCTTAGCTGAAGGTAACACTTATTTTGTTTTTCAGAGATGCATGAGAAATGGAGAACATGAGAAATTAAAAAGTACCTGAAGGAAAGTTTGGGTCATTGATTTTGTGGTTTTAATACAGTCATGTACCACGTAAGGATGTTTTAATCAACAAAGGACTACATATACAATGGTGGTCCCATAAAATTATAGTATAGCTAAAAAATTCCTATATCCTAATGACATCATACCTGTTATAACTTGTAGTGCAATACATAATCTTTTCTGTGCTTAGATACACAAATACTTACCATTGTGTTACAATTGCCTACATTTAGTACAGCAAAATGCTATATAGGTTTGTAGCCTATGAGCAATAGGCTATAACATCTATTAATAGGTTTGTGTATGTAAACTCTGATGTTGACACTGATGAAATCACTGAACAAAGGCGGTTTTCAGAACATATATCTGTCATTAGGAGATGTATAACCATACACATTTAAAAGCTAATGAAAATCTTACAGAACCCTAAATATTTGTAAGTTTTAAGTGAATTTTAAGAATTTATCAATTATGTATCATGAATATTTTAATCACAATAAATATTGGGCAGTGTCTCAAATTCAGATATATCTGTGCTAGGCGAGTTTTATTCAAAAAAGGAAATACTAATATGATATACTTTTTTTTTGAGTTGGAGTCTTGCTCTGTCACCAGACTGGAGTACAGTGATATGATTCAGCTCACTACAACCTCTGCCTCCCAGGTTAAGTGATCTCCCTGACTCAGCCTCCCGGATAGCTAGAACTACAGACCATATACCACCATGCCTAGCTAATTTTTTTTTTTGTATTTTAGTATAGATGGGGTTTCACTGTGTTGACCAGGGTGGCCTTGAACTCCTGACCTTGTGATCCACCCACCTTGGCTTCCCAAAATGCTGGGATTATAGGGGTGAGCCACCATGCCTGGCCAAGAATTTTTTTAAAGAGGCAGTTTTCTCTTCTCTTTAATAAGTCTAGAATACCAATTTTGAAATCCTTAGTAAATGTTCTTTTTCTTGAATCCTCATATTTACATATAACCACAAATTAGACTCTATTTGAATAGACTAGCATCTAAATTATTAGATGATATTCTAGTTAAATGTGTAGTAAGTTTGTGATGATATAATTTGACATGTTGAAGAAGATACAAACATTATAATTATCATAATTACATTCCAACTGAATATTTACATATGTATAGTAATATAAATGGAATTTTAAAAATTAAGAATACAGTATATTGCTAGTAGTAAAATAGATGCAGGATTGTATCTCAGTCCCTTTTGTCTAAATGGAGAAATATTTTATTTCAGAAATAGTAATTCCTAAGAATCTGTACTTGTGAAGTTTTTTTTTTTTTTTTTTTTTGGAGACAGGGCTTCCCTTTGTCACTCAGGCTGGAGTGCAGTAGCATGATCTTGGCTCACTGCAGCCTCGAATTCTTGAACTCAAGTGATCTTCCCTCTTCAGCACCCCAAATAGGTGGGACTACAGGCCCATGCCACCACACCTGGCTAATTTTTTTTGTATTTTTTGTAGACATAGGGTTTTGCCAAAAATGTTGCCCAGGCTGGTATTGAAACCCTGGAGTTTAAGCAATCTTCCTGTCTCAGCCCTCTAAAATGCTAGGATTACAGGCATTAGCCACTGCCCCCGGCTGTGAATCCTTATTCTTATTTGCTTTTCAGTTATTTTTCATTTTGATAAAATATACATAACATAAAACTTGCCACTGAAATCCATTTTTAAGTGTATATAATTTATTAACATTCAGTACGTTCATAGAGTTGTGCAACCATTATCCCTATCTATTTATAGAACTGTGTCATCATGTCAAACTCAAACTCTATACATTAAACAGTAACTTTCCATTTTCCCCTTCCCCCAACCCCAGGGTAAACACTGTTCTGTCTTGCTCTGTGAATTTGACTGTTCCAGGTACCTCATGTAAATAGAGTCATATAGACTGGATTTTGTATTTGTATTGTTGTGTCTGACTATTTTCACTTAGCATAATGTCATCAATGTTTATTCATGTTATATAGCATGTATGGAATTTCATTCCTTTTTAAGGCTGAGTACTATTACATTGTATGTATATGCCACATTTTGTTAATCCAGTCATCTGTTTATGGACCCTTGGATTGCTTCTACTTTTTGACTTTTTGTTACTAGTGCTGCCATGAACCTGGTATACAAAAATCTATTTGAGTGCCTGCTTTTACTTCTTTTGAATATAGACCCAGAAGTAGAATTGCTCAGTCATATGGTAATTCTATCTTTCACTTTTTGAGAAATCATCATACCATTTTCCATGGCAGCTGCACAGTTTTACATTTCCACCAGTAATGCACAAGGATTCCAATTAATTCACATACTTGCTAACCCTTGTTATTTTCTTTCTTTTTTTAATAACTATCATAAAGGGCTAGAAATGTATTCTTACTTGTTTTTACTTGTGCATAAAATTACCCTGTCTTCACTGGGTATACTATTTCTTCTTTGGAAAATCTTGCTCAATATAAAAGACAAATTACTTAGATAAGGTATCGAGAAAAAACTCTTATTGTATTTGTTGCATTAAGGGAGAATTATCTCTAACAATAGAGTTGCTAAATAAGTTAATTCATTCATTCAAAAAATATATATTGAATACCCGCTTACACCATGTCGGACAGTGTTCTAACCTTTGAGTATACAGTGATAAATGAGAAAATCATGGCCCCTGCTTTGAGGAAGCTTGCATTGTAGTGAGAGAGACATATGATAAATTAATGAATACAAAATTAAAATATCACTTTCATGATATTTATCTGACATTGTGCCTTCAAAGATAATGTATACAATATTCAGTGAAAATGCTAATATTAAATAAAATACATATTGTAAGATTGTATATATTCCAGCTATAACCTCATTTTTAAAATGCTTGTGAAAGGAAACAATGTCATGAAAATGCTAACAGTGGTAGTAGGATGATCCAATTCATTGATTTTTTTTTTTCTTAACTAAAATTTCTTCAAGTGTGCATATATTGTTACCTTAGAAACTGCAAATAATTACATAAACAATAAATTAATAAACATTAATTTTGGGATGATGTTATTTGTAGATGTATATCTACAAATATAATTAAGGTAGATGTATATCTATATAATTATATAATTAAGGTAGATGTATATCTACCTTAATTATGCCAAGTAAATGCAAGGCTTATTGTGATTTATGCCAGGTAAATCCATGGTTTATTGTGATTGAATGTTAATTTTAGCTCTAGGAAGATAGTTCGTATTTTTGGTCCGTTTGCAATGCTATTAGGATATTATGGACAAAATGGAAACTATGATTTTAAAAATTGCTCAGTATTTATTAATGGAAAATTGTTTTTATCAAAAGGAAAAATAGTGGAAAATTCACTATAGTTCTTTCACTATAGTTCTTTCTGTCTAAAAACTGTAATATATGAGTAGATAAAATATGTATTGGTGTGTTTTCACACTGCTATAAAAAAATACCTGAGATTGGATAATTCATAAAAGAAAGAGGTTTAATTGACTCATAGCTCTGCATGGCTGGGGAGGCCTCAGGAAACTTAAAATCGTGGTGGAAGGCGAACTGGAAGCAAGGTACGTCTTACAAGGTGGTGGGGGAAGCTACTACTTTTTAACTATCAGATCATGTGAGAACTCAGTATCATGAAAACAGCATGGGGGAACCCGCTCCCATGATTCATTCACTTGCCTTCCACCCTTAACATGTGGGTATTACAGGTACCTCCCACAACACATGGAGATTACAATTTGAAATGAGACTTGTGTTGGGACACAAAGCCAAACCATATCATTCCATCCCAGGCCCCTCCCCAATTTCATGTCCTTTTCACATTTCAAAACAATACCTTCCCAACAGTCCCTCTAGCATTAATCCAAAAGTCCAAGTCTAAAGTCTCCAGACAAGTCAAGTCCCTCCCACCTATGAGCCTGTAAAATCACAAACAAGTTAGTTACTTCCAAGATACAATAACGGTACAGGCATTTGGTAAATGTTCTCATTCCAACTTGGAGAAATTGGACAAAACAAAGGGGCCATAGATAGGCCCCATGCAAGTCAGAAACCTGGCAGGGCAGTCATTATATCTTAAAGCTCCAAAACCTCATTTGACTCCATGTCTCACATCCAAAGCATGCTGAGGCAAGGGATAGGCTCCCATGCCTTGGGGAGCTCTGCCCTTGTGGCTCTTCAGGGCACAGCCCTTGCAGCTGCTTTCATGGGCTGGCATTGAGTGCCTGTAGCATTTCCAGATACCTGGTGCAAGCTGTTGGTGGACCTACTTTTCTAGCATCTGGAGGACGGTGGCCTTCTTCTCAAAGCTTGACTCGGCAGTGCCCCAGTGAGGTCTCTCTGTGGGGGCTCCAACCCCACATTTCCCTTCTACACTGCCCTAGCAGAGATTCTCCAGAGGGCTTCGCCCCTGCAGCAGACTTTTGCCTGGCCATCCAGGTGTTTCCATACATGCTTTGAAATCTAGGCAGGGGTTCCCAAACCTCAACTCTTGTCTTCTGTGCTCCCACAGGCCCAAAACCACATAGAAGCTGCCAGTGCTTGTGGGTATGCACCCTCTGAAGCAAAAGCCTGAGCTATACCTTGGCCCCTTTTAGCCACGGCTGGAGCTGGAGCAGCTGGAATGCAGGGTGCTCTTCCAGGGCCACACAGAGCAACAGAGGGCCAGCTGATGATACCACTGTTCATTCTTAGGCCTCTGGGCCTATGATGGGAAGGTCTGCCACGAAGATCTCTGACATGCTCTAGACATTTTCCCCATTGTCTTGGTTATTAAATTTGGCTCCTCATTACTTACGCACATTTTTGCAGCTGGCTTAAATTGTTTTCCAGAAAATGACTTTTTTGTTTCTACCACAGAGTCAGGCTGCAGATTTTCCAAACCTTTATACCCTGCTTCCCTTTTAACATAAGTCCAGATTTCAGTTTCTTTGTGAACACACCTGACTGCTTTCAGAAAAAGCTGTGTAACCTCTTGAATGCTTTGCTGCTTCGAAGTTTCTTCTGTGGAAGAAAAAAAGAAAAAAAAGAAATTTCTTCTGTCAGATAACCTGAATCATCTCTCTGAAGTTCAAAGTTCCACATATCTCTAGGGTAGGGGAAATACCACCAGTATGTTTGCTAAAGCATAGCAAGAGGGACCTTGCTTCAATATCCAATAAATTATTTGTTTCCATCTGAGACCACCTCAGCCTGGACTCCATTTTCCATATCACTGTCAGCCTTTTGGTCAAAGCCATTCAACAAGTCTCTAGGAAGTTCCAAAGTTTCCCTCTTCCTGTCTTCTTCTGTGCCCTCTCAACTGTTCCAGCCTCTGTCTGTTACCCAGTTCCAACATCACTTCCACATTTTTAAGGAAGTGAAAATGATTTCACTTTTATATTATCTTTATAGCAGTGCGCCACTCCTGGTAACAATTTTCTGTATTAGTCTGTTTTCACACTGCTATAAAGAATGCCTGAGACTGGGTAATTAATAAAGGAAAGAGAGTTAATTGACTGATAGTTCCACGTGGCTGGAGAGATCTCAGGAAGATTAAAATTATGGCAGAAGGTGAAGGGGAAGCAAGGCATGTCTTACATGGTGGCAGGAGAGAGAGCGCAGAGGAGACTGCCACTTTTTAACCATCAGACCTTGGGAGAACTCACTCACTATTATGAAAACAGCATTGGGGGAAACTGCCCTTGTGATCCAGTTACCTCCCTCCCTCAACATGTGGCAATTACAGGTCCCTCCCTCACCTGGGGATTATAATTTGAGATGAGATTTTCGTGGGTACACAAAGCCAAACCATATTAAAATAATACTGAATTTTGAATAACTTACTGTGAATTGATGTTACAGTCTGATTTGAAGAGTACCTCTTTAGCATAACAATATAGTACATTGCCTAGTAATAGAATAATCCTTTAAGAAGGAGCTCTGGAGAGGGGAAGGGGGCTTCTTTTTAAAAAAAAATTTCAACTGAGTAATAACTTTATTAGATGCCTGATATTTATCACACATTGCATGTTAGCACGTAGTATTTCTAACCTTGTAAAAATAGGTAGTATAGATGAGAATATTGAGGCCCAAGAGTCAGTTAATATTTCCAAAGTCACAAATTAATATGTATATTTGAGTTAAAAAAAAGTTACTAAGAGAGAGCCTGAAGATAATTTCCAATAAGCCCTAGTAATGGATGTTTTCATAGGATTCTTATGTCTGATTCAGAATCATTAGCTCCACGATAATCTAACTTACCTAGTTTACAAGGTAACTAGCTTTGAATGTATTTTGTCTCCTCAACACTTTCTAGGAGGAAGCTTTTCTCAAGAACCAATCCCTGCATTGAAGTGAGAGAAAATGGAGGTCAGGTGACTAATTAGGGTTTGGGTGTATAAGAATTCAATAAAAGGAAGGAAAATTAGATATTATTTAAGATATACTGCGCTTAATTCTATTTTCTTATGGGATTTAAGTAGCTTCTTATGAGTTAAATGTTTAAAAGAAATGTAAGGCTGGATGTGGTGACTCATGCCTATAATCCCAGCACTTTGGGAGGCCAGAGGCAGGCAGATCACCTGAAGTCAGGAGTTTGAGACCAGCCTGGCCAACATGGTGAAACCCCATCTCTACTAAAACAAAAAATTAGCTGGGCGTGGTGGTGCGCACCTGTAATGCCAGCTACTAAGGAGGCTGAGGGGGGAGAATCACTTAAACCTGGGAGGCAGAGGTTGCAATGAGTCCACATTGTGCTACTGCGCTCCAGCCTGGGTGACAAAAAGAAGAAGAAAAAAGAAATATAAGTTATATTATTTCTTACAGATAGGAGTTAAGTCTAATTAAATACAAAAATTATTCATTAAAAAGTATTCTAGCATTTATAGGAAATTAAAAATATATATCAGACTCTTATAGTACCCTTAATGTTTATATCCATTTATTCTGTTTTTGATTATTAGTATCCGTTAATTGCTTGTTAAATAAAATTTGGGTTTTTCTTTATGTAGATGCTGACTGAAATGGCCACTGAAGTATAGAGAAAGCCTCTAATTCCATGCTTTGTCTGTTAATTGGTACTATAAATTGGCATTCTGGTTTATAAATCAGATTCCTTTGTGTATATTTAATGTGAGTTCGTGTCTCAAAGTTTATTTATAAAGTCCTTGGTTAATTTTAAGCCAGTTATATTTTTGCTCTAGTGTTCTTTAGATAAAAGTATTGGAATTTGTTAAACTTATTCCTACACTGTGGCTTCTGGCATTTGTAGTCAAATAGTTTTTAAAAGTATATACATTTCTAGCAGAATACTCCCAATTGCAATCTTGGTATACATTTAAAATTGGTTTTCAGAATGCATTTGAGGTTAAATTTCCTCAAAAAATAACAACATACATTGCTTGCTTGAAGAATACCTGGCAGGAGCACAAATGACAGTCTAACTCCTTAGTTTAGAGAGACTTTTATCTCTAAGAAAAAATTTTCAAAGGCCAAAGCTTCTAAGCCTTTTATGATATTTTACTACATGCTTGTTCCCCCTTATTGTACCTGAATTCATGGTACTTACAGTTTTAATCTATAGCAACCAGCCAAAGAAACCAACAATTTCTGTTCAACTAGAAGGTAGGAATTGATACCTGTATTTTTGTTTGTTTCGTGTTTTGTTTATTGGAAAAACAAAACAAAACAAATTATTCTTTTATAAAATCATCTAAAATGTATGGGCTTTGCTTGACATGTTAATGTGATCATTATCTGTTTGTAGTGCACTAATGAGCTTGGCCTCTTTTTTTTGAAAAATGAAAAAGTTCTCTTCCCAGATTTTCTAGAACGGCCCCAATTGCTTATAGTCAGGATTATTTTATCTGCTGTATATGCTAAGTATTGTTTTACTTTCCTTCTAAATTTATTTTAAAAGTGATTTCCTTAAGTATGTGATTTAAGGTTTATCATTTGGTGGGTTTTATATTTAAGTAACTTCTTTTTTTTTTTTTGGAGACGGAGTTTCGCTCTTGTTACCCAGGCTGGAGTGCAATGGCACAATCACGGCTCACCGCAACCTCCGCCTCCTGGGTTCAGCCAGTTCTCCTGCCTCAGCCTCCTGAGTAGCTGGGATTACAGGCACGCGCCACCATGCCCAGCTAATTTTTTGTATTTTTAGTAGAGACGGGGTTTCACCATGTTGACCAGGATGGTCTCGATCTCTTGACCTCATGATCCATCTTCCTCGGCCTCCCAAAGTGCTGGGATTACAGGCATGAGCCACGGCTCCCGGCCCTTAAGTAACTTCTTATATAAATATTTATCTCTGTAAATATGTAACAGAAAAGGCCTTTCCTGGACAGTGTGTGTTACAGTTACCTAAGTTATACTTTGTCAGCCTCAGGGCTGCATTAAGTTCCACTAGGTTGGTATCTTATTGCTCAAAGATTGTTAATTACCCAGCCAGTTTTCTGATTCTCTCATCTGTAGTAGGCAGAATAATCCCCCTCCCTGCAAGATGGCTGTGTCCTAATCCCTGGAATTTTTGGATATGTTACTTTAGTTCCAAAGGGTGATTAAAATAGCAAATGAGATTAAGTTGTTAATTAAGTATCTTTAAAATACGATTATTTTGGATTATCCACATTGCCCAGTATTAATCACTAGGATCCTTAAATTGTGGAAGAGGGAACCAAAAGTGCTATTTGAGAAGGACTTGGTCATTGCTGGCTTTGAAGATGGAGGAGTGGGAAGCATGAGGGAAGGAATGAAGGCAACCTCTAAAAGCTGGTTTAGGCAAGAAAATGGATTCTCCCCTAGAAACTCTAGAACAAAACAGTTCTGCTGACACCTTGATTTTTGCCTAGTGGGACCCGTTTTAGTTTTTTCATCTCTAGAACAGTAACATAATACATTTTTCTTCTTTTAAGCCACCAAATTATGCTAATTTGTTATGACAGCCATAGAAAAATAATACACCACGTAACTGTCATTACCTTTCCTTTTTGTCACTCACCCTAGACCTGGGTAGATAGATACTCCCTGTTCTGCTTGGGACTGCTTTTTTCCCCTCCCTGACTTCAGAGCTACTGTTTATAGGCTTTCCTACACTATTAAGGTTGTATTAGCCAGGGTTCTTATTTGCAGACAAAAGAGTCTACTGTAGCTAGTTTAAGTAAGGTTTTATAGCATAGGGAATTGTTAGGAGGGCTAAAGGAGGAGGTTGAGCTTCTAGGAAAGGCTCTCAAAACCATACTGCAGAATCAGCCTATGGAGCTGATAGCTGATAGCTTTGTTCTGAAAGCCAGAGTCAGGTGGCTCCTACCTCAGGTTACAGATCATTTTGGAGATCTGGCTGAAGATTATTTTGCCTTTTTCTTGACCTGAATCTTCTTTAGTTCACACTGCAATGGACTATCTGGACCTACCATTACCTGTCTGATCTTATCTCCTATTAGTTTGTCCCTATTCACTTTGTTCTAGGAACATCATTGTCTTGCTGTCAAATGTCCCTGTAGCAGGAAGATGCCTGTAATTCATGGCACTTAAAATTTTAATCTACAGCAACCATCCAAAGAAACCAACCATTTATATTCAACTAGTAGGAATTGACAACAGATAAAATAATCCTGATTATAAGAAATTGGGTCTGTCTTGGAAAATCTTCCCCTTTCACCTTTTTTGTCTGTGGCCATTGGATCACCATTCATTTTTTCAGTTATAATTCAGATATCCAGGATGAGAGAGACTCACTTTCCATGCTGATCCAAATGATTGCTAGTCTCTCTCACCTTAGCTCCACTTGCAGTGGGGATAAAGAACTGTGGGAAAATCAAAGGGTTTTCTTTTTCAGTCACATCAAGAAGATGGAAAGTAAGATTTTTCAAAAATAGCCTTTTCTAAATTTTCTGATGGCTGAGATTAGAAGTAATAGTCTTCTAAACTTTCTGATGACTGGTGGAGATGGTGGAGCCATCATTTGCTCAAAGGAGGAAAGATGATGTAGCAAAGGTAAGACTTGTTATGTAAATTTAAGCCAATGATCAATGGTAAAGAGTTTCTCTACTCAGTCCTCCCTTTTTTTCTGGTGCAGAGGTAGACACCCTTAAAAATTGAGATTTCCTTTATAGATATAGATTGGTTTTATAAACATGTTTCAAAATAGCCAGCTAAATGACAGAAAGGTGTATTTCAGAGACCAATTTAGTTCAGTAGACAGTCTTTATAACTTAACTATCGTTTTTTAGCTAAATGACTTGAGTTCAGGGCTAAGCCGGTTAACTAATAGGGCAAAGAAAATATTCTCTGCCTGGATTCCACATGGATAGCTCTGATAAAGAAGCAAGCCTATTTCACCTTAGGGTTTATCTTCTTTTAACAAGCACTTTATCCACCTTTCTTTTCACATTCAGGACACTATAGCAACTTAGCCAAAAGATTTGCAGATTCAATTTTTTTAAATCAACATGTTGCCTTTTATCAGGAGGCTTTCAAAAGAAGCAATAAAACTATTGCAATATTTTTAGAAGCTTCTGCACATCAGTAAGCATCGCTGGGTCAGCTTTTTTTTTTTTTTTTTTTTTTTTAAGACGAGGTTTCACCATGTTGGTCAGACTGATCTTGAACTTCCGACCTCAGGTGATCCACCCGCCTTGGCCTCCAAAGTGCTTGGATTACAGGCATGAGCCACCACGCCCGGCCCATGGGTCAGCTTTTATAAAGTTATTATTATACTTTAAGTTCTGGGATACATGTGCAGAACGTGCAGATTTGTTACATAAGTATACATGTGCCATGGTGGTTTGCTGCACCCATCAACGCGTCACCTACATTAGATATTTCTGTTAATGCTATCCTTCCCCTGTCCCCTCAACCCCCGACAGGCCCCAGTGTGTGATGTTCCCCTCTTTGGGTCTATGTGTTCTCATTGTTGAACTCCCACTTGTGAGTGAGAACATGCGGTGTTTGGTTTTCTGTTTCTGTGTTAGTTTGCTGAGAATGATGATTTTCACCTTCATCCATGTCCCTGCAAAGGACATGAACTCATCCTTTTTTATGGCTGCATAGTATTCCATGGTGTATATGTACCACATTTTCTTTTTCCAGTCTATCATTAATGGGCATTTGGGTTAGTTACAGTCTTTGTTATTGTGAACAGTTACTGTGAACATAAACATACGTATGCATGTGTCTTTATAGTAGAATGATTTATAATGCTTTGGGTATATACCCAGTAATGGGATTACAGGGTCAAATGGTATATCTATTTCTAGATCCTTGAGGAATCGCCACACTGTCTTCCACAATGGTTGGACTAATTTACACTCCCACCAACAGCGTTAAAGCTTTCATGTTTAGGAGAACTTATTTTTAAATGCACTTATTGCAATGTTGTTTATTTGGAACGTTCCACAGTAATTTAAGATTATTGGTTGTATGATTTTGCCATTTTTTTGTGAGCATTTGCTGCTTTTGGGGCCTAAACCTTCTATGTGTAAATGTAGATGTAGCTGGAAGGTAGACTACTAAGCTCTTCAGAAATTAAGCATCAGTTTTTTTACATTGAATCTTGGTTTTGCCTCTCAGATTTCCTTGATTGGGTTAGCCAATGATTTTTCCTACCTAAGCATGCAAGAAAATGAATCAAAGGGGAGATAATAAATAAAGCCCTGTGAATTGTCAAAAGCTAGAGTTTGCACCCCCTGTAGTATTGCCAGTTTTTGTTTGACCCAGTCAGATATTTTAGACCTCTAGCCAGTTTCAATCCAGATAACTGTTGGACCCAGTCTAGTTTCTATTGTGGCTTCTGAACCAAGTTCAGATAAAAAATTTGCTCAAAACTGTATAGCTCAAAACCACAAAATCTTGGATTCTGAAGCTCCACTGAGAGAACATCCCTGCAGTCTCTTGTTGTTGTGAGAGAGGAATGGACAGAATGGGCCCAGCGGGTACTTCTTTTGGTCACCAGCTGCTCTTGGGGATTGCTAGTTGCTCCACTTCATGTCTCATTCTGATGTCATCTGTTTCAAAAAAAGACTTTTGATGAATTTAACATAGTTTAATTGAACGAGGAATGATTTGCAAATCTGGTAGCCCCCCTGAAAACATGATAGGTTCAGAGTGACTCTGGGGTTCCCACATGATCAGATAATATTTAAGGACAGAAAAAGGGAAGAAAATGAGTACCGAAAACAGAAGTGAGGTACAGAAACTGCTGTATTGGTTACAGCTTGGTGTTTGCCTTATATGAACAGGGCTTGAATAGTTGGCCTCTTGTGATTGGCTGAAGCTTTGTAATTGGTACAACAGTAGGTTATAATGTATTTACACATCTACTGAAGTTATAGTTCACTATATCAAGAAACCTTTAGGCTGAACCTGAAATATGTAAGGAGGCAGCTTCAGGCTATACTTAATTTAACAACATAAAGAACTTATATTTGTGTTAAACATACTAAGCTTATGTCTCAAGTGTGCCACTTCCTTTGGTAATTAGCGTAAACTTTCCTAGGCTCTGTTTTTTCATCTGCAAAATGGAGATAAGACTTTTCTCCTCACAGAGTTGTTGTGTGGATTAAATGAGAAAATGTATGCTTAGCATAGTTTGGCCTTTTACTACTCATATTAACGTATCAATAGAAGAGTATAAAATATGTACAAAATATTCTTTCAAAGAAAGAAGATACAGTTTAGTAATCAGAATGATTAAATATACTTTAAGCCAGGGGTCACCAGCCCTAGAGCCATAGACTGGTACTGGTTTGTGGTCTCTTAGGAACTGGGCTGCACAGCAGGAGGTGGGTAGCATTACCAGTTGAGCTCCGCCTCCTGTCAGATCAGTGGTGACATTAGATTCTCATAGGAGCATTAACCCTATTGTGAACTGTGCATCTAAGGGATCTAGATTGCACTCCTTAAGAAAGTCTAATCAAGGTAGAACAGTTTCATCCTGAAACCACTCCCTCCACCCCCAGATCCCTGTTCTGTGAAAAAAAATAGTCTTCCTAGAAACTGATCCTGCTGCTTTAAGCCTTAAAGAGAATAAGTTTTTAACTGTCTGGAAAACTTTCTTGAGTAATTCGTGCTCTGAAAATTTGGGTTACTTGGAGTTTTGTAACACTTTAATTTTCTATTTTTTTTAAATGTACTAAATAGGGGGAGAAAATATCTTTTTCTTTTACTGGTCTTAGATTCATTGACTGGGGCCCTTTACAAGACAGATGCACAAGACAAAACCATACAAATTTATTTACTGTTTTATTTGACACAGGAGCCTTCATAAGGAAATGAAGAGCTGAAATAGCTGAACCTGAGTGTTTTTATTCTAGTTTTGATGAAGGCTAAGATTGTAGAAGAATTTAATAAGATAAAAAGTGTGAGCTAAGTGTAATAAACTGGGGGAAACTTAGCAAGGCCTGTTTATTCACATTCTTCTTGGGGTCTCTGTCTATGTTCCTTTCCTTCCAGTGTAGGGAGGGTACCTTTCACAGAAGAGTCTTAAGACTGGCATCGGGAAGATCACCAAGTCTTTCCTGTACATGCTGTTTCTCAGATTCCTTCATCTGAAAGTATTCAGTATGCCAGCTACTCTATTTTGGGGTATCGTGTCCCAAACCCTCATCAACTGGTTTTCATTTCAAAAGCTTTTAAATCCTCCATGATAAAAGGTACAGTTTGTAATGTATACAGTCATACTTAGATATCTAAGAACTGTCTATAGGATTTGGCAGGGGGTACCCCTATATTGATTACATATGTTTATCTAGTGCTTTGATCAAAATTGTTTCCGTTTGAAAAATACAGCAGTGTTGACTTGGGCAGGGGGGGAGGGGTTGCTCCTACTTAACGTGTCTGCTGAAGCACACTATTTTAAGGTTTTGTTTTCTTTTCTAGATAATTTAAAAGTTGACTAGTTACCCTCTCTTTAGAGGCTTGTAAGTACATTCTTGTCAGTAAGATACATGTTTACTATATGACCAAGCTAGATTCTGTATAGATGGTGCCCTTGTATCATTAACAGTACCTTATAAAAATACTATATGGATATATAGGGGAGAAAACATAATTTATTTTCTTTCCTTTCTTAGGTTTTTAGTTGAGACATTCTCTTGAAAACAAAAGTCAGATTAACAAAAGAAACAAGTTTATTAATGTGTGCTGTACCCATCACTTAGGAGAGGCCTCAGTTCAAAAGTATATCTCTTTCAAGGCAGTGGCATGGGGGCCTTGCTTAAATAGCATCTTAACAAAAAGCCAGAAATTCTATCTAGTGACAAGACAAAAAAGATTTATTTTCAGGCTTCCAAAAGGTTGGGGTAATATGGGAACACAAATGTACTACTGCTGTCTCTGAGCTGATAAGCAGTGTTGCAAAGGAGGCCTACCTTTAGGTGAGAAAGGCAGCAAGGAGGGGCGGGCACAGTGTGCCATTTTTTTTAAGCTTTTAACATAATCTAAAATTCCCATTATTTTAAAGAGGAATATTTTGTTTTCTTCCAGATACTTAACAGTTTATAAATGTAGTGTTCTAAGAGGTATGTTAAAGAAACACCTTATTCCTGCTTCCATGTGTATTATATTACCTATGAAGCATCATTGTGCATTTACATAAATTCACATTTGCTAAATCACACCAAGAGGGAAAACTTAATATAAACATTTCATAATTATGTAATCCATTCAGTATGATTGCATTTCCTCTTGATGCAATATGATAAATTTGTGTTTGTATAGATACAAGATAATGTTCCAAAGATAATGCAGTTTTATACATTTTATTTTCAATGCTTTTTAGTGGGTGTATGTATATACTGTGTAGAGAAATTAGATGAGGTTTCTCTTAACTTCATTATGGGCAACAGTTTCTTGACTTTGTTACAGTTTACTAGGCCCCATAGTTAAAACACTTGAGTGTAGGCCAATTCTGGAATACAAAAGTACTTGTGATAAGAGCTGTATGTAATGTGAGACTGAAATTTGGTACACAAAGAGGTTACTCTACTTTTTTTTGAGGATTCAGTTTTTTAAAAAACAAATTAATAATAATGATGGTTTCAGGATAGTATAAAGTATAATTTACTCTTTAACAGTGAGAGTGGCTTTGTAGTGGGGTCTCAATGGTTAAGTCTAATTCTGGGACAGGTAAAAATGTTTTAGGGTCTTTTGTTACAAGCATGAAAGCTATATTTCTTAAGGAATTTAATGAAGTAAAACATGTTTTTGCTTAAATATCTTCATTTAACACCAAGTATATACTTTCTGTTAAATAGTGAAGTTTTCTGGAAATCCATTAACTAAGGGACTTAGAATAGGAATGTGAATGTTTCAGATTTCTAATCATCCTTTTCTTATGACAAAACTCTTTTTGTAGCATTATACTGCTTTAGAATAAAGTTTGTTAATGCTTGGTTAAAAAAAATGAGGTACTGTATGTGTCAAGAATAAAAAGTTGGGACTTGATAAAGTTACAGGATCTTTTTTTCCTATGCCAACTCTACTGTTTTGTCATTGCGCTTTGAGATGAAAGAGTATAAAACCTATTTGTTTATTTAACTGTTGGATTTCTTGTTTCTCTACTGGGAAATTAAAGCAATTGATTTACACTTGATTTTTAAAATTGACCTATTTGTTTTCAAAAGTATGTACATAAATGTCAAAATTTAAATCTAATATAAGCTATTTACACTAAGCATTAACATGTCTATAGTTACTCATATTTCATGTTTAATTACCTTGGTGTTTAAGAGCTCTGATGAATATTAATCTATTTACCAGGATGTGATCTGGAATTATTTTCACTGTGTGATATTAGAAGGCTCTTAAAAACACCAACATTATGTTTTATTTCTCTCACTACATAACAATTCTTGGGCAACATAGAAGTGACATGAAAAGTAAGAGAGAAAAGGGATTAGATGCCATCACTTGGGATTGATATGTTAGAAATAGTACATTTGTCTAAAGAGAGAAAATGAATTGAAATGTTTTTCTTTTTTTCTATGCATAATAAATGAAATTTTGTGGGGTTGGGCAGGAGATCTCAGGTTTTTCATCTTTTTATTGATTTAATCCATTCTTTCAATATCTGTAGGAAGTTACACTGTATCAGTAACGACTAGATAAATTCTGGGGATACATACTAAATTAGACAGCAGAATTGGAACTCCATAGACTTGGGATACTAAAAATATTAGACACAGATTTAAAATAGCTATACTTATGAATTCTAAAGATACCTGCAAGGAAATCACAAAAAACAGCATAGCAGATTTGGAGAGGAACCAGACCAAACTTTTAAGTAACTGAAATTTAATGAACCTGGTTTTGTCCGTGTTGAGTGCTTTGTATATCCTACTGAAACATTATAAACATTAGGCCGTATATATACAACAGCTGTTTGAAGGCCTTGAAGAGTAACTGGTGTAGGTTCGACTTGAGGGTCTGTGATTCTTGAGAAAAGAGAAACTCATGAAGTGGTCTCCGTATTTATTCTGGTCTTTTCCTTGAAAGAATTTTCTAATTCTCAGTGCCAAATGGAGATCAAGAAAAAAGAAGTGGTTTTACATGGCTAAGGAGTCTAGAGAGGCTGGTAACTGAGGCCTAATCATGGGGTTTGAGGGTAGGGGAAGAACTTCAGAAAACTGAATATTCTGCACATAATATCTGCATACAAATTCTCCTTCAAGTATGGTAGTTTAATCGCTACCAGGCCCAGAGCAGGATTTCTGGAAACCCACCTGTTAACAGTGACTTTAAGCCTTAAGAGCTGAGCAAAAATTTCAGCAACCTTGAAATACAGATCAATTGTTGGAAAGCATAAAAAACTAGTAAGTGGCACACTGAAACCATTATCTAAAAAGTATATACTTTAGGATATATTTATCTATGTATATTGTATCTTAAAAGCTAAAGATGAAAGAGAATCTGTTTAAAGAAATACAGTAATAGGCGAAGTTCTGTGATCTTTATCTTAGAATATATGGAGAAATAAGGCTATGTCCCAAATCCAAATACTGTTTGAGGTTTTTGAGATTAAGAAAATACGGTAGTCCTCCTTATCCATGGGTGATATGTTCCAAGATCCCCCAGTAGATACCTGAAACCACACGTAGTAATGAACTCTATGTGCAGTGTCACTTAATCTGATAAAAGTGACTGTGCGGGTGGGGAGGGAAGGATAGCATATACAGCATGAATGCACTGGCAAAGTACTGACAATGTCCTGAGTGTGACAGGTTTAAGATTTCATCACACTACTCACAATAGTGTGCAATTTAAAAATTTTGAATTGTTTATTTCTGGAATTTTTCGCTTAATATTTCAGACTGTGGTTGACTGTGAATAATTTAAACCATGGGTCGTGAAACTGCAGATGAAGGAGGCCTACTGTATTACATCTTAGATCATAGTTGTCCACCATCTGAATGAAGTAATACTGTATGATTCTTACTAACTTTTCACTTGCTGTACCAGATTGCCACAGAAAGTAAGACCTACTTAGAGGTCAAGGATATCCTTGTGTTGGTCCATACATAATTCTTTTAGTCATCTTTGTTTTTATCATGCTAAGGGTTTTCAATATATTTTTGCTCTTATATGCAACCCCTTTTTAAATGCTTAGGAAAATTTGATGTAAGTACTAAAATGTCCTCAGGATTGACCAGCACAGTTAATGCATGACCAAATACATTCAACATCCATAGGAACGTATAGCACTCAGGAGCATGTTTTTTATAGGTCAGTGAATTTTCTACAGAGCTACTGAGAATTATTTTTTAAAATAGTATGTTTGTCTCAAATATGCTTATTTAAGTCAGTAAGTCCATTTCACTAGAAAGTTTCTAGGCAATAAATAAAGCAATACATATACTAAATGATTTTTTATTGTCTCAATTGATGTAATGTTTCTATTTTTCTTACTCTTCACAGTGGTTTTACTGCAGAAGCACAAAAGTTACTCCAGTTCTCTTAAGTGGAATTATTCGTGTCTTTTAATGAGGTAGATTTTATTAGGTTTCAAGATCTTGAATTTGTTAGGATTCTGTTTCCATACACACACTTACACGTTTAATATAACTTCCTAAAAAGTACCCTTTAGATCAGAATTTATCTTTACTTTTCCTGTTTTTAAAGCTTCTTCTATTGAACTTTTCAATGAAATTCACTAAATATATATTTTTCCACTTTCCCAAAATCTAATTTAATATTAAGGCTGATTTACAGAAATTCATCTAAAACTTTGCTATTCAAACTATGGTTTATGGACTAGCACTCTTTGGACATCACATGGGAGCTTATTAGAAATGCAGAATCCTCCTCCTCTTCCATGCCCTCACTTACTGACTCATAATCTGCATTTTAATAAGCTCAGTGATTCACACACACATTTAAGTTTGAGAAGCATAGACCTACAGATCTAAAAGCTTATTTGCTAGTGCTTGTACTTTATCTAGTTAACCCTCAAAGGTAAATAGCCCTGTGTTTTAGACAATGTATACAAAAGAATGAAAGATCAAGGTCTTTTAAAGGTTTCTAGGAATATCTTAGAGGCTGCTGTAATCTGTTCTTTTCGGAAAACAGTAATTTTTATTTTCTTCCTAGTGGTTTCACCATGTCATTTGTTATAACCCTTTCTTTTTGTTACTCAATTAATCTAGTTACACATCTTCAGCTTCAGCTCTTTTCTATAGAGTTTTAAAACCAATGTCTGTTCTATTTGATTCGATTTATATTTCTGACATTTATCATATTTAAAAAAATATTTCATCATTCTTTTTAAATTATACTTTTCCCCCCAACTTACTTTTGTTAATCATACACCTGTTTTAGGCCTAGTAAAGTCAAATATTCTCTAAGAGTCTTTTCACAACTTTTCTAGCACACAGTGTCTTTTCCTTTCTTTGTTCCCATAACCCTGGAGTAGGTATGGAATTCGTGTCTTTAACCCAACCTTCTATTTCCATGTTATTTGTACTTCTAATAAAAAGGTTTCTGACAATAAAATATGTCCTTGGAATGCCTCTTTTTTTAAATGGCAGTAATATTTCAGATGATTAAGCTGAAAATAGTTAACGCCAAAAACAGGGAGAAAATAGTTATGCTAGCGAATACACTTTGCCTATTGGTTGACTGTAAACATTAATTTTTTTGTTTCTGTGTTTTCAGTTAACAGGGCTGGCATGTTACGGAATAACCAACTCTTAACAAATCTTGACTCATGAAAAAACAAAAGCTAAATGAAAATCCCAAAAATAGAACAGTTCTTATAAAGCAAATAATGAGTATTCTTACCTTTAAGTACATAAGAAATGGACTTAAAATTTATGCTTGATTCCTTATCGTCAAATGTGCAGGTAATCATTTCTTAAAGTTGTATTGGATTATGCAAATGTAAACTAATGGAATACTAACTTAAAAAATACAATTTTAAGACTAAGGAACATTGAAGAGTATCATTCCTTTATTTTACAGTAATGGAAACTGAGATAGCAATTAAATACTTGTTTCTAGTATTTCTCACCAAAAAGTATGTAGAGCATATGTCCTAGCTTTTGAGTTTTAGTGTAAAGTTCAGAAGCTCCAAGATAAAAATTTCCAAATTATGCTAACTTCAAATAGGGAATAAAACTTGGACTAAGTGGTGTTTGGCATCAGACTGCATGTGAATGGTTTTAACACAAAATGCTTCCTCTTCCAAAAAAATGATCAAAGAGTTGGATGTAGTTGGTAGTTTTTCCTAACCAATTGTGGAGGACATCTAGAATTATGCATTTGAAAGCTTGTAAGAGTTTGCCCTGTTTCACTCTGTGCATTTTTTCTACTATCATTTTCTTTATAGGGCATAACAATCATTTTATCTTTTAGAGCTTTTGTATGCTTCAGTGATATGGCACAGTAGGGACATACACAGTTTTGCACTTGAGAAAGTTTTTTCTAGGTTATAACTACTGAAACAATTTTATTAGTTCTACCCTCAGTTTCTGTTGAGTAGCCAAATATGCCTACCGTTCTAGAGATATTTAAGATACTAGTCCCTCAAAATCAAAATCAGTGCCTGCAGTATATTGGTTTCCAGGGTTTGTTGCTTTGTATTGGTCAGATACCCAGAAGCTTCATCTTAAGTATAATGGAGGAAAGCTTTTTTTGTATATAAATGGACATAGCCATGATAAACTTGTGTATTACTTTGAGAAATAGGAAAAATCGCTGAAAAGTGAGAGCAAAAATATTTTAAAATCTTTACTTTTCTAAAATGCCAAAATGTTCTGTGGGGATAATCAGGAGAAGAGAGGTGCTTTACCTTTGGATTTACTGTACAGAGGCTGTTTGTCATAATCCATTGCTTCTCTTTTTGAGTTGTTTCTATCTCCCCAAATACTGTGTAATCTTTGGGTTGAATTTTGTTAATGTTGTAAGTTTTAAATCTTTATTTCCTTTTGAAAAAAAAAGTCTCTTGTTGTGGTTATCCTCCAAATTTTCCTTGCTCTGTCTTTTTTTTTTTTTTTTTATGGGCTACCTGCAAGGGAGATTTGTAATCTAAATGTAATATAACTTCAAATATTTAAATGGTTTTTTATTTAATTTATTTTTTTTAAGACGGGGTTTCACCATGTTGGTCAGGCAGGTCTTGAACTCCCGACCTCAGGTGATCCGCCCGCCTTGGCCTCCACAGTGCTTGGATTAACAGGTGTGAGCCACTAGGCCTGGCCTTAAATGGTTTTTAAAAGTCCAAGACAGTTTCGTTCTGAAAATTAAAAGAGCCTTCTAGAACTTTAGAGCTAGAATTAAAGCAGTTTAAAAGTAAAGTATTATTTTTAAAAGACTATGAAAAGTTGTTATTATATTATTAATTACTGTTGTGTATTTTTTTTCTCCAAGACAGAGTTTTGCTCTTGTTGCCCAGGCTGGAGTGCAATGACATGATCTTGGTTCACTGCAGCCTCTGCCTCCTGGTTTCAAGCAGTTCTCCTGCCTCAGTCTCCCGAGTAGCTGGGATTACAGGCACCCTGCCACCACACTGGGCTAAGTTTTTGTATTTTTAGTAGAGACAGGGTTTCACCATGTTGGCCAAGCTGGTCTCGAGCTTCTGACCTCAGGTGATCCACCACCTCGACCTCCCAAAGTGCTACAATTGCTGCAATTACAGGACTATTGTATTTTTAAAATAACATCTGCTTCCAATCTTTTTGGTAGGTGAGATAACTTTGTATGTAGCTACTATTTAGACTTTTTTTTTCTCTGCCTGATAAGGAGCTTTGCTCTTACTGCCCAAGCTGGAGTGCAATGGCACGATCTCGGCTCACTGCAACCTCTGCCTCCTGGGTTCAAGGGGTACTCCTGCCTCAGCCTCCTAAGTAGATGGGATTTTTAATTAGCCACCTGCCACTATGCCCAACTAATTTTTGTAGTTTTAGTAGAGATGAGGTTTCATCATGTTGATCAGGCTAGTCTCAAACCCCTGACCTCGTGATCTGCCCGCCTCAGCCTCCCAAAGTGCTGGGATTACAGGTGTGATGGCCTGTAGCTACTATTTAGACTCTTAAATGTAAAACCTGGTCAAGCACCATGGCTCATGCCTGTAATCCCATCACTTTGGGAAACTGAGGCTGGTAATTGCTTGAGTCCAGGAGTTCCAGACCCACCTGGACAATACGGTGAAACCTGTCTTTACAAAATTTACAAAAAAATTAGGCAGGCATGGTGGTATATGCTTTTAGTCCCAGTTACTCGGGAGGCTGAGGTGGGAGGATACCCAAGCCCCGGACGTTGATGCTGCAGTAAGCTGTGCTGTGATTGCACCACTGTACTCCAGCTAGGTAACAAGAGTGAGAAGAGTGAGACCCTGGAGATTTTGCCTCAGGAAAAGAGAAAAAGTTAAACCTGTGTATCTCAATAACTATGTAGTTTGGTTTTTTACACAAAAGTCTATATTTTTCCTTGCCCTTTTCACAAAATGTATGTATGTATGTATATATATATATATGTATATATGAATTTTCCCCCACTCACTATCTTGTATAGGTTCCCTTTTTAATCCTTGATAACCCTGAAAATCCTTGACTCCTGATTGAACATTTTCAGGATCATTTAAGGCCATTTGGGAATAACGTTACTCAGTCTAGAATATAGATATAGAACAATGGCACTTCAAGCTTTTTAGCAATGGAACTATTTAATTAAAATCTGTCATAGAAACTCAGGAGGGATGTATAAATGTGCAACACATAAACAAACTACTCTTCTTTTAAAGCAGTAGGTGGAGAGGTGGGATTTGGGCCCTATCTACTTGTGTAAGCAAGGGGTGTGTGTGGCCCAGGCCCTAATGGCTACATAGATCACAGTCCAGACTGGACGAATGGGTCTGTAATAAGTGATGAATCAGGTGAAGAAGGATCTTTGAATAGGAAAAGCAAAGTGTTGCCACCTCATATTTTTGAAGAAACCCTTGACTGGCTGTGGTTGAAGTAGAAGATTAAATCAAAGCTGTTTAAGATGTATTTTATCTATTTTGTGTTAGGTATGAAATTAGTTGAGGCTAGATTCAGGAGAAAAAAACAGAATAATGTTTACACAGCCTTAAACATTAGTATTCTAATTGGGATTTTTTAAAATTTAAATTTAATTTTTTTTTTTTGAGCAGTCTTGCTCTGTTGCTTAGGCTGGAGTGCAGTGGCGCCATCTCAGCTCACTGTGACCTCCGCCTCCCAAGTTCAAGCGATTCTCCTGCTTCAGCTTCCAGAGTAGTTGGGATTATAGGCGCCCAGCAACACACCCGGCTAATTTTTATATTTTTAGTAGAGACAAGGTATCACCATGTTGGTCAGGCTGGTCTCAAACTCCTGGCCTCAAGTGATCTGCCTGCCTCAGCCTCCCAAAGTGCGGAGATTGTAGGCGTGAGCCACTGACCCTGGCCATGCTAAATAGAATTTTATATGCAATTAACTAAGGCTAAAAAATATTTTTAAAATATATACAGTGTTCATGAACAAAAGCCATTGAGTTTTTTCTTTTTATGAGTAGCATTGTAAAGGTCAGTGCTTACATTACCATTTGACCTATTTAATCAAATGCACTTAGAGGTACGTATTCTGGATTTATGTTAGAACAAAGAGAATCAATTTTTGTAGTTTCTTTTATGCTTGCCTCTTGAATTTTGTTTGATGCTCTTACCTTTATAGACTCTGTCAAGTACAGTCAGCTCTCTGTACCCATTTGTTCCATACCTGGATTCAACTATTACAATTAAAAATACTCAGAAAAAGGAAGGATGGTTGCTTCTGTACTGAAGATACACAGACATTTTTTCTTGCTATTATTTCCTGAACAATACAGTATAACAAATATTTACATAATATTTTTATCGTTATTAGGTGTAATAAGCAATCTAGAGATGATATATGTATACAGGAGGATGTGTGTAGGTTATATACAGATACTACACCATTTAATATAAGGGATTTGAGCATCTCCTCTGGAGTTTGGTATTTGCCAGGATTCCTGAAACCAATCTTCCATGGATACTGAGGGATAAACTCTATGTAATTGTTTGTTTTTTAGTCCCCAGCTAACCTGTTACATTTTTTAACAATAGCGTTCTCAACATATGGCTAAGGAAAATGCTTGTTTATGCCACCAGACATAGCTTCTGAATCTTTTTTGTTGTTCATTTATTGATTAGAAAAATATTGACCAAATACTGGCCAGGCATAGTGACTGACACCTGTAATCCCACCACTTTGGGAGGCTGAGACGGGTGGCCTGGCCAACATGGTGAAACCTCATTTCTATTACAGATAGAAAAATTAGCTGGGCATAGTGGCAGGTGCCTATAATCCCAGCTACTTTGGGGGCTGAGGCAGGAGAATTGCTTGAACCTGGGAGGTGGAGGTCTCACAGCGAGCTGAGATCATGCCACTGTGCTCCAGCCTGGGCAACGGAGGGAAATTTCATATCAAAACAAACAAAACAAAACAAAACAAACAAAAAATATATATATTTACTGACTACTAGCCACCCATCTCAACATTAAATTTCGGATCTAAAAGGTGTGATTACATGTCAGTCTTTACTAAGGGGCTGTTTGTTAGAGGAATGCATTATACAGTAGATACTATATACTGCAGAGAAATATTTAGTCTCTATTAGAATTACTGTCATCTGAAGAATGATAAAGTTTTTTGTGCCAGTTTGAGTTTATTCCCTGAACTAATTCCATCCATAGTTTGATATGAGAATATAAAAGACAAAATAGCATTTCTAGAAATATTCACAGTGGACTCACAGTGAACACTAACACTAAAGGTGCTATAGAGCTTCAAATTTTTCAAAGAATATTAAGAGTTACAAGGAGACTTAGGAGCCATATAGTGTATATGCTTAAGTAACACAGGAATCCAGGCCATATTATTTTTGATAGGCCAGCATCAGTCCTCTACTTAAAATTTCTACAAACAGTTACAATAGTAAAGGACAATCTGTTTCTTTTTTTTTTTTTGAGATGGAGTTACGCTCCTGTTACCCAGGCTGGAGTGCAATGGTGCAATCTCGGCTCACCGCAACCTCCGCCTCCTGGGTTCAGGCAATTCTCCTGCCTCAGCGTCCTGAGTAGTTGGGATTACAGGCACGCGCCACCATGCCCGGCTAATTTTTTGTATTTTTAGTAGAGACGGGGTTTCACCATGTTGACCAGGATGGTCTCGATCTCTTGACCTCGTGATCCACCCGCCTCGGCCTCCCAAAGTGCTGGGATTACAGGCGTGAGCCACCACGCCCGGCCTGTTTCATTTTTAAATAGGTCATTATTGGAAATAATAGTTTGAATAATTAGTTGAACAAAAAGTACCTCTTATTTTCCATTCCATGGTCCCAGTTTTGAACTCTGGAGTTAAAAGTTTAAGCCTAGTCTAATCAGCCTTCCACAGGATAGCAGTTGACATGTTTAAAGATGGTTATTATGTTCTTCTGCTAAGATGGTTTTTTTCCTTCTATCAATATCTTTTAAAGTTGATATCGGCCAGGCATGGTGGCTCAAGCCTGTAATCCCAGCACTTTGGGAGGCCGAGGCGGGTGGATCACAAGGTCAAGAGATTGAGACCATCCTGGTCAACATTGTGAAACCCCGTCTCTACTAAAAATACAAAACATTAGCTGGGCATGGTGGCATGAGCCTGTAATCCCAGCTACTCGGGAGGCTGAGGCAGGAGAATTGCCTGAACCCAGGAGGCGGAGGTTGAGGTGAGCCGAGATCGCGCCATTGCACTCCAGCCTGGGTAACAAGAGCGAAACTCCATCTCAAAAAAGGAAAAAAAGTTGATATCTTTTGCTCTGAGTCTCAAATTGAGAAGGATTGCTTATCATACTATGAATTTCCTTTTGCCCACATAGAGGCAGAATCCTCTTCTGTATATGTTGGTTTTGTAATTTTTCTTGAGCTTTCAATATTTTGTCTTGTTAGCTCAAGGTTGGTGTACCTGATCCTCTAATTTTCCTATATAAATCAATCCTGATACCTTTTTAAGCAAAGAAAATATTTAGTCTATTTTTGTTATTTTAACTAATTGACTCTTAAATCATTATATTTAATATTAAGGTATAGCCAGTAAAAAAAATTAACTACAATGGAAGACAAAATTGAGTGATAAATAGATGTTTAGTGTATAAACAAACATTAGTGATTGACACTGTTGACAAAATAAAAAAATAACACTGTAAACATGAACTCTGTAGCAATTGTGAATTCAATAATTATTAAATGAATGTATATATTTTGAGCTATCTTCTTTTATATATCATTACTTGTTGGATACAGAAATATTCAGATGGCCTTTGTGGCATGTTAAAGAGATACTCTTACTAGGTTAACTGAGATGCTCCTAAAATACAGTTACGTTGTGAAAGAACTCACATATCAGTCTTCCTCTATCACATTTCCAAAATTTGTTGTATTTTGAAGGATTTGCCTGTGATAAAATAACTTTTTAGAATTTTATTAAGAATAAGTATGATGGAAGAAAAGAGTGGATTTCTGTTAGCATTTTGTGAGGAATAGATTACATTACTGCTGACTCTACTTCTTATATGCAAAGAAAATATTCTTGTCACATTTTTAATTGAATGAAAAGAAAGATTTATTTCTAGAGTCATTATTTTTGTATAAAATTAGGGTTTTCGCAGCATTTTAAATATTAGATAGAATAAGAAAAATTCTTACCTAAACTGTTATTATGAAAACAAAACTTTAAATAAACATTTTTTTTGTGTGAAATTCTTGAAACACACTGGTAAGTTTTGTAATAGGCTGTTTAGCATCCCAGTGCAATTTGGGGAGATGATTACTGTTTTACTTGTAATGTTTTCTATGATGTTAAAATGCACTAGTAATGCCTAAGGATAGTAGTGAATTAATGAAAAAATTTAGCACTGACATGACCCACTCAGCTTATTTTTTGTTGCTAAAAGGTTCAGAAGAAGACATTTAGTAATGTTATGAGCCATGGGAATTGCTGAGCTGGTTTATTATACAGCACAACTCAGACATGCAAGAAATCCTTAAATAAAGGGTATTAAAGTAAATAATGCACACAGAGCACTTAGTAATCAACAGGACTTGGTTTGCATATGTAGGCAGTGCCTGCCTACTGATTGATGAAGCCTATTATCATGAGATTGTATTTTTATTAAAGGCAACACTTAGTAATTCTTTGTACAGATGATTAGTAGCCAAATGGTTACAGATTTTAGTTACTTAGAATAGCTAAGATGAAAATTCTGAATGAAATAAATTGAATTATTTCTTTATATTGATCCACTCTACATCAAATTATTAATGCTTAAGATTGCCATCCATGTAAAGGTAAATCATGCTATGAGAATTCTAACTAAAGTTTGAATCATTGTAGTCAGTTCTTCTCATAATATTAACATACTATGATTAATCTAAAATTGATTTTTAAATATTTAAAATATTAACTATTTTAGCTTAATCCCTTTATTAGCTATAATTTTTCTTCACTAGCAGCTCCTGAGTTAGAGCGCTAAGGACAAGTCATTGTTAACATTCTATTGTAGAATTCTACTCCTTTCATTATATAGCTACTAGTACTTTTTTTTTTCTACAGTGTGGTGTGAGTAAAAGAGCAATCTTACAAAAGAGAAGACATTTTAGACTAAGCAAAGTAATGCTGTCTATTGCAATAGGAAGAAGAGTCAAATTTCTTTTCTAACAATAGCATATAGGTTTTTTGGTCAACAAGTTCTGTATAGGTTATACCTAAATAACCTCTTAATTTCTTTCCTTCAGCCCTGCAGTCATACCAGAAGCAAATGAAAATCATTTCAAAACTCAGATATATCATTTTATGATACTGCTTGTTCTAATTTTTTTTAAAGTTATATTCTAGAATATAGTTTTATACATGTACTTTCACACACACATATATAACATTCTAAGAGATACATGTATATGTGTATATGCGTTTTCTATTTATCTTTTTATTTTGTGATGCTTGGCTTCCTAACACATGAGTAAAAATATCTACCAAATATTTAATTTGTATCTCCTGCCACAATTTCTACAATGGTAGGAATACCTAGAGGTTTGGCCCATAGTTATTATAGAGGATTCACAGAAGAACATACACTCAAGCACTATGAGAGAGATATATTGGTAATTATATGCTCCCAACATAGCAAGGCTGGTTAAAATGTGATAGGAGAAACCACCTCCTGTTTAACTTCATACCTGTTACTTTCTACTGAGTTTTTTTCACCTCAAAATACTTGGCCCTCCTCTGACATTTCTCCAGTGATTCACAGCTTTATGGTATTTTTTCCATTCTAAGGCTACTTGATGACACCTGACTTTACAGTATTTGCAGTGTGACGTAATTTATTATTTATGCACAATGCTAATGCAGAATACTGTCTCAATGCCAGTATCCTTGTCTCTAATTTAAAAATAATGGCATCACATTCTCCTTGAAGTGCTGTGTTTATGATTTTCTGTATATTCCTGTGCATCTATTTTTAAATATGTCAACAGTCTCAACTATGCAATTTTCGTTTTCAGTAAAATAAAATGGTAAAAATTTATCTTATTTGCAAATTAATCTGAAAGTAATTATTTTAAAAATTTTATTTGTAATTTTTGTGGGTATGCAGTAGGCGTAAAATTAGTTTTAAATTGTAGTAAATAACTGAAAAAAGATAGTGAGATTTCTGAATTGCGAGGAAATGTAGAGAACCAGCCCCCACATCACCTGTGGGTACCCCAAGTTCGGTGGTGGCAAAGTATTGAGAAAAAGATTAAGAGCGAAAGTGGGACCAGGGGGCCATCACTTATTACCAGAGGCAGTAAAGGCCCTGAGCTGTGATCCCTCGCAGTGTTTATTGGTTACAATCACTTTGATCTATAGGGTAGGGGTAGAATGATGGTAGGGAGAGTGTGACGTGATGGTGGAGTAAATTAGTGAGCCAGAACTGAATCAGTGAGCTGAAACTGGTATGTCATTCTAAAGATTGATAACAGTGGCAGTGTGGGAGTTTCACAAAACAAGAACATGTGGTTATTTTTAGCCAATTATCTTTGTGCAGCTGGTGGAACACGGGCCTTACAAGGAGCCTACAAATCTGGTTACATCTAAGTGCTCTAAAGGGATTTTACATTCTTGAGCACAATGTTTATGGTAGCAGAGCCTAGGTCACCCTACACCAAAACATGAGGCATGGAGAGGCCTTCCTCCCCAAGAGGCCTCCTGCGGCCTTTCACAGTTTATTGTTCCTGATTTCTTTTATACATATAACCAGTTTATGTAGGCACACTGTAAACCCTTCCTCCATTGCTACTTCCCTCAAAAAGAAAGAAGTAATATTTTAGTAGAAAATTACTTAAAATTGGTTATTCTTGGACACTGCTTTTGGTTTAGTCTTCCTGACAAACGATTTAAGTAGAATGTTTTCTGTATTAAATCTCCAAGAAGCAAAGTCAATTTACCTGAAAGTCTCCTGAGATATGATTAATATGTGGAGTGACTTAAAAATAAGACAAGTCCAGTAGGTCTTATACTGGTCTTATGAGAAATTTGTCTCATTTCTTTTCACAATTCATGTTCTTAGGGCAAAATAATATATAACAGGTTGAAGGACATATACCATTAGTTAATGACTGATATTTAGAAATTGATAATTAAATTATATCTAGCACTTAAGCAGAAATGAAGACTAATTGCTTGTGTCATGTTTTGACAAAACATTTATATACTGTAATATTTTGAAACATAATTACTGAGCAAAAATGGCATGACTGTTTACTTAATTGCATTTGCTTTAGTATCAGTTATCCAGAAACTCCAAGGCAGTTCTTAAGTGAACTTTCTAAATTCAGTAGCAAGTAACCTTTTAGTCCAGCTCATAAATTAATGTTTGATAAGCCATTAAAGATGGCAAATAGGTGAATTTATTAGAAACATGCAGGATAAAATTGAAAAGACTTGGAGTGGGTACAACTGTTCATGTTTGACTGGCTGTAGCTTAAGAAGGTTTGGCAAGCCCCATCATGGTAAAAATTCCTTATAAACAGTATTTAAAATATTAAAATCTAGTTGCTGTTTCTGTAGCTACCAAATTACAAAAATCAGAAGGAGTTGTTTTATTTAATTAAATTACTTTATTTTTTATTGAGGCACGGTCTCACTCTGTCACCCAGGCTGGAGTGCAGTGGTGTAATTATGGCTCACTCCAGTCTCGACCTCCAGGGCTCAAGTGATCCTCCTGCCTCAGCCTCCCGAGTAGCTGGGACTACAGGAGCATGCCACTACACCCCGCTAATTTTTGTAATTTTTGTAGAAATGAGGTTTCACCATCTTGTCCAAGCTGATCTCAAACTCCTGAGCTCAAGCAATCGCCCACCACAGCCTCCCAGATTGCAGGCATGAGCCACCCCACCCTGGCCCAGAAGGAGTTTGAAATTAGAAAATTACTGTGGGCAGTATTGTGAATTTCTAGCTTGTTGCTATTACCTCTGTTATGTACAATGTGTAGTATGCGTTTACCTTTCCCCATGCCTTTAAACTGTGTGTAAAACAGTAAGTGTGAAAATTGAACTCCTCTCCAGTAATCTTTGGAAAGTAGTGGGAAAGGTGAACAGTCTCAAATTAAATGCAATCTCAGACATTGAAGAGACTTCAAGAAAATGGGAGCAACTGGTTTTGTTATTTATGGTAGTCCCCTGATATACAATTGGGCTGCTACTAACAAACACAGAAATGGACTTCATGTTCAGTAGTTGTCATGGGTATACACCATTTGACGGCTTTAATGTCTGAATTGTTTACAGCATTGGACATCTCTCTCACTCCCCACATGGTTTATTAGTCAGTTTTTGGTAAATTGTCATAGCAAACAACTCCAAAATTTCAGTGGCTTATTTGTTCTCATGTGTACTTTGTGAATCTGCTGTGTTCTGCTCTGTGCCCCCTTATTCTGATACGTAGGATAAAGGAGAGAGGGAAGATGTGGTAGCAGGACTTGTGTCATGGCTCTTAAAACTTCTGCTTGAAACTGGCACATAGCACTTTCACGTTTCATTGGTAAAGCAGGTCAAATGAAAGCAAGAAATGTAAGCCTTCTATAGGAACAGGCTTGTTAAGGGGGAGCAGCTAATATTAGGACTGTAATACTATTTGTCACATAGGAGTTAACATTTCTCTCTGTCAACTGCACCAACCACTGCCCCTATCCCTACTGTTATGGTAGAGAACCACTATTTTTTTTAACCTTTTACATGATTTTTGATTTTTTTTCTAATTATTCACATATTATAGAATGAAATTAGGAAGTAACAGTAAAATCAGTGACACTGGTGAATGTAGAGAGATTAATTTACAGAGCATATTATGTCATTTATATCGACACTGGTAACTTCTTACTACAAAATTAAATTGACAGTAATGTAGGAAAAAATATCATTCCTGCCTCATTTTTTGTATAGAATGCCATTCTGGTGAAGGAGCCAGAAGAGAAATTTGGAGTAACAAATTAAACATTTTTATTTTTCATGTTTGATTTTTTTTTAAGAAAGAAAGAAAGAAAGAGAAAGAGAAAGGGGGAAAGAGAACAGGAGTCTTGCTCTATTGCCTAGGCTGGAATGCAATCTAAAAATAGGTATTAAAAACCTCTTTTATGCTGATAATTGTGCTTAACAGCGGAGACAGGAAGGAATAAGGGAAGAAAATAACAAACAAACAGCCAACCAATATTTCATTTAAGTCTGTGAAATGCTATGCAAATGCTGAAGAGTGATTTAATTCCAATTATGTGGTCACTTTCAAAATAGGTGTAATGTGATACTGAGAAAAATGTATGTTCTGTGGACCTGGGGTGAAGAATTCTATAAATATTCACTGAGTTTACTTGTTCCAGGTCTGAGTTCAAATCATAGATGTCCCTGTTAATTTTCTATCTCATCGATCTGTCAAGTATTAACAATGCGTTGTCAAAGTCTCCTGCTATTATTGTGCGGGAGTCCAAGTCTCTTTATTAATTCGTTAAGAACTTGTCTTATGTATCCGGGTGCTTCTATATTGGGTGCATATATATTTATGATTGTTGATTCCTGGTCCATGAGCAACAAAAATTTGTCTGAAAATGTGGTGTCTTCTTGTTCTCTGTGCTTTTACTGGGAGCTACAATCCCGAGCTGTTAGTGATTAGCCATCTTGCATCTCTCTCCATGTTTAATATTTTTACATGTAGACTAACACTAGATGTTCTGCTCTTCTATTCATATGGCTATAAATTTGAAATATTTTGAAGTACCAAAGCTTTTAAAGTAATATTTCTTACTTATTTAAAACACAATAAAAGCATACAAAATCATAAATATATTTTTATGCTTTTACTTTTTGTTTTTGAGACAGAGTCTTCCTTCCTCTGTTGCCCAAACTGGAGTACAGTAGCATGATCTTGGCTTACTGTAGCCTTCACCTCCTGAGTTCAAGCACTTCTCCTGCCTTAGCCTCTTGAATAGCTGGGACGATGGGTGTATGCTGCCACACCCAGCTAACTTTTGTATTTTTATTGGAGATGAGGTTTCACCATGTTGGCTAAGCTGGTCTCAAACTCCTGACCTCAGGTGATCTGCCTGCCTCAGCCTACCAGAGTGCTGGGTTATAGGTGTGAGCTACCACGCTTGACCTCTTCACATTTCTTACAGAAAAATATTTCTATTAATGAGTAGCAAATGATTCTGAATATAAAAATAGAGATTCTGAATTTCCTTCCTGTCAAATCAACAAGACATCTGTTCCATTATGTTTTTGTTTAGTTATATATTTTTTTTACTCTTTACCCAAATTTTGTCCTTCAGCATTCTTTTCTTTTTTTAATTTTTGTCCAGGGTGGAGTGCAGTGGCATGATCATAGCTCACTGCAGCCTTGAACTCTTGGGCTCAAGCAATTCTCCTGCCTCCGCCTCCCAATAGCTGGGACTACAGGTGCATGCCACCATACCCAGCTAATTTTTAAATTTTTTTGTAATGACAGGATCTCCCTATGTTGTCCAAGCTGGTCTGGAACTCCTGGGCTCAAGTGATCCTCCTGCCTCGGCCTCCCAAAGTGCTGAGATTACAGGGGTGAGCCACTGCACCCAGCTGTTCCCCAGTATTCTTAATGCCACTGGCAAGATTGATTCTGTAAATGAGTTCACTTTTTTTTTTATTCTTCAATGAACTCATCAGTAATATAATTAGGGCATTGTATATTGTTATTTTATAGGATAGCCATCTGTCTTAACTAATAAAATCAGCATAATTTAAATCTTAATTTCATATTGAGCACCAATAAGAATTGTTCTTATTTGGTAGCACTCCAGTCTAAAGCCAAAAATGCTTTGTCAAAGTGACAGATTTAGGTCTAAGATATGTACCTTGAGAAATTGATACTGTAACTTTCTTGTTTATGCATGATTTTAGAGAGGCAAGTAGCATAGCAAGGACATAAGGTTTTATTTATATTGTTTAGTAGCTATGGAAAATTAACTTGAAATCTTGCTCAATTTTTTTTCTGTATTTGCATAGTAACATAATTATCAATTCTCCTTCAGTGTGTATGCAATTGCATGGATTCATAATTAATTGATTCTCCTCTCCGCAATATTGTCTTCCAGTGCTACAGGCCCCATGCAAGTCTGAAATCCAGTGGGGCAGTCAAACCTTAAAGCTGCAAAGTGATCATTTTTAAAGCTTCATGTCTCACATCCAGGTCATGCTGATGCAAGAGGTGGGCTTCCCATGGTCTTGGACAGCTCTGCCCCTGTGACTTTGCAGGGTACAGCCCCTCTTGGTGACTGCTTTCATGGGCTGGCTTTGAGTGTCTGCAGCTTTTCCAGATGCACGGTGCAAGCTGTCTACTGTTCTGTGGTCTGGAGTACAGTGCCCCTCTTCTCACAGCTCCAATAGGCAGTACCCCAGTAGGGACTCTGTATGGGAATTCCCACCAACATTTCTCTTCCACACTGCCCTAGCAGAGGTTCTAAAGTTATAAAGCAGAGGGCTTTATAACTGCAGCACACATTTGCCTGGACATCCAGGCATTTCCATATATCCTCTGAAATCTAGGTGAGATTCCCAAATGAGATGTGAGTCTCCACCATGATTCATTTACCTCCCACTGGGTCCCTCCCAGAACACATGGGAATTATGGGAGCTACAATTTGAAACGTGATTTGAGGGGCACACAGCCAAAGTTTGTGGAAGTTTGACCTGCAGACCCTGACTTAATGATAGATTAATAAATGCACTCTTACACCATTACAGTGTTTCAAGTGGACTAGGGATGGCTGTTGGCTGCTTTTAGGGGACAAAATCAACCCAGACCTTCTGTCCATCACACATTTATTCCCTTAAGATTTTACAACAGAGTTTTTAAGTTAACACAATTGTAGATAAGTAACATGGTTAAAAGAGTGGTTTTATAACTGATAAAAGTTTTAGGTTCTGGGGCCCAGAGTAAATGCTGTTAACAGGTAACTCCCCTTTGTTCTTCCCTGGAGAGGCCACCCAGCACAAAATTTGCATTAGTAAACAGAGTAGAGACAAATGGGTGTGGGGTAAAGCCTTTAATTGTCTCTATCTCTCCCTAACTTAACATAGTGGACTGGCTGGCTGCTTTTGGCCTGCCCCAGTAAAACCTTTTGGCCTTCCAAAAGGTTTGAGACTATATAACTTTCCCTAAATATTTTCTGTAATATTTTGCCAGCCACCCCAAGTGAATAGCAACATTTCCTCCTCCTTTCTTTTTAAATAAAATTAGGCTCTGTTGTCTGTTGGTCACTGATGTGTTTAGCTATGGGTCTGTTAGGCAAGGGGGTCCTTGTTGAGTGAACAGCGATACCCAAACCTCAATTTCTGATTTCTCTGCACCCACCAGCCCAATATCACTTGTAAGCCACCAAGGCTTGAGGCTTGCACTCTCTGAAGCCACTGCATGGTCAGTACTTTGGCCTCTTTTAGCCCTGACTAGGAAGCAGGGCACCAATTCCCAAGACTACACAAAACAGCAAGGCTCTGGGCCTGGCCCAGGAAACCATTTTTTCCTCCTAGGCCTCTGGGCCTGTGAAGGGAGAGGCTGCCATGAAGACCTGACAAGCCCTAGAGACAGTTTCCTCATTGTCTGTGATTAACATTTGACTTCTTGTTATTTATAAATATCTGCAGCTGGCTTGAATTTCTCCTCAGGAAATGGACTTTTCTATCACATTTTTTGACTTTTATGCTCTGCTTCCCTTTTAAACATAAGTTCTAATTCCAAACCATATCTTTGTGAGTACATAAAGCTGAATGCTTTTAACAGCACCCAAGTTACCTCTTGAACTCTTTGCTGCTTAGAAGTTTCTTCTACCAGATTTCCTAAGTCATCTCTTTAAAGTTCAAAGTTCCACAGGTCTCTAGGGCAGGGGCCAAATGCCACCAGTTTCTTTGCTAAAACATAGTAAGAGTCACCTTTATTTCACTTCCCAACAAGTTCCTCATCTCCATCTGCGATGAGCAGCATTTGGTCAAAGTCATCCAGCAAGTCTCCAGGAAGATCCAAACTTTCCCACATCATTCTGTCTTCTGAGAATGTTTAATGTTCTTCTCCAAACTGTTTAATGTCTATTACCCAGTTTTAAAGTTGCTTCCACATTTTTTGGGTATCTTTACAGTAGCACCCCCACTACCTCAGTAACAATTTACTTTATTAGTCTGTTCTTACGCTGCTAATAAAGACATACCCAACACTGGTAATTTATAAAGGAAAAAGGTTTAATGGACCCTCCACTCCCATATGGCTGGGGAGGCCCCACAATCATGGCAGAAGTTGAAGGGGAAGCAAGACACATATTACTTGGCGACAGCCAAGAGAGCTTGTGTGTGTGAACTCCCCTTTATAAAAGTGTCAGGTCTTGTGGTACTTATTTAATAGCACAAGAACAGCATGGTAAACATTCATCCCCATGATTCAGTTAGCTACCACTGGGTCCCCCCGACAACACATGGGAATTATGGGAGCTACAGTTTGAGATGTGATTTGGTTCGGCACATAGCCAAACCATGTCAGTATTTATTTTTCAAAATGAAATTTTAGAACAGCTATATAGTATAAAAGTTGTCAAAATCAAAATGGAATCACTAATGTTAAAAAAAACAAAAGCCTGACAAGTAGAGCTGGAGGAAACTGTGAAGGAGAGGGATCTCATGCTTGCATGCCTGATTAAAAACTATCATAAAAGACTCCATGAAAACCGCAGCCTTTCACAAAGGCCATCACAGCTTTACTCAAAAAATACTTCTACCAAAGACATCTGCCCAACAACTAACTGTCCAACCTCCAACTGGTGTCGCCCGTTACTAATCTTTGTAGCCAAGGATATTTTAAAACAATTATGTAATCCTCCTAATTTTTCCTTTCAAAACTGTTGCCTTCCTAGCTTCCCTAAATAGACATATAGTTTACTATGATACAGGTATTCTCATTACAGTGATCTTTCCAAATATCTTTCTTTTAGAGAGTCTTTCTCAGTTTGTTATTAAGGTTAACAATAACATGCCTTCAATTAGCATTACCTTTGTTATTTTTTATGTGGGGTGTTTTCTTAAAGGGCATGTGGAAGAAAATGCCATAAGGTGGCCCATCTTACTTTAAATTTCTGGTTTAGAGTGATATTATTTTGAATTTCTACCTTAGAATTAAAAATTAAAGCCATTGAAAAGCAATTGAGCTCTTTTTCTTAATGAGAATAAATGAGTTTTTGTATTGTTGTTTGTTTGTGTTTGTCTTTTGATTATTATATCTTTATTTAAGAATTTAAAGCCAAAGGTGCTAATCCATTCTGGATTGACTCAGTTAAAAGCAGAGTGATATAGCTTCCATGAATCTTGGTTTATCATCAGGATATTTAACCTTGAGCTAATTACCTCTTCACCTCCCATTAGAAACCTGGATGGGAGATGTTAGTTTTGGAGACTATAGTCTAATGCAGTTGTTTTCCAGGTGAATCAGTCAGTGAATTAATTTATTCTTTACCCTTTCTTGCTCTCTTTCTTTTCTCTCTCCTTTTCCCTCTCCCTCTCTTTCTTCTGCCTTCCTTCCTTTCAGTAGAATTATTTCTCAAAATTATACAGAAACATAGCACAATCTATTCTATTACATTATTTCAGAAAATAATTTGGGTTATATGTTATAAGGGAATAACATCAATATAATATGAAAGTAAAGTTGGTTTAGAATATTTCCCATGACTTCCAAGTTACAGCATAAATCACACAAAATTGAATGTAGCAACCAAGCGCCTACAGGTCATTCACCCCTGTCCACACTCTACCTTTGGCTCTGTTTGGCCATATGCTCTAGACCTGATACCTATTGGAACAGAGTGTGAGTTGCTATAGGATGGTGGAGATTTTTGACTGTCATTTTAGTTTCCTTAAGGGTTATTGGGTTTTTTCCAGGTTTTCACTTTCTTTTTGGGGTCAATTTTTATGACATTTTTAAAGGAACCTGGTTGTTACGTATGATACATTAACTTTAAGATACGTAAGTGTCTTGAATTTTGGAAAGATTAGCCTAGAAATGAAGATTTAGGCATCAACATGGGAGTGAATGAGGTTTCTAGGCTGAGGCTATAAAATTAAGAATGCAGGGAATGAAAACGAAAATTTATGTCTAGTGTAACAGTCCCCCCCGCCCCTTCATTTCTCTCTATTTTTGGCTGAAGAGGAGACGAAATCTCTCGGTCACCCAGGCTGGAGTGCAGTGGTGCAATCTCAGCTCACTGCAACTTCTGCCTCCCAGGTTCAAGCGATTCTCCTGGCTCAGCCTTTCAAGTAGCTGGGACTACTGGTGAGCACCACCATGCCCAGCTAATATTTGTATTTTTAGTAGAGATGGAGTTTCACTATGTTGACCAGGCTGGTCTTGAACTCCTGACCTCAGGTGATATGCCTGCCTCAGCCTTCCAAAGTGCTGGGATTACAGGCGTGAGCCACCGCACCCGACCTCTCTCTCTTTTTAAAATTACCATTTTCTTGATATTTATCACATGTCATAGTCTAGCCTTTATAACCATGTGTTATATCTACACAGCAAGGAGAAATGTTCTGAGTATTAGCTAATCATGGTTGATAGGCATGGTAACAGAAGACAGTGGGGACGGTCATTCGTCTTTTGTTTCAACAAGAGTAAACTTATTTGCATATTTGATGCTTTTTGATTTTTGATATATGTGTCCTTTCTTCTGGCTTAGCCTATGTTTCCAAGGGAAAACAGGCCCCAAATCATAATATTCAAATTTTGTATTTTACCCATCTATCCCCCAGAAAGGTGTCTTAAATATGAATGGTTGTTTCCTTATTTTAAAGCTAGGAAAACTGAGGCTTAGGAAATTAATTACCTAAGATTTTCTCATCCTTGACTCATTGACTTACAACTTTATTTTCCCTTTCCCAAGGTAAAACATAGCAGTTTGGAATTCTGAGTGTGCTACTCATCAGTTTAACTCTTACCTCTGTATTTACCCTTCAAAGATAATAAAAGCCACAAAAAAAGAAAAAAACATTATTTACCCCTCATTGACTGCCCTGTGAAAATGGAGATGAATCCTTTAAATATTTTTTCTTTGCCAGCTGGCACAATATTAACTTCAGTTAAGAGTACTGACGCAATTCCATTAAAGGAGGCAGGGAACTTCTTTACAGGTTTTTGAGTTCTTGCAGCTTTCCTGGCCCCTAAAGTGCAAAATGGTCATCTGCACCCAATAGCCAGTAGCTTCCTGCGGGACTCTGTACCCTATCCACTCACCAAGCAGTTTTGTAGCAGAATAATTCTGATGCTTTTGCTGCTTGTAGCAATAGCATTTGGCTCCTGTAGTACATGGCAACCAGCAGCACCTAGCAGCTGGCATCTTCTGGGTGGTTTTAAAGTGGAGTGCTTCCGATGAGACACCACCCATGCATAGCTTTTCATGATGCTCTAGAGGACAGATTTCAAGCAAGTTCTGCTGATGCAGCACTACAGCATCTTCTCTGCCATCCAGTGAGCCATATCCAGCAAAATTTGGATCTCAGTCTGGTGATATAGTAGGTATTCTTTCTTGGCCACTCCATTTTAGTCCTAAGGGTGGTGGCTGCACATTATATCTGCTGTTTTATGTTCTGGAGTTTTCTTTACTTCATAGTAGTCAATCTTGGGTTACTCCAGTACTCTGTTTAGTTATAATAATAATTATTTATGTTGAATTTTCCCGGTTCAAACTCCTGTGTGATGTCTAATTTCTAATTGAACGTTGACTGACTCATTGTGTGTTTGTAAGACGCATGGAATGTTAGGTATATAAATTACTATGATATAAATTATGATGTTTCTTTTTTTTTTTTGAGACGGAGTTTCACTCTTGTTACCCAGGCTGGAGTGCAATGGCACAATCTTGGCTCACCGCAACCTCTGCCTCCTGGGTTCAGCCAATTCTCCTTCCTCAGCCTCCTGAGTAGCTGGGATTATAGGCACGTGCCACCATGCCCAGCTAATTTTTTGTATTTTTAGTAGAGACGGGGTTTCACCAGGTCGACCAAGATGGTCTCAATCTCTTGACCTTGTGATCCACCCGCCTCGGCCTCCCAAAGTGCTGGGATTACAGGCTTGAGCCACCACGCCCGGCCTATGATGTTTCTTTAGATTGGCATTCTTGAGCACATGCAACTGGAATATATTTCACTATAATGTTAGTTTTGATGACTGTATTGAATTTTCAAAACTGTGAGTTTAGAACCAAGAATTTTAGATATGAATCAGCAATGTGGTCTTATGTGGTTAACAGATTAGACATTTCATCTGTTGATAAGTTAAAAAGCTCTTCAAGGGCTAGGCGTGGTAGCTCACACCTGTCATCCCAGCACTTTGGGAGACTGAGGCGGGCAGATCACGAGGTCAGAAGTTTGAGACCAGCCTGACCAACATGGTGAAACCCTGTCTCTGCTAAAAATACAAAAATTAGCTGGGCGTGGTGGCACACACCTGTAATCCTAGCTTCTAAGGAGGCTGAGGTAGAAGAATTGCTTGAACCTGCGAGGCAGAGGTTGCAGTGAGCTGAGATTGTGCCACTGCACTCCAGCCTGGGCAACAGAGTGAGACTCTTAACTATCAAATATTGAGTTTACTAGGACATACAACACTCGATCCATTAAAACTGTTACATGCAATGTCACAGTTTGTATGTTGTAGATGTCTTTCACATCACTCCTTCTCTGGGCCCTGCCCCCATCATAAACTTGACTAAATTTGTAAAATATCTTTTTAATATTTACTTTTTTTCCCCGAAAGCCACAGTACAATTAAATTGAATGCATTTATATTCTTATGTCACATTAGCATCACTTTAGCTTACTAGATAGTATTTTGTTTTTAGTTGGTTGCAAATGTTGATTTTTCCTCTTTCAGTTTGCAAAACTATATGACAGGAAATCTGTAGCTAAATATCACTTTATGATTTCCATCTGTTCAAGTACAATAGTGTTTATGGCACAGTCCAGATTGCAGTGTGATAGAAATATCCTATTATAGCAGATAGAATTTTAAATGATCATTGTGCATTCTAATGAGAAAACATTTTTAAACAAGTACTTCACTTCATTTCAAAGCAGAGTAACTGAATACTACAATTTGATGACAGCATCTGCTCCACAGAGTGTGTTTGTTGCTGTCAACAATAAAAACTTTTTCTGACTCCCATAGAAATCTATCAGTTTGCTCATATCTGTACCAATAATGGAAGCCAAGCAGGCAGGAAGATTATTGCATAAGTCATTTGAATAACCTTAAAATTTTTTGTTTCTATTAGCATGGAGGGTATTGCTTTTTATTTTGTGTGATGTGACTTTGGGAGTATAGCTGGATATGTTATTTTGGCCTTTGTATTATGTGACAGTAAAATTTTTGCTAAATTTTATTTTGAGAGTATTAATATTTGCTAAATAAAGACAAATCCCTTTATCACAAGGAATTCTGGCCATTTAAAATATTGTTGGCTCTAAAGTTGAGGGATAGAAGAAAGGAAATAAAAATGATGGTTCCTGGAGTGTCATAAAGTGTTAGTAATTCCAAAGTTTTTAGTTCTCACATTGTATGTTTGCCTCTGTTACACTGATACAAATGCATCTCTCATTCTCATGTCTGATCAGCTACTATTTGGTCATTCACTTTTATGCTTCCTACTCTAGTACATGCAGGGCTGAAGTGAATGGGGAAAACAACACTTTCCCACATCAGTGCTCTACTGCACTTTCAACTCAAAAGAAGCACTATATTTCCTGAGTTTCCAATGAATTTTAGATACCCTTCTTAATATGGTTGTTTTTATAGCCCCTTCTCTTTAGTTCTGTATTAGTTTGTGAGGGCTGCTGTAGCAAAGTACACCAGACTGGATGGCTTAAACAGAAATGTATATTCTGACTGTTCTGGAGGCTAGGAGTTTGAGATCAAGGTGTTGGCAGGGTTGATTTATTTTGAGACCCCTTCCCTTGGCTTGTAGATCATCTTCTCCCTGTCTTCACATAGTCTCTGTGTATGTCTGCGTTTTAATCTCCTTTCTTATGAGAATATAATTAACCCTTTAAAGACCTTGTCTCCAAATACAGTTACATTCAGAGGTACTGGGGGTTAAGACTTCAACATATGAATTGGGGGTTCGGGATACAGTTGAGGACATAAAATGATCTTTAACCCTCATCTAAATGAACCATGACCACGAATGGTTCCAAGCCCTCATTCTATAGATACATCAGTTTTCTCTTTTACCTTTAGTTATCAAGTTCTTTAGTACCCCAGCTACACGTCTTTTCCCATTTAGAATGACCTTATATCTATCCCAGACATTGGCTAGGAAGTTAGTCAAGAGGTAACTTAAGGAATTTAGTGCAGGGTGTCTACCTTAGGATTTTCACTGGTTCGCCTTCAATCATGTTCTTCCATTACATATAAAAAATTGCCAGTAGGCCTATTCCACTTGCCCTTCAAGTATGTTTCCCACTCCTAGCATATATTTTGAATTTGCAAGTATGCAGTTTAGACCTTGTTCAGAATCCATACAGTATTGATTAGCTCCCCCCTCTAGTCAATATTTATAGGTCCTACAAACATTCCATGTTCTTCCATAAATCCCTTTTTAAGATAATAAAGAAGTGTAGCCATTTAAACCAGCTACTCAGCTTTCTTGTCAAATTTGTATTTTCCAAACAAAAATAAGACTTATCTGATAGTTGGTAGTTGACAATATTATTATTGTTGTTGTAGTTGTTATTTATTTATTTTGAGACAAGATTTCACTCTGGCATCCAGGGTGGAATGCAGTGGCACAATCACTACTCACTACAACCTTGAATTTCCAGGCTCAAGGGATCCTCCCACCTCAGTCTCCTGAGTAACTGGCACTTCAAGGTGCACACCACCACATGCAGCTAATTATTCACCTTTTTATAGAGACAGGGTCTCATGTTGTTGCCTAGGCTGGTGTCAAACTCCTGGTCTCAAGTGATCCTTTTGCCTTGGCCTCCCAAAGTACTGAAATTATAGGCGTGAGCCACCCTGCCCAGCTTACAGTGTTATTTCATACCACTGATGATTTTCAGAGATCTATCAACTCTGACTATACATTTCAAACAAAAGTTTTGTTCTCATTTATTTTATGCCAAATTAGAAAATGGTTTCCTACTTATATGTGGGGTGCAAGATCACAGAAGAACCTGAAAGTAACCGTTTTGTACTTTGAGATAATTTATATGTATGGAGGTATCAGGTATACTGTTTGACCCAGAATTCCCGAAATTCTTTTGAGAGATTAGAAAGGAAAATTAGAAGAATGGGTGATGTCAGTAGGTCTGTGTTGACAGAGATTATTTTAATTGAAAAAAACAATTGGCTGTTATTATTAAGTGGAAAAAATGTGGATCATTTCTTTTTTTTAAAGATAATTTTTGTTACATTAAATTCAAGTAAAATGCAAGGTGACCCTTAATAAGGTAACTTTCTCACCTATCATATTAATAAGATTTTAAAAGCTGCCAGTACACTGTTTTTACAGTTATGAGAAAACATATTCATATATTGTTATGAGCAAATAGTCAGTTCTGTCATAATTCAACATATATGTTCCTAAAAATAGCTATGCCAGGCAAAATAGCTCCATAAAAAACACAAAACCTGTGAGAAAAATGAGAGAGGAGCACAACACTCAAAAACTTCATCAGTGACACAGAAAATTTAAGATCCTAATGAAAATTGTAGCACAAGTTTAAAAATACATGTTAAATGGCTAAGTACATGAATGGCTAAATTAAACAATAAACATGTACATTACCTTCAGAAAGATCTGAACTTTGCTTGTGGAAGTGGGCCTTAGAAAGGTTGTACCTCGTGAGTTAGTAAGGTACCTTTCTTACCTATCATATTAATAAGATTTAAAAAGCTGCCAACACACTGTTTTCAGAGTTATAGGAAAACAGACATATTGATGTACTTTTAAAAGGAAATACAGTCAGTTGTGCCATAATAAATAAGAGACAGTTCTTGTCCTCAAGGAACTCAAAGTCTGGCATATCTTCAATATGGAGCACAAAATCTTCCATATTGTAAAGTGGTGGGAGAAAGGTTATCCAAAATGGGTTGGAAACTTGTAACAGCAAATGTGAATGCATGCAGCTTGTGACACATGTGAGCTTGCACCTCCATAAGCTGAGGTGGATGTTGGAGGTACTTATGATTTGTATATGTCTACCTTGCTTTGTTTAGCTAGGTACAGTTTTCTACATTTATCTAGTTTCTTGAGTATAAAATCAAGCATAAACAAATACAAAATTTGTGTTATGCTAAAATTGTTCCCAATATGTCAATTGTTTTGTAACAAATTCAGATTTCAAAGTTAGTGTAATAGCAGAACTGATTAGTTATTATGACTTTTATGGAGAATAATTTGGAAAAAATATACAAAATTTTAAATGTACGTTCCCTTTTAAAAATCTACAAACTCTAGTTATCCTAAAGAGAAATAACTACTTATGCTAAATGATGTATTTACAAGGATATTCATTGTAGCAGGTTTTTTAAGTAATAAAAAAGATCATAAGCATCCTAAATGTCTATCCACAGAGCATAGAATAGTATGTATAGGCTGGGCACAGTGGCTCATGCCTGCAATCCCAGCACTTTGAGAGGCCAAGGCAGGCGGATCACAAGTCAGGAATTCGAGACCAACCTGGCCAACATGGCAAAACCCCACTTCTACTAAAAATACAAAAATTAGCTGCGTGTGGTGGCAGGTGCCTGTAGTCCCAGCTACTGGGGAGGCTAAGACAGGAGAATCACCTGAACATGGGAGGCAGAGGTTGCAGTGAGCCAAGATCACGCCACTTTGCCCCAACATGGGCGACAGTGAGACTCAGTTTCAAAAAAAAAAAAAAAGAATAGTATGTATAGCATGCTATCACTGGCGCAAAAATGTAATATATCCTTGTGTATCTATGAACAGATTAAAACTGAAGCATATGCTAATATCTTGATATGCCAGACTGAGTTCCTTGAGGACAAGACCTGTGTCATCTTTATCACTCTCTTCAGCAGGTAACATATGTTAGATGCATGGTAAGGATATATTGAATGGGATAGATGAATGTGTGTTAACATTCATGTCTCTAAGAAAATTTGATAAATACAATTCTAAACATAACATTGAGGATTATTGAATCACTAAGGTATCATTTGTATTACGATTTTTTTTTCAAGCAATGACTTCTGTTCTTATGCTTAGAACGTTATTGCATTTTCAGATTTTGATTTAAATGTATCTTTTGAGGTCATGCTATTGGGACATTTCTATAGTAGAGAACAACTGATGAAGATCCATTGGAGAAAGGGCTAGCAGGACAAAGAGCAGAGTTGGCATTAGGAGGCATTATTTAACTTCTGTGTTTCTCCAAGGGACAAAAATAGGACTCATGGATGTAAAAGATGCAGGAAGACAGATTTCAGCTTAATATAAGAACTTACTAGTAGCTATTAACAACAATTTAAAGAGTAACGTCATCAAGACTTTTGGTGGCAGTTATGCAGAGATTGCTATCAGGATTAATGAAAGGAGGAAGCATGGTGAAATGGAGAGATCAGTAGTCATTTTTAAGAATCATCTAAGTTTGAGTGCTGTACCACTTAAGGACTATTGTGACCTTGGGCAAGAAACCTAACCTTTTAAATTTCCTTAACTATGAAATAGGGGTAATTAAGCATATCTCATGGGATTGCTATGAGGATTGAGAAAAGATGAAGTACCCTACATCATGTTATGTTAGGCCCTCAATAAATGGTGACAATTGCCATTGAAATAGGAATACTTTTTTTGATAGAAGGTGTATAGTATTTGGTTTCTAAGGTCATTTTTCAACCTATTTCCTAAGTTTTATTTTACTTATTTTAAGTAAGAAACATTTATACATCTGTGTTTCAATTATGTTATACCAAAAACATAATTTTAAATTGTGAGAAATTGTTTATTAAATGCCTTTATAATTTACCAATCATGCTTAATGTATGCTTTAATTATTAAAAGATGATTTACATTTAGTTATCTAAAGTCAAGTAGCTAGTAGCTACAAATATCACAGTAGATAATGTAACAGCCATGGTTTCTTCAGTAAAACAGAAATTCACTATGCGTTTCAGTGAGGGACTATAACATAGATAATTGGTTACATAGGTGTCAGAGGATTGAATGAGCAAAAATGAGAGCTCAGACGTAACTGAGTCATAACTGCTGAAAGCAGCTAACAAACACTTCTGGAACTGGAGAAATAAAGAGCAGGGGACCTGCAGACAGAGACTCAGATCTGAGGAGATGGTTCTGCTTGATGGCTGTTGCTAACTCTAAAGAATTAAGATGAAACTGGAGCCTCGAACCAACAGTTGCTGCCAAGGGCAAAGCATTGTTGCTTACAGGACACTAACAGGAGTATCAAGTGAACAGGGAACACATTTGTCATGCTTTCTAGTCTCCCTCTAGTGTTCCTTATTGGCAGAACCTAGCAGGAAGCCAGATGACAAATGGGAAATGTAGTTTTCAGATCCCCAGCCCTAGGATCACAGAGCAGAGTATAAAAGGATAAATTTGGAATTAAGACACAGTAGCTTGAGAAATGCACAGAGACCTCTGTGTAGGATATCTCTTATATTTCAACACTAAATTTATATATTTTTCATAGAAAATTTGCATTTAAAATCCTTTTTTTGTCTAAGATGTGTTCCTTTCATAAAGGATGACTGAGTTCACTAAGAATTCCACAAAGTTTCCTTTTCTCCCCATAACCACCAACTCTTGCTAAAAATTTGATATAAACCTTCATGAGTCTCTAGGAAACCTTTTCCTTCTTTATTATATGTGATTCTTCCAGTAATTAGGATTTGCAGAATGTTATATGAATTAAAAGTTAAGTCTGAAATATTTGCAGTCATACGTTATTGTTACTGAGTAAAATTGATAGCATGGTTTCAGTTTCTTGCAGTTAAAGTAGGCTGGACTTGTAGAGATAAGGCTTTTCTATAATTTAAAAGATATTGTGTTAAAAAAAGATACATTCTTATTCTCCTTTGCAAAAGTGAGCCAATATATTGCAACTGTATTTTTGATTTAAAAATAGTTCGGTATTTTTGCAGATTATTTTTTAAAATATACTGGTATTCACAGCAAATGTGCAGATATAACTAAGACATCCCCACAGCACTGTTACAACTAGATATGTTCATTCTATTTGTGGTAGTTATACAGTTCCCAGTGCAGTCACCAATGTTTATTGGCCCCTGCTTTCACTGAGATACGTTCATGGGTTCTAATGAGGAATACTTGTAATTGTTCTAAGAGCATGCTTTAACCTGCAACCTTGGTAAAAATATGGTATGATCATATTTTTAAAACATCTTTTCTTTTGTCTGAGTGTAGGCATTAGGTGACTTATGTCACACACAGCACTGTAGTGATTTATAGAAGTTAAATAAATGTTCGTATGTAATCTTAATACCTTTAAAAATTTTGAGAGATAAGATTTTACATTATTAAATATTCTGAGCATGTTATAAAATTATTAAAAATGTATAGTTTGGTTATAGTTTCTGTTAAATAGGATATGTCTAATTATGAAAAAAACCAGGATATATTGGCGAAGTTTCTTAATAGGAATTCTTTTTGATGTTTCCTTTCATCTCATTAGTTACAAGGTTTAAATTGTATGTCTTAACTGCAATGGCATTCCACAAATAGAATGTTTGCTGCTATTTTGCAACTTTAGATGTGTGAAGCCTGTATTAGAGCCTCTGAATGAATGGCAGCATAAAACTAGGGTCTTCAATTACCAGCTTAAGAAAAGAAGATATTAAATATAAATATCAGAAAACTTGATTATGAGCACTATTGATGGGAAGAAAAAGCTTAATTAAAATATCCAAATTTTAAGGGGACCCATTCATTAACCGTATTGATTTTATATTTTTATTTTTTGAGACCAAATTTCACTCGTTTCCCAGGCCTGAGTGCAATGCAACGGTCTTAGCTCACTGCAACCTCCACTTCCCGGATTCAAGTGATTCTCCTGCCTTAGCCTTCTAAGTAGCCGGGATTACAGGCATGCACCACCATGCCCAGCTCTTGTATTTTTAGTAGAGATGGTGTTTTTCCATGTTGGTCAGGCTGGTCTCGAACTCCCAACCTCAGGTGAATCTCCCACCTCAGCCTCCCAAAGTGCTAAGATTACAAATGTGAGCCACTTCACCCAGCTACAACATATTGATTATAATAGTGAAATTTAAAGTCAGCTTGTTTTTCTGATTTACGTTAATCATAATGAACCCTTCATAACAATGTAATACATGTTGGTAATAGTCTGAAGCAGATGGAGATATGTATAGAAACAATTTCTTCATGTTTTTAATTACCTGTAAATATGAGTAAGTTAGTTAACAGTAGTTGAGAGTAGTACAGATTGTTGGTTTTGAAATACCATTACAACAGCAGTGTCATTTTTTTTTTTTTTTGAGACGGAGTTTTGCTCTTGTTAACCTGGCTGGAGTGCAATGGCACGATCTCGGCTCACCGCAACCTCCGCCTCCTGGGTTCAGGCAATTCTCCGGCCTCAGCCTCCTGAGTAGCTGGGATTACAGGCACGCGCCACCATGCCTGGCTAATTTTTTGTATTTTTAGTATAGACGGGGTTTCACCATGTTGACTAGGATGGTCTCGATCTCTTGACCTTGTGATCCACCCGCTTCTGCCTCCCAAGGAGCTGGGATTACAGGCTTGAGCCACCACGCCTGGCCAGCAGTATCATTTTTTAAGCACTGTGCAGCTCCCTTCTTTGTCCAACTGTTACTTTTTCTTGTGAGTGGCTTCTGCACTCTATTTGGTATCCACTTTATTTTTATCAAGTCAGGATAATTGCATAATGAAACTACTGTGATTTCATGCCCTAACTTATTCACCGTCTTTGAGTTTCATGAGATAAGCACTATAATTAAGTTATTTTACCAAAAATTAGTTGGTAAAGAAGATGAAACACCTTGAGAAGAACTTGAAGGCTCAAGCATCAGACCCCCACACTTCCCCAGGATTCTGTTGCTTAAGACAATAGTGTCAGTAGCATCTTGAGAACTTTGCAACTTTGCTGCTAAAGTTGAAGAGAAGCAAGTATAGCATTCCTAAATCCCTGTATTCGTTTTTCCCGGTCTTGATGGAATGTGGTTTATTTTGTTGCAAGAGTGAATTTGAACTATTCTAATAAATGGCTATTTTGCCCAGTGACATTAAGATCTTCATACACTTATAATAAAGCAAATTTATAAAAGAAAAAAAAAAGGAAAGGAAGGAAGCATACAGTGGACAACATGTTTTAAAATCACAGGAAGGAGAAATGCATGATTTTAGAAATCTGAATGAGAACTCATAGCATGTAGAACTCAAATTATTCTTCCTCAACTAGTGGTAGATCAAAATAGGTGGTGATATGATTTGAAAAAACATATTTAACACCACATAATTTTATACTGGGAAAATGAAAATTAAAAAGATGCCGTTTTTTAATACAGTCCACATGAGTAAGGTTTGATAACTGGTGGAGGTGAGCAGTTACAGATTCTCAATTGAGAAGGGTGGCAAAAAAAACCTTTTATATTTATCAGAATGGACATAGATTTTTTTTCTTTTTTTGAGACAGGGTCTCACTCTGTCGCCCAGACTGGAATGCAGTGGCACTTTCTCAGCTTGCTGTAACCTCTGCCTCCTAATTTCAAGAGATTCTTATGCCTCAGTCTCCTGAATAGCTGGGACAATAGGCATGGGCTACCATACCTGGCTAATTTTTGTATTTTTAATAGAAATAGGGTTTCATCATATTGGCCAGGCTAGTCTTGAACTCCTGACCTCAAGTGATCTGTCCACCTCAGCCTCCCAAAGGTCTAGGATTACAGGCATGAGCCACCATTTCCAGCTGGGACATAAATTTTTAAAATGTCAAGAAATGCTGCCTTAGATTGTATCTGGATTTATCTTCTGGTATTAATTGTTGCTTCCCTTCCCGTCCCCCAGGTTTGTCGTAAGATTTCTTTTAAAGGTTAAGCCAAGTTCTAGCCTAACAATAGAGGGTAAGTACTTTAAGTAGACTATTTCACATACTCTACTAGACACCTGATTTTCATGTCAGGAGAACTCAAAATTTAGACTCCCATCTGAGGTATATCTGGGGCACGATTTCTAAACTGTGTTCCTAGAAACCTCAGATCCTCACAAAGGTGACTCAAGGCCAACTCAGAGCTAGGGGAGAAGCCTACTGGTCTTCCAATCACCCTTCAAATAAATTTTTGTTTTTTACTTAGTTTGCAAAAGACTTTCCTGGGAGAAGGAAATAGTTTCATTGTTTAAAAAAAAAAAATAATTTGGGTACCCACTGAAGACTATCCCAGCAAATAGCACCATTTTCCCTTTTGTGGCTGGCATAGCCAGTTGAGGACATTTTTTTTAAAGAGCTTTTCTCACTGTTTTCCCATATGAAACTGACAACGTTGTTTTATTTACCACATTGAATAAACTGTAGAAAATTAGAAAGTGGATTAAAACCTTATTTTGGATATTTTTACAATGGGTATATGCCATATGTTGGACACATGTATATATACACATTTTTGCAAACTCTAAATTTTGGGAGAATAGCAACATATTCGTTTTTTTTGTTTGTTTTTTTTTTTTTGTTTTAAAGAGAGAGTAAGAGGGAGAGAGAACAGGAGTCTCTTGCTCTATTGCCCAGGCTGGAATGCAATCTCAGAATAGGTATTAAAAACCTCTTTTATGCCAATAATTGTGCTTAACAGCGAAGACAGGAAGGAATAAGGGAAGAAAAATAACAAACAGCCAACCAATATTTCATTTAAGTCTGTGAAATGCTATGCAAATGCTGAAGAGTGATTTACTTCCAATTATGTGGTCACTTTCAAAATAGGTGTAATGTGATACTGAGAAAAGTGTATGTTCTGCGGACTTGGGGTGAAGAATTCTATAAATATTACTTGTTCCAGGTCTGAGTTCTAATCATAGATGTCCCTGTTAATTTTCTATCTCATTGATCCATCAAATATTAACAATGTGGTGTCAGAGTCTCCCGCTATTATTATGTGGGAGTCCGAGTCTCTTTATAAGTCATTAAGAACTTGTCTTATGTATCTGGGTGCTCCTATATTGGGTGCATATATATTTATGATCGTTGACTCCTGTTGTTGCATTGATCCGTTTACCATTATGTAATGTCCTTCTTTGTTTCTTTTAGTCTTTGTTACTTTAAAGTGTATTTTGTCAAAGACGAAAGTTACAACTCCCTTTTTTTTTTTGCTCCCCATTTGATTGGTGAGTCTTCCTCCAATCCTTTGAGTCTTTGTGTGTTCTTGCTTATGAGATGGATCTGGATACAGCATACTGATGAGTTTTGACTTTTTATTCAATTTGCCTGTCTGTGTCTTTGATTGTGGCATTTAATCCTTTTAAATTTAGGATTGATATTGATATCTGTGAGTTTAATATTGTCATTTAATGCTATCTGGCTATTTTGCCCATTAGTTGATATAGACTTTTCATTATGGAGATACTCTTTAGCTTTTGGTAAGTTTTTGGGATGACTGATACTGGTTGTTTCTTTCTGTATGTAATGCTTCTTTCAGAAGCTCTTGTAAAGCAGGCCTGGTGGTGATGAAATCTCTGAGAGCTTACTTGTTTGTGAAAAATTTTATTTTCCCTTCATTTATGAAGCTTAGTTTGGCTGGATATGAGATTCTGGGTTGAAAATGCTTTTCTTTGAGGATATTGAATATTGACCCACACTCTCTTCTAGTTTGTAGGGTTTCTGCTGAGAGAGCTGCTGTGAGTCTGATTGGCTTCCCTTTATGGGTAACCTGACCTTTCTCTCTAGCTGCCCTTAGAATTTTCTCCTTAAGTCAACCCTGGTGAATCTAATGATTATGTGTCTTGGGGTTGCTCTACTTGAGGAATATCTTTGTGGTGTTCTCTGTATTACCTGGAGTTGAGTATTGTCCTGCCTTACTAGGTTAGGAAAGTTTTCCTGAATAATATCCTGAAGAATATTTTCCAGCTTGGATTCATTCTCTTTATGACATTCAGGTACACCTATCAAATGTAAATTAGGCCTTTTCACATAGTCCCATATTTCTTGGAGACTTAGCTCATTCCTTTTTATTCTTTCTTCTCTAGTCTTGTCTTCTCATTTCATTTCATTAAGTTGGTCTTCGACCTCTGATATCCTTACTTCTGCTTGATCAATTCGAGTGTTGAAACCTGTGCATACTTCACGGCGTTCTCTTATTGTATTCTTCAGTTCCATTAATTCACTTATATTCCTCTCTAAATTGTCTGTTCTCGTTAGGATTTTGTCAAACCTTTTTTCAAGGTTCTTAGTTTCTTTATGTTGGGCTAGAACATGTTCTTCTAACTCACAGAAGTTTCTTACCCACTTTTTGAAGCCTAATTCTGTTATTGGAATGCACTCATTCTCCATCAGGCCTTGTTCCCCTGTTGATGAGGAACTGTGATCCCCTGTAGAGGGAGAGGCATTCTGATTTTGAGTATTCTCAGCCTTTTTACACTGGTTTCTTCCCATCATCGTAAATTTATCCACTTGTCATCTTTGTAATTACTGACTTTCAAATTAGGTCTCTGAGTGGACATCAAACTTGTTGATTCCCAGCGCCAGAATCTGAGCAACCCACTGCGCCAGCCAAAACAGTGGCATCAAGATTTATGGTGTTTTTCTGCCCAGGAATCTCCAGTCTGGCTTCCTTTCTGAGTCCCTTCCACAATCAGAAAAATGGGTGACTCTGCCTTCACAGAGCTCCAAACATCAACCAAAAGGGGACCCAGTCCCGTTTACTCTGCACCGAGAACCACCACGCCTAGGCGCCGGCAAAACTGTTGCGCTGGCCACAGGAGTCACGCTGGTGACCCGTGGGGCTCCTCCACTGGGAATCTCCTGGTCCGTGAGCAACAAAAATTTGTCTGAAAGTGTGGTGTCCTCTCGTTTTCTGCACTTTCACTGGGAGCTACAGTCCTGAGCTGCTAGTAACCGGCCATCTTGGATCTCTCTCCCCAACATATTCCTAAAGGAATTTCTAAAGAGTGGGTACTGGATAGTTGCAAAGGATTATAGGAAATGACTAGCATAAAAACAGAAAAGCTGATATTTAAAAAAAAATTTATTGCCACTGTTCTTTTATTATATTTATACTGAAAATAAGTTTCCACAAAAAAGTATGGTTTGTGATTTTGGTTTTGTTTTTAATCTCTACTGAAATCAGAGCCTATTTTATACAAAGGTGGTGAAACAAAATTTGCCCTAGTATTCTATTTCTGGTTGAAATGACTGGATGTACTTAGTGAAGACATGAGGAACCAGCTTTCCCAAGTGTTATGTTTTTATCTTAATATTTTAATAAATAGTTATATAAATATTAGCAAATCAAATCCAGCAGTTTTAAAATAATAAATCCGGAAAAAGTTGCATGTATCTCTGGAATGGAGGGATGGTTTAGTATTAGGAATTCTACCTAATATAATTTAGCACATTAGCAGACAGAAGAAAATATTACTTGAGTCATAAACCATGTATGGACACTTTTGCCACATAGTTGCAATCTTTTAACAATCCAATAAAAAGAACCACCTTCTGGCCGGGCACAGTAGATCGCACCTGTAATCTCAGCACTTTGGGAGGCAGAGGTGGGCGGATCACCTGAAGTCAGGAGTTAAGAGACCAGCCTGACCAACATGGAGAAACCCTGTCTTTACTAAAAATACAAAAAATTAGCTGGGCGTGGTGGCACATGCCTCCCAGCTATTTGGGAAGGTGAGGCAGGAGAATCACCTGAACCTGGGAGGTGGAGGTTGCGGTCAGTCGAGACCATGCCATTGTACTCCAGCCTGGGCAACAAGAGCGAAACTGTCTAAAAAAAGAAAAAAAAAAAAAAAACAACACCTTCTTTGGATAGTGTCATGTGAATTATTCTTTCTTTTTTTGCATTAGATTTTCTACAGATGGTTTCTATTACTATTGTGTAAACATTTGTTTGACTTTTAAGTCTTTGTATCTTTTCTTAATGTCTTTCAGTAGTGTATCAATAGTAATGCTGAAAAACATGGTCCCAGAAATCAGTAACTTTGGGGAAGAAGTTACTTATGGTAAACTCTACTGAAGAAAACTAAGCAATTGATGTTAACTTGAGAGTTGAAATTGTACAAAATATTAGTGATAAAGATGAGAAAAGGCAAAACAAAAATGTTGGCCGGGCGCGACGGCTCAAGCCTGTAATCCCAGCACTTTGGGAGGCCAGGACGGGTGGATCACGAGGTCGAGAGATCGAGACCATCCTGGTCAACATGGTGAAACCCTGTCTCTACTCAAAATACAAAAAATTAGCTGGTCACGGTGGTGCGTGCCTGTAATCCCAGCTACTCGGGAGGTTGAGGCAGGAGAATTGCCTGAACCAAGGAGGCGGAGGTTGTGGTGAGCTGAGATCGCGCCATTGCACTCCAGCCTGGGTAACAAGAGCGAAACTCGGTCTCAAAAAAAAAAAAAAAAAAAAGTTGCATTTATTATAGATTTATGTGCTCTCACACCATGTCACTTACAGTTTCTTTTTCCTGTGGGAAAATTAATATTCAATACTCAGTTTTGACTTATGTGAAATCTACAGAAATAAATCCTTTTCATAAAATAACAAAAAGAAGAAGTACCTAATTCAGCTAGAGCAGGCCAGGAGGATGATGGTAGGGAAAATGACTAGAAAAATTTATCCAGATAAGGAAGCTGAAGCTTCAGAAGGTGAATAAACATATTCAGGGACACTTACAAATGGATAAAGTCTATGTTTAAGTGTGTTGGTCTTTGGAGTAGAATTGAGTATGACTCTATAGCATGTTCGCTGCTTATTTTAGTTTCTTGCCGAGAAGAAAGGCATTTCAGTAAAAATGAAAGCAAATTTGTTTATAGTTTTCCTTTCAAATGCAGAAGAAACAAAACATTCTAGCGCTTACAAATATTAATTTTAGCTTGCTTCCATCTATGTTTTTGCCAGTTTGTAGGACTTGCTGAAAAAATTGCAAAGCCATGGAGTCCTTAGTCAACCAATACATTCTTGTTATTGACCAGGATGTGCTGGTTGACTGTTTTACCATGAGCATTTAATGAGGAGAAAAAGATACAAAAGTTCATTTGGCTTTTATGTTCACAGAATCTTTTCAAATAGTAAAAATAAAATTACCTTTCCACTGGAAGATATCTTGGGCCAGTAGTTCAAGACCAGCCTGGGCAACATAGGAGACCCTATCTCTACAAAAAATGCAAAAATTAGTCAGGTGTGGTGGCATGTGCCTGTAGTTCTAGCTACTTGGGAGCCGAGGCAGGATTGCTTGAGCCTTAGTTCGAGGTTACAGATTTTGAGGTTACAGTGAGATATGATCATGCCTTTGTACTCTAACCTGGGTGACAGAGTGAGATCCTGTCTCATTCACACACACAGACACACACGCCTCTCCACGTGACTTAAAAATCATCAAGTTGATTCAGTATTTTGAAGAAATCAGATTATTTGACTTAGTAATAGTTCTTTCTGGAGTTTTTCTAAGTATCAAAGATATTTATTTGTATATTGAGATACAATTAATCCTTCAGTTAATCTAAGTTTAGCCATGTAATGTTTTCCTTCTGCTTTGTCTCTTACTCCCATAATAAGAAAGAAAAATATCACAGACAAGTATTTCTGTTCTGTAGTATCCTGAATACAGAGGGGGACTGTAAGAATTTTAACTCATATTGTGCATGGAGTACAATGTAAAGCAAAACTATACTGAGAGTCAGTTGTTTTATTTTCAGGTTTGTTACACTGAGACTAAGTGGTTTGGTTCTTTAAGACTCAGTATTGTGTTGTGTTTTGTTTTGAGACAGAGTCTTACTCTGTCGCCCAGGCTGGAGTGCAATGGCCTGATCTCAGCTCACTGCAGCCTCGATCTCCTGGGGTTTAGTGATCCTCTTACCTCAGCCTCCTGAGTAGCTGAGACGACAGGCTTATGCCACCACACCTGGCTAATTTTTGCATTTTTTGTGGTGATGGGGTTTTGCTATATTGCCCAGGCTGGTCTTGAACTCTTGGCCTCAAGTATTCTGCCTGCCTCAGCCTCCCAAAGTTCTGGGATTTCAAGTGTGTGCCAGTGCACCTGGCTAAGTCTCAGTGTTCTTGTCTACAAAATGGCATAGGCCTATATCCGTGGAAATACTTCTGCTCCAGCCCTATTCCAGACTAACTAAATCAGAGTCTTTAGAGGCAAAACGCAGATTTACATGTTTCCTAAAGTTTTCTGTATGATTCTCATGTTGGGAGCCATCATTGAGAATAGACTAGATGGTTCATAAGACAGTGCCACTCATAATGCGGTTCAGACTGCCTGCCATTATACAAACTGTTTTTTGCCAGTCCTCAAGTACACATGGAGCTTGTGCCAGAATGTAAATCAGTTAAGCATAGTGTGCTACTTAGTTTGGTTGGCATTCTTTTTTTTGGTAGCAAGACTATTGATTAAGGAAATGGTAAATTTAATTTACACTTTGGTATAAGCCCCTTATTTGGTCTCAGACCAGCAGTTGGAGTGGCACTTCTGTGGGTTCTTTCCTAGTTCTTAAATTCTGTGACTGAATATTTAATATTTGGTTGTTTAAAATTTGCTGATCTAGAGTGTTATTGTAATACTACTGAACATGATAATAAACAGAAGGTTGTTATTTAGATAATGGAAATGGAAGAATTTGTAAGGTTGAAAATGTGGAGTGACAATTTTTTAAGGAAAAAATGAAATGTTTAGGTGTCAGTCTTCTAAAATGGAAAAATGTTCCATTCTACCACCGTAGTATGACTAATATTTTATGGCATAATTTACTGGTTCAGTGCATCATTCTTTCTTCATTGTTGTGAGACATAATTGAATTACACATGGCTAATTATTTAAAGTGATTGTGAAGCAGTTTTAAAATGTAAAAAATTCCATGTGATATTTAATAGGACTCCAACAGTGGTAGCTGAAGAAAAAAAAGAAAATAAATGTTCTTAAATGTATCAGTTAGTAGGCACTATTCTGCAAAATAATTCATATGGAAAGTATTATGATTTCATTTATATAATATAGGAAATTATTTATTTGCTTACAAGTGTTCACAGATTGTTCCAGATTGGCAGTGACAGCGCTTTACTATCAGAGATTAATTTCCAGCACAATAAGGATTTTCCTTATTCGTAGTCCTGCTTACTTATCTACCTTGAGTTCTTGTTTTTAGTAAAAATGCATTATTCTTTTTTTAATTATTTGGACAGTGAAGGTAGGCCCAATGACAGATATTGTTGGTCTAAAAGAACTATGAAATGTATATATGGAACATCGGTGTAATTAAAAGTTTTGAATAGGCTCTATGATGGGTTGACTTCCACAGATTTTCTGGATGAACAGCTGATTTAGTTTAACCATCTGTGATTACTGTCCTTTGCAAAAATAGTTTTCTTCCCTTTCATCTGACTCATTCTCGGTCTTTGGTATTTCCTAATTCATTTAGTGTGTTGTAAACCCCATCTTCCAATCATGATGGTCCTCTGGATTACAAAATAATAATGATAAATGCCACTGTTTAAATATTTTAATAAATTCTAGAATCTGAGGTTATATATGTGTATGAATTGTTATGGATATTTTCAAAATATACATAAGTAGAATAGTAAAATAGATCCTTACATATATATCAGCTGGCTACAGGAATTATTGACTCATGTCTAATCTTTTTTCATCTGTACCTTTCCCCACTGCAGCATATGTTAGACAGGATTTCATTTTACTGATAAATATTCCTCAAGGGGATTATCGAAACATAGTTAGTGAACTAGAGTGGATGAACTCCAAGAACCCCATTGGGTGCTCAGAAGTAATAGGTAATGAAGAATCTTTGCTAGAAAAAAATATGGAATTTCTGTTAGAGTTCAAAGACCATGTCACATAATAACTACAGTACTTAGATCTGTGCAGTGTATGAAATGCCTTCACAGCAGCTCCACAATAAGAACCTGAAATTACCTTCTTTCTCTAATTCTTCTATGTAAATTTTTATTTAAAGTGGTAATTTTTGTTTGTTTTGTTGTGGGTTTTTTTTTTTTTTTGAGGTGGAGTCTCGCGTTTATTGCCCAGGCTAGAGTGCAATGGCGTGATCTTGGCTCACTACAACCTCTACCTTCTGGGTTCAAGTGATTCTCCTGCCTCAGCCTCCCTAGTAGCTGGGATTACCGGCATGTGCCACCACAACTAGCTAATTTTTTTTTTTTTTTTAGTAGAGACGGGGTTTCACCCATGTTGGTCAGGCTGGTTTCGAACTCCCAACTTCAGGTGATCCACCTGCCTCAGCCTCCGAAAGTGTTGGGATTACAGGTGTGAGCCTATACCCAGCTTCTTTCTTTCCCCTTCCTCCATCCCTTTCTCCTTCCTTTCCCTCCTTTCCTTCTTTCCTTCTTTTCTTCTTTCTTTCCTTTTTTGAGATGGAATTTGGCTCTTATCACCCAGGCTGGAGTGCAGTGGCATGATCTCAGTTCACTGCAACCTCCGCCTCCCAGGTTCAAGTGATTCTCCTTCGTCAGCTTCCCGAGTAGCTGGGATTACAGGTGCCTGCCACCACACCCAGCTCATTTTTATATTTTTAGTAGAGACAGGGTTTCGCCATGTTGACCAGGCTTGAACTCCTCGCCTCAGGTAATCCACCCGCCTAAGTCTCCCAAAGTG